>NW_024412376.1:151447650-151498603 GCF_014898765.1 Herpailurus yagouaroundi
TATATATATATATATATATATATATATATATATATATATGCCAAAATATACATTGTAGGGGCGCCTGGGTGGTTCAGTCGGTTAAGTGTCCTACTTCAGCTCAGGTCATGATCTCACAGTCCGTGAGTTCGAGCCCCATGTCAGGTTCTGTGTTGACAGCTCAGAGCCTGGAGCCTGCTTCGGATTCTGTGTCTCCCTCTCTCTCCACCCCTCCCTTGCTCATGCTCTGTCACTCTCTGTCTCAAAAATAAATAAAAAACATTAAAAAAATGTATACATTGTAAGTGTGTTATTTTCACTGTGATCGAATAAATACATGTATGTGGACTTTACTAGAATTTTTTATTTTTATCTTACAAAAGCATTTTGGACAATCATATTCAATCTAAACCTAGCTTTCAGAGCAATGCAATACTTTATCCTGTCAGTTTTTTTTTCTATCCTAAATTTTATGTAAAGTTCTACACACAAATAACTTATGGAAGTAACATTGAGGCAAAGCTCCAATTTGCTATATTTGCCCTTGATTGAGGGTGCCCCAGAAGCCAATTTTCATTTCAATGAGCAGCTCATAGATGCAATTAGCTGTATGTGTAATGAGTATTAGAAAGTTCAGAAATTTTGTCCCATTAAGTAGACCACTGAATAATGGATAATTTTAATTTTTTTTAAATGTTTATTTATTTTTGAGAGAGACAGGGAGAGAAAGGGAGACACAGAATCCAAAGCAGGCTCCAGGCTCTGAGCTATCAGCACAGAGCCTGAAACGGGGCTTCAACTCATGAACAGCAATATCATAACCTGGGACGAAGTCAGACACTTAACCAACTGAGCTACCCAGGTGCCCCGAATAATGGAGAATTTTAACCCTAGTTGACCAATGGAGGAAACTTGGCACAAATATAATTATGACATGACACATTGCTTAATATTCTTATCAACCTGGAACAATGGTTTATTCACATTTTCTGGAAATCTCCCACGTATTTTTAGAACTTGAAAGAATAAGTTGTTGATGAATTGATTTGTAACCAACTTGTATTAATTATATAGTTGATCTTAATATGATTTGTTGATATACATGGCAAGCTGCCTTAGAATTAATGACTTGTTATCCTTCTCATGGACTCATGTATCAGATGGCCACATACCAAGATAGCAACTATAAAGTAAGTCTTAACTTTCATGGAGATGTATAGGTTATCAGTTTCTGAATAAGTAGCTTTTTAAATGTCTGTATATTTCTCTTCTGCTTTGTAGAAAAGTACTTTAATCCTGTATACTTGATACTTTTCACGCTTTTTTCTTTCAGATTCCAATTCTGGTTTTTATTTTTTTATTTTATTTTTTTTTAAGTGGACTCCATGCCCAAAGTGTGGCTTGAACTCACAACCCTGAGATCAAGAGTTACATGCTTTACCAGCTGAGCCAGCCAGGTGCCCCCCAATTCTGACTTTTAAAAATAGTTATTTGTTAAGTGTCTGTCTATCCCATTAGGTCATGAACTTCACAAGGGAAGGTACCATTTTGTATTTATTTTTAAGTGTGTCCCAGTGCTAAATAAAATGCCTGAGATATTACAGGTAGTCAATGCATATTCAATAAATAAATATGACTAGGGACACCTGGGTGGCTCCGTCGGTTAAGTATCTGACTCCAGCTTAGGTCATGATCTCACAGCTCAAGGGTTCGAGCCCTTCTTGGGGCTCTGTGATGACAGCTCAGAGCCTGGAGCCTGCTTCAAATTCTGTGTCTCCCTCTCTGTCTGCCCCTCCCACACTTACGCTCTTTCTCTCTCTCTCTCAGAAATAAATAAACATTAAAAAGTTAAAAAAAATAGACGAATAGGACTCAAATAAATAGAACTGAATCATCTTCATCATTGGCATGTGTTATAGAAGATTCTGCTACCTAAAAGTAGTTGTTGCAAAAGTAGTTGTGGCTGGCCCTGGGGACAAGTTTTAACTACCATTATCTCACTTTTCTGTATTTCTGAACACATGAGTAGTATTCATAGAATAATTGCATATTGCTGTTGAAATTCAAAGTTGTAACTGGCAAACCCGAAGGACACAAATTATTTTCAGGCGAGTTGTATATAAAGTGCTCAGTGAAGTATTGTCTTCTACTGAATAAGGTTGAAAAAGCTCCACCTGACACTCTGTGAGGTTTCGCAATGTGCTACATATATTTTGTTTTGCCACCCCAAATTTTGTGGGTCCCTGCCTAAGAAAATATTCACCTGTTGCAGCTTCGTTTGGAAAGGTCCAGAGTATGATGCTTCGGTAACTTTTAAGCATAAGAAAAGCGGGGGAAAATATCTCTTTTGTCATGTTCTTTTCTTGGCCAACTGTATTGTTTGTCTCTTATTCTGTTTATCAGAAGAAAACCAAGGTGTAGCCTGATGTATTTATCAAAAAAAGGAGAATGTCCTACCTGGAAGGAAAGCAATTCCATTCATAACCTAAATTCTCAAGACATTCATTTATTTATACTTAATGCTACTACCACTAGTTATGGCATATTTAAAATGTGCCATACTTTGGATCATGCCCTTTCTATGTATTGAGCATAAGCTCAGAATGTCCCAGGAGGTTGTGATGTCACCATACTATTTTATAGATGAATGTCAGAGGTGAGTCATTAGTTCAGCTAGTAAATGCTAGAGTTGGAATCAAGCCCATGTCCTTTGAACACCCAAGTCCACAGTCTTGATGTGCTTCCTCACTGGGATGTGCTTCCTAAATTGTCAGGGCTCAGGATCAGTGTGGAAGCAGAAGGAGGCGTTTTCTGCTTCCCATTACCTTAAAAAATCCTCCTTACAGGTGGAAGCCTTGTGGTGGCAGATAGTGTAGAGATGTCATAGGTAAAGGTTTTTAAGTAGCAAGATGAAGGATATAGGGTAAAAAATCTTGGATCCTCATTGGGTAAATCACAGATTTAGATATGGTTCTGCCAACTTTGGTTTTTAATAGCTTTATTGAGGTATATTTACATACCATAAAATTCACCCATCACAAGTATATGATTCAAATGATTCTTAAAAGGTTTATAGAGTAATACCACCATTTACAGATGCGGAAGTTCAAAAGACTGTGTCCTTCCCTTATTCAGCCCACTACGCTGAGGTAGGGGAGATTCTCAAAGTGAGATTTTAATCTCTGCCATTTAAGCCAGTGAGAGAATATTTTCAGTTTGTCCTTTTTAACTTCTCCATTAAATTACATTCATTCCTCTGTTTTCAAGTACAAATTCTCAATTTGTTCTTAGCTTTCTATATTTCAGTTTTCGATAGATTATTTCTGCACAGAACAGGGATAGAATGGACAAGAATGGTTGTATGTTTGGGAAAGTAAGTGCAAGTTTGGTGAGAGAAGATTAAAGTCTTTATCAAATCACACAATTCTATAATTTAGCTATCTTTCTTATAAAACCTGGGTGATTTTATATGTTGTTAAAAGGGTATATGAAAATATATTTTAAAAGTCTTTAAAATCATAGATTTTAAAGCAGACTAAAGTAAAAAATAAATTTAATGTTTATTTTTGAGAGAGAGACACATAGTATGAGTGGAGGATGGGTCAGAGAGACGGAGACACAGAATCCGAAGCAGGATTCAAGCTCTGAGCTGTTAGCAGCACAGAGCCCGATGTGGGGCTTGAACTCACAAACTGGGAGATCATGACCTGAGCCTAAGTCAGGTGCTTAACCAACTGAGCCACCCAGGTGCCCCTAAAGCAGACTAAAGAAATCCTCTCATCTGTTTTGGGATTCTGAAATATTAGTCTTTAATAATAACTTCTCTTGAAGTTCAGAGAGGCTAAATTTATTCATTTACTTTTTCACCAAATATTTGTTAAATAAATTCTACATCCAAATCACAGGGTTAGTTGTTAGGATTCAAAAATAAAAGCAAAAGCAGCCCCCCTTCCCCCCACTGCTGTCCCCTGAGCTGCCTGGGCTCTAACTGTAAACTCATGGTGTTCACCCATTGAATATATGCAGTTTCACAGAATGTGTACATGACACAAGGTCCCTGTGTGATCATGATGAAGATAAATGCATGACTAGTCCATAATCTTGTCTGAGCATGGACAAAATAAAAGCAGAACCCAAACCACAGAATGATCAAGCTTGCTTCCCTCCCAGCGAACATGTGTGATGTGTCTTCTTCCCCAGTGATAGTTTCAGCTTCACATTGCCATCCTTGCCTCCTAAGTAAAAACAATGAACACATCCCATCATAGAATTGCCCTAACTTTCTGACAGTGCCCAATCCAGAGTAAAATCATATTGTCTGGACCCTTCCATGAAAGCATCTAACACAAGTCCAAATCCTATCACAAGTCCCTCTTAACACCGCCCGTGAGATGCCCACCCCAACACTTCTACCTGGTTGCTGTCCCCTTTGTTGCAGTGAACTAGCTAATAAGCTCTACCTTGCCGGACTACTGATCTGTCCCGACAGTTTTTGGCTGGAGGGTATCTACATTTATGCTGGAGGTAAAACAGATAGTGTCTCAGCTCAGATTGAGTTTTCATTCTTGTCAGAGAAACAGACATTAATGACATAATTTGCTAGTTAGTGGATAACTGCCGGTGCAATCAATGCTTTGTGGAAAGGAATTTGGCTGTGAGTATGTGCAGCAGGAGTCTGGAAGTTTCATTGAAGAAATATCTTTTGAGCTGAGAGGTGAGAAGAATAAATAAGGGAAGGGTGTGAAGGGCCAAGGGGAAGGACCTGAGACTGGATAAAGTATTGTGCTCTGGAGAACCTGAGAGAAGACCGAGAGGAATGGAGGACAGGGAGGAATCTTGGGGGTTGAGATCAGTTGTTAGGGTTCCTGGATGTTGAATATTTTCACCTTTTTTCCAAAGAGTAGAAGAGAACCATTGAGGGTCTTAAGGAGGATAATGATGTTACTGTATCATGGTGTATTGTGGAAAGATTTTTGGATGTTGCTTGAAGCAGATCTTGGTGAGGAGTCACAGTGGGTGTGGGGAAACCATTTAGGAGGCTTATTCAGGTAGGTAATGATGAAAGCATGGCTTAGAGCAGAGGAAGTAGAGGTGGAGAGATGTAGACTCCTTTGGGATACATTTTGTTGTGAAACTAAGTGGATGGGATAAGAGAATAGGGGCATGGTATTAGGAGAGGGGGGTGTGGCTCAGGCAACTCAAGAGATGGTAGTGTCATTCATTGGCTTGATGCATGTGCTGTGTCTACTGACTTCAGTGAAGGCACAAAACTATTAAATATTGGATCTATAACTCACATCTTCTATTTTCTGTAAATTCACCCCTTGTGTGTATTATAAAATGAAGCATGAGGAAAGACACGGAGCTAGAAGCATTTTGGAAGACTAGATCCAGGGACGGGAGTGCAGCAAGCAGAGACCTCACCTGCAAGGGTAGCATCATGTTGTAATAATCGATCATTTTGGAAGCTCTTTTTAAGTTCCAAGATCAGTCGTTTCAAAGCCGACTCAGATTTTCCTAAAACAGAGAGGTTTTTTTTCTGGGAGTGCAGGTAGGAGTAGGATGTTGGGGAGACAATGAGGATGAGGGAATATGATTATATGCATCAAAACCTTATTTATCTTAGATTTCATTAGAATTAGATCTCTATTTTTTTTCTTTTTATTAATGGGTCATTCATCCATATATCACTCAACCATTATCTCCATCCAAAACATTTTCAGAGAGTGATTAATTCTCATGTACTCTTTAGAACTTGAAGATAAACAACAATGAGTAATTGTTATATAATGTAGAATATGGTCCAGGGGTCAGGAAATGTAGTTTCCGTCCTAGCTCTGTTTCAATTTTTATGTAGCTTACCTTAAATGATTTATTCTTCATCTTATTGGCAATATGGAAATAAAAAAATCGTATCTGGCTTACTTCATAGGTACCAACCTTTATTTGGGAAAATGAAAACAAAAAACAGAGATGCCCAAACTAATGGGGTAACATCAGGAAGACAGTAATATCCTATGAGCTTTGATTTCTTATAAAATGGAGAATATATTACTGCTTGCATAAGGCTTAAGGATAGACAAATGAGAGAAGGCATTTAACACACTACAAAATACTAAACATTACAAATAATAAATACTAGTGATACTTAGTATTAAAACAGTAAAAACTAAATTATTTATTATTGAAGCAAGTCATAGTTTTAGCATTTTTGATTCAATGGACAAATATATAATTTTGATTTGAAAGACAGGTATCCTTTAGTCTTAATAGCATGGGATTAAGAAAAATTACAGTAATAGTAATGCTCACTTTGATTAAACATTCTCTCTCCCAGGAAAAGCTTCAGGACTTCAACCTCTTCTGTATCCTACCTGCCCCGTCTAAAATAAATTTTTTAAATAAAATTTTTAGTATTTTATTTATTCTTGAGAGACAGAGAGAGAGAGACAGAACATGAGCAGAGGAGGAGCAGAACAAGAGAGGACACAGAATCTAAAGCAAGCTCCAGGCACTGAGCTGTCAGCACAGAGCCTGACGCGGGGCTCAAACTCACAAGCTGTGAGACCATGACCTGAGCCGAAGTTGGACGTTCGACCGACTGAGCCACCCAAGTGCCCCTAAAATAAATTTTTTAATCACTTCAATTCTGCTTATGTTCTCTATTCATTTCATCTGCTTTTTTTTCTTTTTTAGTTTCTGTCTGTATAGCTTTTAAAAAGTGGTGTCTCATCACTGCTGTCTCTGAGAGTGCTTTTTCCTGGTTCAGCATCTATATCCCGATGTCATGCAGCTAATAAAAACAAGACAGGAAAACTCAAACAAAATTTCATGTGCTAATTATCACCACCATCCAAGCAGTGCTTATTTTAGGCAGAGGTGCTTGATCTCTTGTGTTCCAAGCTAGTATTACTTTGGCCACAAATCTCTTTATAGTGGCCTATACCATTCCGTGGTACAATTTCTACAACCACCGGTTTGATAGCTTGCCCCTTCCCTCTCTTACTCTAGGTGTAAAATAAAAAGCAGACTCTTTTGGAGAATAGTAGGTGGTCACCGATCTCCCTTGGAAGTCAGTTTAAAAACCACTGGTCTTACCTACTGCTGACCTGTTACTACTTATCTAGTACGTGTCTACCATTGCACATTTATCTACCTATTTTAGAGTTTTTTTTCCACTTCACAACATATATTCATTTTTTCAAAAATTAAAAAAAAATGTTGACATATCAAAATACCTTCTATTGACATAATGGTAAAAGTGCCTTGGGCATGATGCTGTAATTATTAGAACTAGTAGAATATAGTTTCTTCCACTTACTAGTAAAATCATATGAGGAAAATATGTAAAGTTGTCTGACCTCAGCTTCCTGCATAATGGACATACTGATTCAGTGGATTTCTCTGAGAAATTCACGAGAGGGATGTCCTCTAAAGAACCTTACATGGTGCCTTGCAAAGTTCCTGATTCAGAGACTGAATACAGTGAAAGTCTTGCTTCAGGTTGACTAAAGAAAGCGGGCGAGCTTTCTCATGAGAAATGCTGGTGCATGCTATTACTGGAAGTCCTTTCAGAAGCTGTAGGATGCTTGATTACTTGAGGCATTAGGGAAGGTTTGTGTTTTCCATCATACTATTGCATGTTATGTTTGGCTGTTTATTGCTTTCTACTATATCTTCAATTCATTCTGGGAAAGAGTTTGTACGAGGGGTTCTATATTAAAGTAAGCAATATTGAATTTTTTCCTCAATTCCTCTAGGCCCTGTTTTATTATTGGCTTACTCATTTTTTTTTAGATCATCATGTGAACAGTGATGAGAGTAGGAACCATTTTTTGAGAATAGAATGCAGATGTTTGGGGAGTGGGTTGTTGTCTCAAGGCAAATAATTCATTTACTCCTTGTGATTGTAAACTTTTATTCGAATGTGTGTTGCCTTGGGGGTGACTGTTTTATTGGATGTGGGTGTGTGGATGGGTCTGAGTCTCTTCAGAAATGATAACTTCACAATGTTAATTGAGCTAATCTGGTTTGTCATATAATCCCTTCTCTGGCCAAAGAGGGAAAGAAATGGTGGTAAAAGCCCATTTGGTAAACATTGGTAAAACAAATCTAACAATAGTCAAGTGAAGATTATATATAAGAAATAAGTTGCCAGCAACTCTCTCTCATGATTGGAAATAGTAAGCACACACACACACACACACACACACACACACACATCTCTCTCATGATTGGAAATAGTAAATACACACACACACACACACACACACACACACACACACACACAAAACAAGCAAACAAACAAAAAAACCCAATGAAAACTGCTAATTAGAATCTTACAGCTTAGCCACAATTTCTAGTGGTCTTGAATTAGTATAGTAACCATCGTGATTCAGTTAATCTCATCTTTGATTTTTTAATTTTTAAGGAGCTGGTAGAAATGAACACTTTTAGGGGAAGGAACTCATTTCTAGTCATGGGACTAGATGAAGTTCAGGAGTTTTTTCTAGACTCAGCTGTCTAATTTTTTTGCTTTATGTAGAGACTATCTTTAAGGAGAATTTTTGTCCAAATTAAGTAGAGAAAAGAGCAAGATAGACTGTATTCCATACAGATTTTTAAAAACCAAAAAGCAGTTAAAAACACTGGATAATATATGTAAAACACATTTTGAAATGCATTGCTTAGACTTGGCAAGTATGCAGGGGGAGATTCTCAGAGGCCAAAAGTGAAAAGGAAGCCAAAATCCAGAGATGAAAGAACGCAGTACTAAAGCTGCTGTCTATCTTACTATATCTTCTAATCAAGGATATCTGTGATCTTCTGTTTTGATGGCAATAGGGGCATGGAAGAAAAAGAGAAAAACTTAGAGTCTATGTTAGGTGGGGAATATGGCAACATCCCCTTCACACACATGCACATAAATGTGGGATCCACAAGGTGTGCAGAGAACAGGCTGCAAGAGAAGTTATTTGTCTTAAAACTTGGCAATGCATAAAGGGAAAAAGTAAAATTTCCCTTTGGGATTTGTAACCATAATTCAGCCCTCTGATGGTTTAGTAGGTCAAGTTTATACTAATTGTGGGTCCTAAAATATCCAAGCCTAATATTTATTTTAAATATGTCCTCAAGATACTTACAGAAATGCAACCATCATCAAAAAGCCTACAGGGAGCCCAGGGGACAGTCAGTGTACCAGATAAGACTGCCTGTTCCTGGTCTCCTTATTGTCTCTGGCAGGAATGATGAGAACTTATTGTGGACTTTATTGTGTTTAAGGCTGGCCCATGGCAACTCAGATGTCCCAGGTCATTCATCATTCAATTTACAATTCATGGGCAGAGTTGTTTTTACTTACAGCACTCTCTCCTTTTCTCTCTGTTTTATTTTGCTCAACAGCCCACTTAATACAATCTGATATACATTTTGTTAATGTATTTATATGTTATCCCTACTGAAAGGGCTGTTCCTTTCCTGTAGTCTTTCCTTCATTGCTTTATCACTGGTGTTTAGAATAGTACCTGGTACATAGGAGATTTTCAATAAATATTTTTTTAATGAGTAAAAAGTAGAATTTCTGGAAATAAAATATATAATAATTGAAATTAAAAGGTGTAAAGTTGAATTTATACTGTAGATTAGATACAATTAAAGAGAGTATTAACAATCTGGATGTTACAAATTTAGGAAATTATCCAGACCAGCACAGAAAGACAACAGAATGAAAAACCTGCAAGACAAGAGATGCAGGGATAGAGTAAGAGAATCTAAACATGTCTATTGAAATAGGGAGTATCTACATTTGAAAAGAAGGGGTGGTCTCCTTTTCTTATCAAATTCTAAATTATTGGTTATTTTTATGAAGCAGTAAATAGATTCTGAATTACAAGAGATAGACATAAGTCAAAGGGATTATCAACACACTTTCTTTTGGTTTTTACTTGACAATAATAGTATTAATTATTACCTTCATTTATTTCATAGTCATTTTTTGGACTCTTTTCTGTAGTTATTTCAAAGTCTAAATAGTATAGATCTCCCTAACTTTGGTAGAGGTTTGCGACATTTTCTGTAAATATTTTAGGCATAGACATATAATCTCTATCACATGCTCTTCTTAGTTTTCTCTTAAAACCCCTTCTATAATGTACATGTATATCAAATCATCATATTGTACACTTTAAACACTTACAATTATATTTACCAATTAGTAAAGTTACAAAAGTTAAAGCCATTCTTATCTGATGGTCCATACAAAAACAGTCCATGGGCTAGATTGGGCACACACTATAGTTTGCTGATCCTTGTCTTAGGAAGTGAAGTCAGAGAGAAGTTGGTGTATCGTCAAAGTCCATGGACACTACAAGGTCACTGCTTTCCTGAGATGAGAAGATCTGCTTCCTTCATTTATTCTATACCTAAATGTTTGACAAATTGGCCTACAATTACAACTTTTTCTCATTTGGAGTACTAAGAAGGTGCGTGTGTGTGTGTGTGTGTGTGTGTGTGTGTGTGTGTGTGTGTGATGTAAATATTACATTTGTGTGTTACTTAAATATATATTACAAAGTAGCAAACGTGCAAAATTTTCCATGACTTAGGACAGAAAAACCTTAAAGAATATCCCATACTGAAGTTCCTTTTCCTTATAACTTTACATCATCAGTATCTTGGGATGACCTGATCCAAGCCTTTTGGTATCAGATTTTCTTAAAAAAAAAAAAAAATTAACGTTTATTTATTTTTGAGACAGAGAGAGATAGAGCATGAACGGGGGAGGGCCAGAGAGAGGGGGAGACACAGAATCTGAAACAGGCTCCAGGTTCTGAGCTGTCAGCACAGAGCCCGACGCGGGGCTTGAACCCACAAACTGCGAGATCGTGACCTGAGCTGAAGTCGGACGCTTAGCCGACTGAGCCACCCAGGCACCCCTGGTATCAGCTTTTCAAAGTTACCACACATCAAGTAGAGTTTTCTTCACTGAGAGAGGAAGGCTATCACACGGTAAATGACACCTCAGACTTGGAGACAGGTTTTCCAACCCTGGCACAAGTTCCCTTAGAAATTTGTTCTGACATCTCTTACAGCATTTAGAATTACATTTTCATTATTTGCTAAAATGTTTGTATTTCCTCACAGGATGTTTCTCGATGGTATGTACTCAATTCATCTTTGTATTCTGAGATCTTGTTTGGGATGTATGTGTATGTGGTTTTTTTTGTGTGTGTGTTTTAATAAAGAAATTAATATGTATTACTCTTAACAATATTTAGGAACAGAAAGGAGAGGAAAATGCAGCCAGGGAAAGAATGGGATTGTGTCTTTGGAGAAGCCTTGTCTCCCTGTGTATTAGGCTTTGGACTCATGTTCATTCACTTAGGTAGATATTTATTTGTGCAATGTAATAAAACTTAGGGGTCAGCAGATTTTTTTGTCATGGGCTACATGGTAAAAATTTTCAATTTTGTGATCATATGGTCTCTGTCACAACTGTCTTGGTAGAATGAAAGCAACCATAGACAATGCGTAAATGAGTGGGTGTGGCTATATTCCAATAAAATTTATTTACAAAAAGAATCAGCGTATGGAAACAGGGAAGGGAGAGGGGCACCTGGGTGGCTCAGTCAGTTGAGCTTCTGACTTGATTTTGGCTCATGTTGTGATCCCAGGGTCCTGGGATCTAGCCCTGCATCCAGCTCCGTGCTGAGCATGGAAACTGCTCTCTCTCTCTCTCTCTCTTTCTCTCTCTCTCTCTCTCTCAACAATAAATATAAGAAAAGGAATGGAAGCGAGGGCACCCACTCACTTCTGCTACATGGTAGATATATGACACACAAGTCATAGGCACAATTCCAGAGTTCAGAAGTTTTTCTTCAATTGTGTTCTGAAGACCTGGACATTGAGTTGTACCTTATATATTTTCCAGTCCTCCACCATTCTTGCATTAGGCCCGTATCATCCAGCAAACATTTACTTTCCTATTTTTAAAAAGTTCAAGACAAGGTCTTTTTTTTTCTTCTTTTTTTTTAACCAGGAGATGGCTAAGCAATTGGAGAGTTAATATTCAAGTGGGTACTCTGATGCTGTTAGCCACTACCTCTGCTCACCTCCTATGATCAGGTACTCAATACCTTTTTAGGAACAATACTTTTATTTTTTTAATGTGTATTTATTTTAGAGAGAGAGAGATAGAGTGCTAGTTGGGGAGGGATAGAGAGAGAGGAAGACACAGAATCCAAAGCAGGCTCCAAGCTGTCAGCTTAGAGCCGGATGCGGGACTCAAACTCACAGACCTGGGAGATCACAACCTGAGCCGGAAGTCCGTTGTTTAACCATCAGGCGCCTTAGCAACAATGCTTTTAAACAGGATTATCATAGAAGATTATCAAAACAAAGCAAGCCCTGATTAGTACTTGGAGAAGTATTTTGCAATTTTGGTAATCTAGGAAAATCTTTAAGGGTGTGGAGTTTGGAGCACATACTTCTATTTAATTCTTGGCTCTGCCACTTAATAGAAATAAGAGCTTGTTTAAGTTACTTCACTGCTCTATAGCTCAGTTACTTCATCTGCTTTAGAGAGTCAATATGGTGCTCATTTGATTGTTGTGAATATTAAAAAAACATCATTCTTAGAAAGTGTTTAGCACAGTGCCTGGTATATAGGAAGACTCAGTAAATTTCACCTATTACCATTGCCAATGGCATATCATTAAAGTACTAAATGGACTATCCTTGGTATGTTCATGCTTTCACGAATATAACAATTTGAAATTATTATTGTTTTTTTTTTTTCTTATTGGAGAGATTGTTGTATAAAATCAATCTCCCAGGAAAATGTCAGCTTAGAATGAACTAACTAAAAATTTTGGGCCCGTGGGTGGCTCAGTTGGTTAAGCGTCCAACTCTTGATTTTGGCTCAGACTATGATCTCCTGATTCATAGGATCAAGCCCTGCATCAGGTTCTGTGCTGACAGCATGGAGACTGCTTGAGATTCCCTCTCTCTCCCTGTCCACTCATGCACATGCTTTGTCTCTCAAAATAAACATTAACATTTTTTTTTTAAATTTATGATAGTGTTGTCAAAGATTGGAACAGAATTTTGTTTTGTGGGTGAAAAGTATTGATGAGCCAAATAATTAAGTCAAATATATTAGTAGACCTTAACCTGATTAAAGAAGTGATTATTTTTCAACAGGGTAGTTTTTATCCATCCTTAGTTATGTTTTATATTAGTTTGTTTTATATTTTATATTTATATTTGTTTGTATTTTATTTTAGTAATACAGGGCACTCAATTAGTTTTTGAGGAATATACCAATTACAACAAATTTTTATGATATGAAATTCAGTGACCATTGAAAATAGATTTTTTCTTACTTTCAAACTAAATGGCCTGCAAAGAGCCTAAGAATGTTTTTTCCCTTTCACTGATATCTTAAAAGAATGGCTCTTTGAGTTTTCATTTATAATCTTCAATGTGCACTCCACATGTATCCAAATCATATATACATATACATCTGGCATGTATCTATAAGTCTGTCACCAATCTTTTAGAATTAGATGTTAATATGGATGTATAATGTTTCCATATTTTATGTATTCAAGTGCTAAATCTTAAAAGGAGGGAAATAAGGAAAGGAGAATTGCAATCACAAGATAGTTTTTGGTGGGATAGGAGTGGAGGAAAATCTATTAAGTATCACTCCTCCGGAAAAGCTTTATAATCTCATGTCCTAAGTCTGCTTTATATACTGGCATTGCCTTTTCTCTTATACCATTTCTTCATCTCCATTGGTCTCTTACACATAATGGTGATGTTGGGGAATGCATGTGGGAAACTCACTGAGTATCATATAAAGCTAGTAATTATTCTGAACCATTTGGTGTTAGTTTTTTGTTTTTGTTTTTGTTTTTGAGTCTCAATCCTTTCTCTAAGGTCAGAAGTCAATATATCTTAAAATTACATATTTTTCCTGGTATAACATAGGAGGACCAGGCAAAATTCATTGTGCCTGGGATAAATAACCATAAGATGAAGAAGATACCCCAATAAAAACTAAATAAAATGAATAATGAAATACAATAAACCAACACCATGATGAAACCCTGATAGGGCTACAAAGAAGAGAGAAAACATTCAAATGTGGCATTCTCAAGCAAACACTAAGACTACATTGATAAAACCATTGGCCAAGAAACACAAACAGACTAAGTTGAGTGAACAAACCATTCTGAGAAAATGAGTAAAGCAGGCAGGCCAAGATGGGATGTTAATATCATTCTGGGCTGTGGGGATCAAAGAGGGCTGCTCAGAAGATGGGAAAGCTGAACGGTCTCTGCGACCAGAGACTGTAGGAAAACCAACACCATCATGCAAGAGAAAACTGGAGCCCCTTGCTCAGAATCCGTGGCATCTTTGCCAATGTCAAAAGAGTTCAATCTAAAGGGAGATTATAGGTATAAACTGTTGATGCCTATCATCTTACAGTAGAGCACCCAATCACTTAAAAGGGACCATGTCCACCAACTTGGGGCTTTTCTAGAATATATAGTCTTGCCACTTGCAAACCACGATTTAAATCATTGCTAGTTACATCATTCCCGTATTCACACTCTGAATGTTTATTATTCAGACATAAAAATGAAATTTCCAACCCACATTGTTGTTAAATAATATACAGATATGTTATTTTAAAAACCATCTTCATCATTCAACAATATGTGGATATATTATTTAAAAAATATGGGGCGCCTGGGTGGCACAGCCGGTTAAGCGTCCGACTTCAGCCAGGTCACGATCTCGCGGTCCATGAGTTCGAGCCCCGCGTCGGGCTCTGGGCTGATGGCTCAGAGCCTGGAGCCTGTTTCCGATCCTGTGTCTCCCTCTCTCTCTGCCCCTCCCCCGTTCATGCTCTGTCTCTCTCTGCCCCAAAAACAAACAAAAAAAAAAAAAAACAAAAAAACAAAAAAACAAAAAAACGTTGAAAAAAAAATAAAAAATAAGAGTAGCACACACATAGCCAGTTGCTTAAAGATGGTTATTTCCTTTCAGAAACTGGGAGGAAAAGTTTTTAAAAGACCTTTTAAAATATCTATAAGAGTACATTTCTCAGGTATATAATTTACCCGTTTCATGGAGAATGAAAGACTGTGAGAGCCTGAGCTACAGATCATTGAGAAGGAGAAAAATAGGCTTGGACTGTGTTTCAGGTGATATGAACCAAATCCTTTAACATCCTATGAGAAACAGGAATGAAGAAAAAAACTTGCTTTAAGATATTTTAATGTTGTACTGCATAAGGACTAAACCACAGTGATCCCCATGTTTATTAGAATTTAAACGTTTTTCAGGGAGAGGGCGTGTCGCAGATTTTTACCAGGGATTGTATAATATATGTTTGGATCTCTTTTATTAATCTATTTTTAAGGGAAACAGGAAGCAACATAAAGTATATTATATGAACTGTACATTTATAAATGGCATCCACAATAACTTTAAGCGATTCAAATAGGGAGAATAAAGTTTATTTGGAATTTTCATTTATTTTGGTTAAATTTTAAGTAACCTATTTGTTTTTAAATTGTTCCATCCTGAAAACTGATGGATAGTAAACATCATTTTACTTCAGGAATCTTACACAGAATAGATCAAAGGGAATTTTTTATTGAGAACTGTATTCGTCTGCTGGGGCTACCATAACAGTACCAAACTATGTGCTTAAGGAGCAGAAATTTGTTGTCTCACCATTGTAAAGGCTAGACATCCAAGATCAAAACGCCAGACAATATGATTTCTTCTGAGGGTTCTCTCCGTGGCTCACAGATGGCCACCTTCTTGCTGTGTCTTCACATGGCCTTTCCTCTGTCCACATCCTTGGTGTCTTCTCTGTGTGTTCTCATTACATAGAAGGATGCCAATCAGATTGGTTTAGGGCCCACCTGAATCCTCATGCCTCCTATTTAATCACCTCTTGAAAGGCTCTGTCTCCAAATATAGTCACTTCCTGAAATGCTGTGGGGTAGAGCTTCAACATTTGAATTTGGGGACGGGGCATGATTCAGTTCATAATAAGAGCTGAAGCACATTTTGCTTAGAATATTTGAGGGTAATTATGAGTTTGGAAGAATAAAGGGAACTTCAGGTGTTAGCAAGTTTTTTTAAGCCAGCATCTCATACTCTCTGAACCTCCCCCCTTGAGTTTAAGGTTAAAAGTCTCCTCAGATGACAGCCTTCTGTATTTCCAGCATCCCTCCTGTGGTAATTATAATTTTACTCAGATGCTGTCAAGAAGTTGCCAATGCACAGTGTGTACTGGGCATATATTTTCATAACAAAAACAAAAAAGCAACTTAAAAGTGAACCATTCCAACAATTTATGACTATGTACCTCTTGACATAGGATAGAATTAAGTATCGTCTAAGGGGAGCCAATAAATTCCGTGTTCCATTCTGGTATCTTTTCATGTTTTTTCTCAAGTAGAGATTGGGTCAGGCCTGGAAGACAATTTGTATACGGAGATTTTATATGATTAAATGAAAGTAAATATTGCCACATAAAGGAAGGATTCAAATCATGTTTGTTCTTCTCCAGTCTCTTGAATTATAAGTTAGAAATTTTATTTATTTATTTATTTATTTCTATTGCACACCCACTTGTCTTTTTTGATGAACTGGAATATTGTTGGAAAATTGCCAAAATATTTTCTGCAGGAGAATGGGTATTATTTTATATATACTGGATTTACAGATTTCCATTTACATTTGGTGTAGACTTTTTTTTTTTTCGGGAACCCATTTTATGCTTGTTACGTATAAAGATCCAGCAAAGCCTGGGATTGCAAACGCCATTGTCCATCCTGACTTCACTGTGCTTCTCAGGAATGGAAAATTTCTGCTCCCAAGCACTTAAGACAGTAGTAGCTTGTCTTCTCTCATCTGTTGACCCTGAGCCAAAGGATTCATTTGAAATTCCTTTCCCATACTTTTAGCATTTAGAATAATGCCCCTCACCATCATGTCCAGTTTTCTAGGTTTGTAGTTTATAAAGAAATCAGAAACTGTGGATGCTTCTGTTTTCACAGGATAAAAGCCAATAGATAATTTTAGATCCTGGCCCTCCACACTCAGGGATTCATCTCTGTGAACCTAGAGTGATAGTTTTGTGCCTTTGGATATAACTCTGTCTGCCTCCATGTTAAGTCATGGGTTCCCCTAAGTAGAGACTTCTTCCTCTTCCCTCTGCTGGCCTCAGCCCAACTTTAGAATTAAGACCTTCATGACTACCTGCCCCCCAGGCCTGCATCCTCTCTCTTGACCCCGACCTCCTATCATGCGCATTCTCCATGTAGTGGTCTCCCAAACTTCTGTTATCTGTGACTACTTCCATGATTGCCATTTGCACACACCACCCATACTATAATTTACTTAATCGTTTTCTTTAAATCATTAAGCTTTGACTTAATATGTTTATTTATGAAGGCAACTTTATCTCACTAGCACACATTTAAAAATCTATATTATTGAACCATTAGTGGAAAGTAAATACAAAAATTAATATGATGAAAATGAGGCTTTACAGAAATTCTTAGGGCTTACTGTGTACCAAGCTCCAGGTTAGTATCTTGTATAGGTTTACAACAAACAGCTCCTTACTGGGTCCTTCAGTTAGCATGCGTTGGGAGCCTACCATGTTCCGGATACTAGGAATAATGTAAAAGCCGGGATAAATAAGGTCTGTGTGCCATGCAGCTTATGACCTGTTGAGGGAAAGAAACAAAGTATACTTAATATACCTTGAAACATGTATTTAATACACATTAAATAACTGAGCACCCCCCCACCCCCCCAAATCAGAAGAGTGTAAGTGCCTTAAAAAATAAAGAGGATACAGGGATAAAGAGAGATTATGCCATAAGTGCCATTGTTATTTGATTTCTACTAGCTGCCGTGTGGACATGGGCATCCCATCCACCTTAGAGAATAACATACTGCACAGATTGTCTTTGGCCAAAGAAATTCTTGCTTTTGTCTCATTTTCTGGAATGAGCCAAAATTTCTAAAAGAAGTATTTGTAACACTTTGCATTCTTTTGCCTTTTATTCTTCTTCGGTCTCTCATGGGTCTGTCTTATTTCCCAGTTCAGCAAGAAAAATAGCAGTCCTCATAAAATAATGCCTTCCAAAAGGGATATGTTTGTGGAATTAACAAGCAAAATAAAGGAATCACACATTTCAGTTGGAGGGAGCAAGCGCTAAGCCTTAAAGTTATGAATTCTGGAATGGCATCCTTTTAGCTTCTTGTCATTAACTTAGCTAAATAATGGCTAGTCTGTGTTGTGAATGAGGACATCCTGCAGGGCAGTAATTGCACCCTTTAAAGACACAGTTAGGTTCTTTTTAAGACTGTAACACAACCCTTAAACCAGATTATGCTAAAGCATCATTCGGGATAGCAAAGGTACTTTATCAGCGGCGCATAGGAGTTTTAAGTTTGAGGACAGCGCCCTCTTCTGACAATTAAAAGTACTTTTCTTTCCTTTGTATGTTTTCTGTGTTCTATTCATGAGAAAATATAATACAAAACTTATTCTGGAAATCAGATTTTTAAAATTTTAAGTTGATTGGAAGAACATAAATTATCACAGTGTTTTGATAAGGTGAATTTCTCTCCTAAAATCCCCCAAATTCCTCTCTGAAATTGGAGTGCCCCCTGCAAAGTGCTCTAAAAACATAAGGTGAGTCTATGTGTAGAAAGTCTTGATATTAATGTACTTGCTTACACATACTTCCAGCTTTGGTGAAATGTCTTTAATATAAGTAATTTTGAAAATGTCTTCAGGATTGCCTGGCTTCTCGGGAAATGGTTGTTCGGCAAGATTGCTTCCTGAGAAAATGAGCATGGTGCTTACTTTGGAGCACCCTCCTGTTTCACTAAAGCCTCTCTCTCATCTCCTCTTCCTGTGACTTAAACCTAGCACACACACAGGCTGTCGAGGCTTCTTCCATTTGCCCCTGCACATAATGGCTTTGCCTGGAGCCCTTTCCATGAAATGACGTGCTGAGCCTCTTTTCATGGTGGTTTCATCACCAAAGTGACATTTCCATGCTCTTCCAGTGTCGAATGGAAATCAAGACTGAAAATGTGAAGAGATCAAATTTCGGTGCTGGGCTCACATTCAAACCGCCTTTCTTTAGACCGAACACAAACCGAATCGGATGTTCATTTTCACAAGTGACTGTTGAAAATCCAAATTTGGGCAGATTGCCTTAGAAATTATATTTATTTAAATAGGAGTAACAGCATAAGTCTCCCATAATGTTATTCTTCCTCACCCCTGATTTAAAAGAAAAAGTAAGCACAAATATCATATACCAGTTTGCACATAAAAGCAGTGATCTACACAGGCGGAATTAAATCTTTTGACTTATGCATTTTTTCAGAACTGTAGACACAACTTTTTAACTTGTGAAGATGTGAGCTATCTATGAAAGGCACATCCAGTTCTTAGCACAGATATAGCAAAGACATTACATAGTCTTAAATATCCATCTCTCTGTGACCCACTTGCTGTGCCTAATAATAATATGGAAATTTAGATTTTTAAAAGTAGTCCTTTTTGTGACACAAGCTGCTGAAATGGTGACCATGTCTCAGGCTGGCTTCAGAATGGGTAACTATCCCCATCTAGTGGTCATGTGCAAGGGATGAGCGCAAAACAGGACGTTACCATTCTTCAGTTAGGAGTAGCTCTTTTCATCATTATTTCCTGAGATAAATTGTTAGCTCAGATGAAATATTGCAAATGTAATTTGTTTTTTTTTTAAATTAAAGTTTAAGAGATACATTCATTCAAAAAGTAAATGAGAATTTATACCGAATTGATTAAAATTTCTAATGGTACTGCATTATTTTATTAATTGTATCTCTTTGAGTCACTTCCTCTGTGACACCTTTTTTTCCTTAAGTTTATTTTTGAGAGAGAGAGCGTGCACACACGCGTGCATGGGGAAGGGGGGAGGGGCAGAGAGAGAGGGAGAGAGAGAATCCCAAGCAGGCTCTGCAAGGCTTCATCTCATGAACCAGAGATCAGGACTTGAGCAGAAATCAAGAGGCAAATGTTTAACTGACTGAGCCACCCAGATGCCCCTCTGTGAAACTTTTCTGACTCCTCCAGCACAGTCAGTCATTTCTTGTTCTTGGCTGCCATTGTATGTGATTCCTCTGGGGGTGGCATGCCTGAGAGAAAACTCCGAGCTTTGTAACCAGTGGGTCTGGGTTGTAATGTCTGCCCTAGCTGTGTGACCTAAGGCAAGGCATATAACTTCTCTGAACTTTAGCTACTCTGATTGTTAACAATGATGAAGACATGACCTTATCCATTTTAATTTTTTTTTAATGGTTATTTATTTTTGAAAGAGAGAGAGAGACAGACTGTGAGCTGGGGAGGGTTAGAGAAAGGGAGAGACAGAATCCGAAGCAGGCTCTAGGCTCTGAGCTGTCAGCACAGAGCCGATGTGGGGCTCGAACTCACGAGCTGTGAGATCATGACCTGGGCTGAAGTCAGTTGCTTAACCGACTGAGCCATCCTGGAGCCCCTGACCTTATCTACTTTAAGAGGTTGTTATAAATATGGAAAGGGCTTGCGTGAGGTTGGGAGGGGCTTACATGAATGGTAACTATTTTTGTAGTTAACTGCATTAACTCTTTTTTTTATTTTTTTAACGTTTATTTATTTATTTTTTTTTTTTGGGACAGAGAGAGACAGAGCATGAACGGGGGAGGGGCAGAGAGAGAGGGAGACACAGAATCGGAAACAGGCTCCAGGCTCTGAGCCATCAGCCCAGAGCCCGACACGGGGCTCGAACTCACGGAGCGCGAGATCCTGACCTGGCTGAAGTCGGACGCTTAACCGACTGCGCCACCCAGGCGCCCCATCTCTTTTTTTTTAGAGAGAGAGAAGGAGAGAAGAGCATATGGGCAGGGCAGAGGGGTAAAGGGAGGGAGAGGGAATCTTAAGCAGGCAACATGCTCAGCATGGAGCCCGATGCAGAGCTCAATCCCATGACCCTGGAATCATGACCTGAACCAAAATTAGGAGTCAGATGTTCAGCCTGAGCCCAGGTGCCCTGCATTAACTCTTAATAAAGACCTAAAACATCAGTATTTGTAGAGATTTTCCCTCAAATCAGTTGTAAATTGGTTGAGGGAAAAAGCCGCCTTAGTAATGTTTGTATGCTAGGTGACTAGTAATGTGCATGGCACAGGGTAGGTGCTTGTAGAATGAATGCATCTGGTTCCATCTTGCACACTACGCTGTGGTTTCCAGAGATTAGGGGTTGGGGCTGAGACTACTTTGTATTCCTCACAGTTCCTGGCACAGATATTAAAATAGTTGATTAGCGCGCAAATGGTGCATCTTTGATTGATGTGCCAAAAACTGTGCTCTGTCCACAATGTCATTCAGCTAATTAACCAAGTCCCACTTCAGCCTGTATTCAACAGCAGTCCTATTTGGTTTTTTTTCTCCATTTCTCATAAAATTTCATCTCCTTGTTTATATAGTCAAGTGCTTAATCCTCACTAATAGCATTACTCTTAAATTGATTACAAATTCATTAGTGAAATCTAATACAGGTATTCTTTTTTATGCTTTAGTTCCCAAATTTTGATATTTCCATTGTGGTTTATTTGCAAAAGGATAAATGTCTCCAGGTGGAAAAGAGACTAATAAGGCCTTGCTGTTAACTTCTGGGGCTTGGCCCTAAGTTTCTTTTGGGGAAGTGTGTAGATGGACTGCCTCCAAACCCATAGATTTGTTTCCTCCCTTGTTCATTTGCTGTCCCACCTGGAGCACGAGACATGATCAGAAGGAAGTTCCCATGGCACGGTTGTTGAGGGAATCCCTCTGTGTCTTTGGAAGTGGCCCATTTATTCTAAAATTCAATATAAAAATGAAGAGGTGGGGGAATTGTGTAGAAGTTTGTGGCTCAGCTTGGGATTATTGGCAGCAGAAACCCTACCTCCTGACAGTCTGCATGTTGCACTGGATAGCTGGGATATTGTTCCACAAGGACACCTCATCATTACTCATTTCTTTTCTGTCACTTTAAAAGACGTGCCTTTCCAGGTTGCCTAGGGCTTCTCAGGTTTACCTCTGGTTATTTGCTGATTCCGTGGGAAATGGATACTGTAAACTCCGAGTCTGGCCTTTAATATTTTGGACTTGGATTTCTTGTAAATGCTTTGGAGTATCAGAGGTTGCAAAGACTCAGGATACAAGTGTCTTGCGTTTCTGACACCTATGAATAAATCGCCTTACCAAAGCACGGCGTGTTAGAAACTGATATGCTGAGGCTTTGAAGTCGTCCAGAGAATGTAGCTCTGCTAAAGAAATTGAGAAGGGAAGAGTTAGCTGTAGAGCAGAAAGTGATGTTAATCATTAAGCTTGCATTCCTGTGATCAGGCTTTCTAGGTTTAAATTCCAATACTGCTACTCCTCAGCTTGGACAGCTGCTTAACCTACCCTACCTCACCTCATGGAAATGGTCAGATTACCTACATTCTAAAGTTGTTGTTCCCTAAGAGCAGAACTTGGCATTAGTGGGCATTCAATAAATGCCATAGTGGCATCCATATTGGTAGTAGTAGCATTCGTATTTATATTGAGAGCCATATTATTAGTGATGATCAGAGGTTTCCTTCCTTCTTTTAGTTTTATGGTCATGGTCACACTGAATGTCCAGTAAAATGATTTCTTGTCCTCTGACTCCATGAAGCATCTTTCACCAAATTCCTTTATTACCCAAGATGGCTGCCACTGGAGGGGGAAAAAGACTGAAGTAGAGGCTGTGGGATTGATGAGACAACTTGCCATATTCAACACCCCTTGGCGTTTTCAAGGAGTCCTCCTAGAGGACTGACTTTTCATGAGGTTAGAGGCCCTGTACCTACAGATGAGAGCTCCAGCTATGGAATTATTGCTTATTGTTTGTTGATAACTCCCATTAATAATGTGCTTACACCACGCTGAGCACATGCTAAGTAACTTAGAGCATTACCTTATTTAATAGAAATAGCAGTTGCATGAAGAGATGATTATTTATTGACGAGGCAATGGGTTCAATGAGCTTACATAAATTGTCCTAAATCACATGATGATAAGTATCAAAGACAAAATGGGGTGCTTGGGTGGCTCAGTCAGTTAAGCGTCCAAATTCGGCTCAGGTCATGATCTCACAGCTTGTGAGTTCAAGCCCTGCATTGGGCTCTATGCTGTCAGCTCAGAGCCCGGAGCCTGCTTCAGATTCTGTGTCTCCCTCTCTCTGCCCTTTCCCTGCTCGCGCTCTCTCTCTCTCTCTCTCAAAAATAAATAAACATTAAAAAATTAAGAAAAAAGACAAAATTCAAATCTAGGTTTACTTATATATCAAATCTATAAAATACTTGAAAATAAATCACCTGGCTCATGAGGCCCTATGGTGTAGTGAGAAGGGTTCTGAACAGGTAGAACAAGAGAGAGTACTCAGAGCTTACCATGTCTGAATGCTTGTTTAATGCTTATAGGGTATCACGATTATTATCCTCATTTTACAGATGAAGAAACCTAAGCACAGGAGTGGGGGTGGGGCGGGGGATATGGCTTAGCTCAGATTACATGTTAGCAAGAGGTAGCACCAAGATTCAAGTCCAGTCTGGCTCTGTATTCTCCACAATGGTGATGGCCACCTCAAAGACCCAGGGACTTAGCAGGGATACTTTCTAAGCTGTTGCCGACTAACTGACTTGACAAAGCCAGGTCTTAGTTTCCTCCTTTATAAATTGGTGATCTTACTTGTTCTGTTCTCTTCAGAAGCTGTCTATAAGAAAGAAAACACATCTGTTCCAATGTTTTCTAAATTTATAGCATGTTATGAAATATAACCATTTATTACCATTATTCTTAGTCCTCTGCAGTGTGCAAATTGAATTGGACACTGACTGGTGCGTCTTCTGTTCTGAATTATGTCACTTATGTGGCAGTTAATGTACAAAGTTAAAAACAAACAAAAAGGCAGTGAAAGACAATGATGCATTGAAGGTGGTGCTAGATTTTCCAGTCCCATGCTCTATTCTGCCTTTGGCCTGAGTGTTGTAATTATCCTGGACAAATGTAGAAGTATTTGCAGAGATACCAAAAATTATCCAGTGTTTATTGTTATGGGGAAGTGAGGTGTGCAGTGGGGCAGGGATGTCTTATCCCCAGGTTAGTGAATGCCGAAAGGATCTTATGTGTGATGTGCCCTAACCGCTTGCGGCTTTGAACTCAGGGGTCAAAGCCAAGGCTTCAGTTTATTTAGATTCTCCTTGTGCTTAGAATATTTCTGCCCTCAGCCCACTCCATCCTACTCACCCTCATTTATTCATTCCATGGGTATTTTTTAAACCTGGGGAATACAGTTGAGGGACAGCAACGTGAAGATGAAATACTTTGTCCTTTTTCCCTTAGGAAGGCAGGAGGAAGGAATAAGGCAAAGAAGGAAGGAACAGAGACTTCCATTTTAATGAACACCTGCTAGGTGGCAGATGGTGACTGGGATTGCTTAATGCATGAACGCTTTTTATCCTCATAAGAACTTACAAGGTAGATGTCATAATCCTTTTGTGCAGATGTGGAAGTTAGAGTGATTCAGTCTGACACTCATACAGTCACTTGATTATCCTATATCATCTTTGGTGTTTTAGTTCACAGTATGTCATGTTCTGACCCTCCAGACAAGCTTAATGTGAGCATGTTGGTTACAAGTAATGGAAGCCTGTTTCTAACTGGTTTAAGAGAAAAAAGAGATGTTACTGACACTCTTGTCTTCTTCAACAAGAAAGTCCAGGGTTCCAGCTGGCCAGTGGCTCTCACGGCTCTCATGAGTATTTATGTTGACTCATGATGGAGGTGTCATTTGAAGGAAAACCATACTTTCCTGTTTTAAGCTGCTGTGACTTTTTGGTTGGTTGTTATCACAACATAGCCTAGACTTTCCTGACTAGTAGTAGACTAGGGAAGGATACTGGTCTATGCAGCTCAGGTCTTATGCCTATCTTCTGTATATTGACTATGGCCAGGTATGTGTTCTACTGACTAACCAAGCTGAGTCAGGATACCAATACTTTGGCCAGATTTGGGATACTGTGATTGGCCTGCTCTTCCCAGATATCACCAGCGGGGGAGGGATAATACCCAGTGGAAATGATGGTATACAGGTAAATGTCTGCTCAAATTAGAAACCCTGGTACTCTAACTGGCACAAGATTTTTTTTATTAGAGTTTGTATATATGAATTTATATTTGAGATGATTACGTTAATATCGGCTTCCTCTACCAGAATATCAGCTCTAGGAAAACAGGTCTAGAGTCATATGACCACTGCTTAGTGTGGTGCTTGGCACAGAGTCGAATCAATATTCAATATTGAATGAATAAATACATAAAGAAAAAGTGAACAATTAGTGGTAGATGTAAAAATGCAAATTTTCTTTCAGATTTTAAAGTATAATACCTCTCCAGTATAGTTTCAGCTCTGTATGAAGTGTTATAATGGGAAGGCAAGAGAATTAGAATTAATGAGAAGATCAACAATTTGGGAGTCAAATAGTTTTAGGAACAGATCTTGTGCAAGGATCATGCACAGGTTAACTGTTTAGATCCTCAACTTCACAGCTGTAAAATTGGGTTAAAAACACCTTCTTCATAGAATTGTGAGAAATAAATGACAAAGGAAATGTAGAGCACTTATTACAGTACATGGAAAATACTTAGTTTCCCCATGGGAGCATGCATGAGAAAGCATCTAACTCTCAATAGTGAGGCCAGGCTTCCTAGAAGTGAAGATGTTTTAGTTGAGGTTTGTTTGATGGTGGGATGAAATGGTGGAGGAGAATATAGAGCAGGAAGAAGAACTAATGTGTGTGTGTGTGTGTGTGTGTGTGTGTGTGTGTGTGTGTGTGTGTGTAGTAACATCAATAAGCATTTCCTGATTGGGGGGATTAGTCATTTGGTGAGGTTTAATATTTGGAGGTGAGTTGGGAGTGGTAAAGGGTGAGGCTGAAGTCTTCTGTGGCAAGCAAAGGAATGTAGAAATTATTGGTCCGTATATATATTGATCATCTGGTCACTGATGTGTTTGATTTACCTCCACTTGGTAAATGTGGCTTTTCAAGTTCTAAGTCTAGAGATATAACCCTTATTTTTATATAGCCATTGTTGCCTGCATATGGACTCTTTATTAGAGGCTGGAATAGTGACTTTCAATCCTGGTTTTAAATATTTCAAGCCGGAGCCGAACAAAAAACCTGCAGTGCATGGATACACCAGCTCTATGGATTGAATGAAACTCTTTGGGGGAACTCATTTGTATGGCTATACTAAAATAATAGGTCAGGCAATAAGTACTGGTGAGGATGAGAAATTGGAACCCTTCCCCTACACTGCTGGTGAGATCATAAAGTAGTGTAGTGCAGTCTTGTTTTTCCTAAAAAGGTTAAACATCGAGTTACCATATGACCCGGAGATTTCAATCCTAGGTATATACTCAAGAGAAATGAAAACATATGTCCACACAAAAACTCATGCATGAGTAGTAATGGCAGTATTGTTCATAATAACCAAAAAGTAGAAATAACCCAATGTCTGTTAATTGATGAATAAATAAAATGTAGTATATCTGTATGATTGAATATCCTTTGGCAATAAAAAGGAATGAATTACCGATGTATTCTACAACATGGATGAACCTTGTGCTAAATAAAAGGATCTAGACACAAAAGGGTACATATTGTTTCATTCCATGCGTATAAATTGCCCAAAATAAGCAAAAACATAGAGATAAAAAGTAGATTAGTGGTTACTTAGGGCTTGGGGAAGGAAGGTTGGGGATTATAGCTAATTGGTATGTTTTTTTTTTTTAATTTTTTAAATTATTTTTTATTCTTTTAGAGAGAGACAGAGAGCAAGCAGGGGAAGGGCAGAGGGAGAGAGGGAGACACAGAATCCAAAGCAAGCTCCAGGCTCTGAGCTGTTAGCACAGAGCTTGACATGGGGCTCGAATTCATGAACTGTGAGATCATGACCTGAGCCAAAGCCAGATGCTTAACTGACTGAGCCACTCAAGTGTCCCTGTATTTTTTTTTTTTTTTTGGAGAAAAATATTTTAAAATTATGGTGAGTGTTACACAGCCCTGTGAATATATTAAAATCTAGTGAATTGGATGTTGAATTGCATGGCATATGAACTATATTCCAATAAAGCCGGTAGCAACAAAAATGACAGCAACATCAGTCCCTGGACAAGTGCTCTGAGCATCTATGGCTTTACTTTTTCTTTTTTTCTTTTTTTTTTCTTTTAAGCTCTCCAACTGATTTGGAAACATGGTAAGGGTTGAACACTGCTAGTTTAGATGGACTAAACTAATCCATCTCCGCTGTTGTATGTACATAAAAGTTTCAGTGACCTGTTGTTTGGGAGGGGTGGGGTGAGAGCAGTCAATAATAGATTTTAATAGTTCCAGAACAAATTTATTCTTGCTTTACATCAGCTAATTTAGCTTAAAAGACCATTTGGATGCAAGAAATGACCCTTGGTCATGAAGGTTTTGGAAATATTCGATTAAATGTCAACTCAATATTGACTAAAAGATAGTTGATCAAATTTACTCTGGTAAACAGTGAAAAGAAACTAAATTTAGGACAAGATCACGATAAGATAAATGAAAATGTGGGAAAGAGCAGTTGTACTTGTGGGTGATAAATTCTCTATTTCTACTTGACATAGTTGGATTTTCATCAGATTGTTCTGAATAAAAATGTATCTTTGGGGATCTTGATGGTAACATTCTTGAGGTTTTTGACAACTACTTAAAATTTGTTTTTCACATTCAAAATAGGTCCTTTTTTCTGGTTTCAAGAAGACATCCTGTGCAAATGTTTCTGTGGTCGGCAGGTTGACATATTAGAATAGGGTAAACCAAAAATGACACCCCTGACTCTCAGAGCATATTTAAAATAACTCTTAGTTTTTATTTAAAATATAAACAGTTTTTCAAAATCAGAAAGTTTTCTATAACTTTAAGAATACCTAGGCGGGAAGATTTTTGTTTGACCATTTGAAAGGTTTTTAAGTTGCTATTCTACATACAATGGTAAGGCACAGAATTTGTTGGAGCTATTGTATGTTTATTTTTCTTATATGCATATAGAGCTTTGGCTAAATAAATATGTCTACAGAGTTTGTTACGAAAAGCAGCAGCCTCTTTCCCCAGTTCTTTCAACATACTGTTTCTTTGGTTACATAATAGAGTTTTGCTTTTACTTCCTGATCTTTAGGTCTTAGATGTTATCTCTTGACTTAGCACAGTGGAAGATGGAGATTTAGCTCTTAACTTCTCCAATATGCACATTTATACTTCCATCTTTCTACTATAATTCTATTGTTTTGGATAAATAAATCTTCCGTGTTTATATTATTATGGCTGTAAACACTAATAATGTCTGAAGACCTACATAATTGTCCTTATGTTTGTTTCCTTCCTTTTACATCCTTCCCTTTTGTCTGGAGATGATGTCTCCTTGTTTGGTTTGTTTTAGCTTTATATGTATTTATTATTAATTTATGTTTAAACTCCCTGCCAGTTTTCTAACCATCTTTTCAATGTGATCAAACACTTCGTTATTTTTTTCCTATCAATTTTATCTTTTTGGAGATACTTCCTAAGGAACTTTTCATCCACATTTATTCATATTTAGACTTGTAAAGGTTGATCCTAGGATTTCCCTTTACCTCTCTCTTGTGTTGGATTCCCTATTTCTTGGATCCCTTTCTTCCCCTTGTTAAAGATCTTTTCTTTTTTAAAAATTTGTTTTAATGTTTATTTATTATTGAGAGACAGAGAGACAGGGCATGAGCAGAAGAGGGGCAGGGAGAGGGGGAGACACAGAATCCAAAGCAGGCCCCAGGCTCTGAGCTGTCAGCCCAGAACCCAACTTGGGGCTCGAACCCACAAACCACGAGATCATGACCTCAGCCGAAGTCAGAGTCACCCAGTCGACTGAGCCACCCAGGCACCCCAAGATCTTTTAATAATTGTTTTATCTTTTAATTTGAATCAATTATAATTTAACAGTTGCAGAGACAGGGCTGAGGGGACCCTTTACTCTTTCCCTTAGTTGTTATATCTTATATAACTACAGCAAAATATCTAAAACAGGAAACTGACATTGTTAAACTGCGTAAGCGTAGTTCCGAGTCATTTTATTACAGGTGTAGGTTCACGTAACCATCACCATAATCCAGTTGCCTAATGATTCCATCCCAACAAAAGTCTTCACTTCTATACTCATATCCATTTTCCTGTCTTCCACCATCCCTCATTCTTGGCAACCACTGATCTGTTGTGCATCTCTATAATTTTTCCAGTTTGAGAATGTTATGCAAATAGAATCGTACCATATATAAGATTGGTTTTTGTCAGTAGACGAAATGCCCTTGAGATCTATATAAGTTGCTGCTTGTATCAATCGTTTGTTCTTTTTGAAGTCACTGAATTGTGTTCCATGGTAGGGATGTACCACAGTTTACTCACTTATTTTAGGGCATTTTATTTTTTTCTAAGTTTTTAACTCCTACAATTGAAGCTGTTATGAGCAACTGCATATAGATTTTAGTGTAAACACAAATTTTCATTTATTTGGTATAAATACTTAGCAGTGTGCTTGCTGGGTCATTTGGTAAATAAATGCTTAATTTCTTATAAAAATATAGCCACACCTGCTTTATTTTTATTTACAGTTCCTATAGTATATCTGTTTCCATCCTTTAACTTTCAGCCTACCTGTATCATTAAGTGAGTTTCTTATAGATAGCCTGTATTTGGGCCATGCTATTTTAATTCACTCTACCAATCTCTCTTTTGTCTTCATGTTTTTAGACAATTTGTATTTAATGTAATGTATTTGTAATTAATTAAATTATTAATATATTAGGGTTTAAGTCTGCCATTTTATTTTTGTTTTCTTTTTTCTTTTATTTTTATTCCTCTATAATTTCCTGTCTTCCTTTGAGTTACTTGAACATTTTTTTAGAATTCCATTTTGATTTATCTGTATATCTTTGTGTTTCTCTTTTCTATAGCTCCTTTAGTGGTTTCTCTGGCTATTATACTATGTGTACATTACTTGAGTGAGTCTATTGGTATCAGCATTTTACCAGTGGAAGTAAAGTATAAGAACTTTACTTTTCTTTAAACCCCTTTACTCTCTCTCCATTATTTATATAGCACCTATAATTGTCTTAATATTTCCTCTGCATATATTGATAATTGTTTCAGACAATAATTTTTGTTTCACTCATCAAACATAATTTAAAAACCCACAAAGAGAAGAAATGTCTATTTCCTTTGCTTATACTTTTTCCATTTTTATTTCTTCCTTCCTCATGTTCTAAATTATTTTGTTCATCATTTCCTTTCTGTTTAGATAACTTCTTTCATTCTTTTGGGATAGGTGTTCTGGTGACAAATTCTCCTAGTTTTCCTTCATCTGAGTAGAATGTCCTTCTTATAGGTTGAATTAGCTTCCTTCAAAAGATATGTAATTGGTTTTCTTAATCCTTCCAAATGTGACCTGATTTGGAAATAGGGTAATTGAATATGTAATTAATTATGATGAGGTTATACTGGAGTAGGGTGGGCCCTTAATCCAATATGACTATTGTTGTTGTAAGAAAAGCCACAGACTCAGACACACAGGAAGAAGGCCATGTGAGATCAAAAAGCAGTGATTGGAATTATGTTGCCACAAGCTAAGAGCTGGCCTAGGGTTTCCAGAATCTAGAAAAGGTAAGAAGGATTTCCTCCAGAGGATTTGGAGGGAGCATGGCCAAGTCACCACCTTAATTTCAGACTTCCCACTCTTAGAACTGTGAAAGAATAAATTTTCTGATGTTTCAAGTCACAAAGTTTGCAGTAATTTGTTTTGGCAACCCTGGAAAATTAACATGGTCTTGATTCCTCGTCTATTCCAGAATAATATTTTTTTCTGGATGTAGAATTCTGGATTGTCAGTTCTTTTCTTCTAGCACTTGCAAAAATATTGTGCCACTTTCTTCTGACTGGGAATTGTGATAAGAAATCTGTTACCATTTGAATTATAATTCCTCTCCCCTCCCCTGCCCCACAGGTGTCTTCTGTTGTTCTCAGTATTGTGGGGGGTGCTTGTTTTTATTTTTCAGAAATTTAGTTATGATGTGTCTTCATCGGTATTTTTGGGGGTTTATCCTCTGTGGCATTCACTTGGACTTTTGGATCCACAGGATTTATGTGTTTTGCCAAATCTGAGAAGTTCAGCCATTACTTCTTCCAATAGGTTTTTAGTCCTGTCCTCTTTCTCCCGCTGCGATTGTGATCATATAAAAATGAGATCTTTTGTTACTCCTTTGATTTTTGATTTCCTTATAGTCCTTATAAGTCTTAGAGGCTCTGTTCATTTGTTAGCCTATTTTCTTCATTTTGCTTGGATTGTGTAATTTCTGTTGTTCTAGCTTCAACTTCATTGATTATTTTCTCTCTCATATTAGTTCTGTTGTTGTGACCGTTTATTTTATTTTTTTAATTTCAGTGTGTATTTTTTAGTTCTAAAATTTGTTTTTTCATAGCCATTTTCTTGGCTATGTTCAGTTTCTTTGCTGAGATTTTCATTTGTTTCAAGCGCATATGTAAGTATTCATCAACATATTTTATGCTTGCTTTATTTATTACCAATTTTTTATTGGTTTTTATTGGTTCAAGTGACTAATGATTAACAAATACAATTTTTTTTAGTTTGAACCCCATTTGGAAATACATTAGAATTCACTGTTTTTTATCTGAATATTTGGACTCAGACAAAATGGTATGATGTAGGGATTTTCTTCAAAATAATCTGGAGTGATAACATAGTCCCAGCAAGATCTGAAATGTGTTGATTATTATTGAAGTTGATTTATGAGTGCTTGATGTTCATTATATTATTCCTCTAGTTGGAAATTTTATGTTAATTTTTTTTTTATTTATTTATTTTTGGGACAGAGAGAGACAGAGCATGAACGGGGGAGGGGCAGAGAGAGAGGGAGACACAGAATCGGAAACAGGCTCCAGGCTCCGAGCCATCAGCCCAGAGCCTGATGCGGGACTCGAACTCACGGACCGCGAGATCGTGACCTGGCTGAAGTCGGACGCTTAACTGACTGTGCCACCCAGGCGCCCCTATGTTAATTTTTTTTAATAAAAGTTTTTCTTTAAGTTTATTTATTTTGAGCGGGAGTGGGGGGTGTGGGCAGGGTGAAGGGAGGGTCAGAGAGAGAGAATACCAAGCAGGCTCCACACTGTAAGTGTGAACCTGATGTGGGGCTCAAACTTATGAACTATGAGATCATGACCTGGGCCAAAATCAGGAGTTGGATACTTAATCAATTGAGCCACCCAGGTGCCCCAACAAAAGTTTTAAAATATCTAAATGGGCTATAAAATTCTACTACTAGAATACAGCTACTAGTATTCTAGTACCTTCATTCTTTTTCAAATGTATTAAAAAAATTTGTTTTTGTTTTTCTAACCTTTTTTTAAAACCATGTTAATTAACGTATAGTATAATAATGGTTTCAAGAGTAGAATTAAGTGATTCGTCACATATAAACCCTAGTGCTTATGATGACTGCTTAAAGAACCCTCATCAGATAATTCTAACATATCTAACACCTCAGTGTTGAAATCTGTTGATTGCCTTTTTTCATTTAAGGTGAGATATTGATTGAAATCTGGACATTAGAGGTACGATGTTATGAGACCCTAGATCTTATTTAAAAGTTGTGTCTCAGCAGACTTTTTTGGACACTATTCTTGTGGGTGAAGAGAGGAACCAGAAGCCCAGGTTCTCCACTCAGCTAGGAGAAGAGGGCCTCCTCATTACTACTGCTCAGGGTAGAGGTAGACTTTTTTCCCCTCTGAGGAGTTCAGCAGGAGTGTCTAAAAGTTGGTGTCTTGCTAGCCTTCCCCTTCCCTGTTCGTTCAGCTCAAAAGAGCAAGATTTTCTTAGGACTTGTTTCGTTTGTGCCTTCCATCATTCCTAGGGTGTTAGCTTCTCCCTCACTCAGTCTGGGATACTCGAGGCAAGAAGGAACCCCCATTAACTCACCACCATGTCATTTTCTGGGTCTGTAGGTTCCTGGTCAATCTGTCTTTTTCTTTCCACCTTTCAGAATCTCCTTACGTTTGTTATATGCATAATGTCCAGAGTTCTTAATTGTACTGAGCAGGAAGAATAGGGAAATGGGTGCTTAATTCATCTTTCTAAAAGTGGAAGTCTTCTAGACTCTAGGACATTGAGTGAAGGATTTCCTCCAGTAGTTTTCTGTGAAAGGGGGCATGGGACTTAGTATTACTAATTTTTAGACTTTCCACTGTCTCACTTTTTGAGATTCTGAATGTTTATAGAATTCTGGATCTGAAACAGGTACACTGAGAAATTAAAGAAGTGTATGCTTTGGGACGTTTCATTGTCATGGGTCACTTTCAAGAGGCTTATGCCTAATTTTGTATTTGTAATATTGAATTATTTTTCTTAAAGAGGACCTCCCAAATTATGTAAGCTTCAGAGCCTCATAAAACCTTGATTTTTCCTGGCTTATGTAGAAATCCCGTCCCTTAGAAATTTAAAGAGATTTTAAATTCTGTTTTCTAGCTTCAGTGAAATCTATTTGCATTCTGATGCTTACTTGTTTGTATGCAACAATATTTTCCCCCCTCTCTGATGGTCTTCTTTTATTTCCTGTGTTTTGACATTTCATGACCATGGTTCTCAAAGGAGGTCCAATTTCATCAATTGGTTGTACTTTGCTGTGCTTTGAATGTAGGAATTCATATCCTTTATATCTTGGGATAGTCTATTGAATTAATTCTTGACTTATTTATTTTTATCTTTTTTCTTGTTTCTAGAACTCCTACTCAAATACTATATGTCTTGGTCTGGACCTTTAATCCTTTTATCTTTCTTTGGACCCTACTCTTCATCTCTTTGTGCTCTGTTCACTTTTTAAGAGATTTCTTCAGTTCTGTCTCCTAAAACGTCCACTGAGTGTTTCTTCTACTTTTGTCGTCATAATTTTAAGTGAATTTTATCTTATGATTGTCCCTTTTTATAGTATTATGTTCTTGTTTCAAAAATGTAGTATTTTCTCTTATTTCATGAATATTTTTGTAGATTTTATCTCTGCATAATTTCTATTCAAGAGATCGCTTCTATTTAAGAGTGGGTCACTAATCAACAAATTGGAAGCTCTGGGTCTGTGGTGGGGGGAGGTTAAAGACTCTGAGTTTCACTGTAGAGGGAATATGGCAGTGCCATTTAATTGGGGAAGCCCCGATAGCTCCAATTTGGGCCTTTTCTCTTGGGGGTATGTGTGGGTTGAATAATGTCTCCTCAAACTTCATGTATACTTGGAACCTCTGAATACTGACCTTTTTTTTGGGGGGGGGGGTTGAGAGTCTTGGCAGATGTATTTAAGGTAAAGGTAGAGATAAGGTCATTGTGGATTAGGGTGGGTCCTAAATTCAATGAGATCGTCTTTATAAGACACAGAAAAGGAGAAGACATAGAGACACACACAGAAGAAAAGTGGCATGTGAAGGTGGAGGCAAAGGCTGGAGAGCAACCACTAGCTAAGGAATTCTAAGGATTGTGAGTAACCAGCCACTAGAAGCTGGGAGGGAGAAATGGGAAGGGTTCTCCCTCAAAGCTCTCTGAAGGAGCCAACCCTTCCCACTTCTTAATTTTGGACTTCTGGTCTCCAGAACTGTGAGAGAATGAATTTGTGTTATTCTAACACACCAGTGCATGGTACGATGTTATGGCAGTCCTAGGAAATCTAGTATCGGGTAGTATGTTTCTGAGTGAAGCATCTTCTTGTCTTATCAGTGTGGAGCTTGATGTGGGGCTTGATCCCATGACCCTAGGATCATGACCTGAGCCAAAATCAAGAGTCAGATGCTCAACCAACTAAGCCACCCATGTGCCCTAATTTTTTTTATTCCCTTTTTACTGCCACTTCTAGGTGGGGAGGGGAATTACTGAACCCTTTGGGAGTTGAGCAGGCAAATCATGTTGCACTGCTTGCTTAAGATTCAATTTCCTCAAGTGACAAAAATCAGATTCCACACATCTTCACATCTTTAGCTTCAAAAAAGTTATTCTCTCCTCTTCTATGTCATTCTCTGAGCATACTATTGCAAAACTTCTATGCTTTCATTTCAGTGGTTGTTTGTCAAGGGAATGCATGTATTTGGCCCAGTATCTCTAACTAGAATCTCAGATTTGTTTTCATAATGTTTACTAAGTATGCAGTTCTCCTGCAATCACTATGTCTTTCAGCAATTGTGACATGCACTTCCTTGCAGACTTTACTTTTCAAGAATATCTTCCATCTTTTTATATTTATATTCTTCGGGCTTTACAGTTACGGTGGCAGGAAGATCTGGGCTCAAAGTATTTCTGTGCTTTTGAAACGCTAATAGAATTACTATCCTTGTTTGCTATGTTTTGTGACCCTAGATATGCGTTACACTTCAGCATTACCACTGCAGGTTTGTAATACCCTTAAAAGAACCATAAATATAAAGATGAAAGCAGAATGCTTAGAAACACTTAAATATCTTTCTGGGGAGCTGCCACATATTGTTTTTCATCGTGGTAGGAACCCTTACTGTGGAGAAATTAACAGGACAGAAAATATGGAAGAGGCAGTGTCAATCGTATAATAACAGCAGGCTCTAGTGTCTGACACATGCAAGATAAATGCACAGAACTTAATCTCCCATGAGGTGGTTGCCATTCACACCTTCTCAACTGTACGGATGAGAAAAACTAGTCAAAAACAGCTAAAGAATTAGCCCAACGTCATACAGCCGGAAAGTGACTCAGCTGGTATTTGAACACCTGGTGGCCAGACTACGGGGCAGCTGGCACAGAGTAAGAAGCCAATCCATTTCACTGATGTCACTACTGATTCTACTGAATATGTGTTTGAGTATGTTTGGATCGTATTAGCTTACCTCCTCAAAAAATCTTATTATTTTTACATTATGCCTTATTTTTTTCCTCAAAGGTTACTTCTAGAGTTATGTGAAATGTGTGCCTATATTTGCTCCAAAAATGCTGTTGCTAATATTTTCTGTTACAGAATCCATATTGCAGAATCTATAAAGTGACGCATGAAAATAACTTTTCATGTGTTTCAAGAAAGACACACAGCTAAAACCATATAAATATCCTTCACTTTGAGGAGTTGCTGTGTGGCTTTTTTTTTTTTTTTTTTTTTTTTTTTTGACCGTAAGAGGTACAGAAGTTGCACATCTCTTTTCTGCCCTGAAGCTTGGTCTCAGAGGAAGAACAGGTAGGTCAACCTGGTAAAGCCAGGGTAGTTGTCCTGCACTTGTCTTTGAGAGACTGTGTGTATTCATAATAATCAAACTACCATTTATCTTTCCCAAATGAGGGTTGTAGTCTAACCATGATTATAGTCTTAAACTACAAATTTTAGAGGCAGATCTTTCCCCTGGTTTGGACACTTAAAGAAAAACTTCAATTTCTATTAATGGGCATATGTCTTAGTCCATTCAAATGGTTATAAGAAAATACCATAGGCCGGGTGGCTTATAAACAACAGAATTCATTTCTTATGGTTCCGGGGGTTGAGGAGTCCAAGATCAAGGTCACTGGCAGATTTGGTACCTGGTGAGAGTTTGCTTCCTGATTTATGGATGGCCATCGTCTTGCTGTGTCCTCACATGGTGGAGTAGGGATGGACCTCTCCGGGGTCTCTTCTTCCAGCGACACTAATCCCATTCATGAGAACTCCATCTTCATAAATTGGTCACCTCCCCAAAGCCCTTCCTTCCACCACCATCACACTGGAGATGAGGATTTCACATATGAGCTTGGGGGTGGGAGCACAAACATCTAGTCTGCAGCGCTGTATGAAAACAGAAAATCATAAAAATTATTTATTCAAGAAGAAAAGAATTGGAATGTTAAAAATAGGTAAGCCAAGAAAGTTCTGCATTTGTAATGGACTCTTTAAGATACCTGAGTGACAGAGTACACATTTTCTTGCCTATAAATTATCAGTCATTGGTTAGTGGCAGAGTTCATAATATGAATCTTGACATATGTAAGATTGTGAGTGTCTATATGCATGTAAATTTGATCAGAGGTAACAGGTATTTTAGTCCCGTTCATTGTCGTGTTTGATGATGTCGGTTATCCAACATTGCATTCTAGTGTAGAAAAGTAAGTCATAAGTCATATTACATACAGTATAAAAATTTCCATTTTCGATTTCCTCAAAATGGTATGCTTTGTGGAGTATGAGGGCACTTAAGTGATCGTTGTGTATTATTATAGTGATAATTGATTATTGGTTGCGGTTATTAAGCTGGATGAGATATTATCAAAGTGTGTCTGAAAAATATAAATTCATGGTGAGTTAGAGAGTGAAGACAAATTTGAAGTCATTAATTTGAATTTCTTCATTTTATGTCAGAAGAAAGAGACTTAGGGACGGTAACTTAGATGATTTTTTTTTGTAGGTCACAGTGTTGGTAGAGCCTCAATTTGTGAATTTTTGTTTTTTTTTTGTTCACTACACTTTATACTTCACCATGTGGTCAATGTAGGAGCACCCCATAATGCCAGATGCATGTTAAAGCAAATTCTTGAAGTATGAAGTGACTGGCAACTAGCCAGTCTGTTCTCTGCCTAGTGCCTTTCTCATTTCATTAACCTCACAATAAGAAAACCCTGTATTTGTTTGTGGTTGAATTTTTGGGTTTTTATTTGATATAAAATATGATTTTATGTTGACAGTTGAACATAGCTTATGAGCATGAATGTGGACACCTATGGAACAGAGCAAGCCCATTAATAATAAGAGGTTTCTTATAATGTCCTCAAAATATTTTTCACACGAGTGTCCTACCTCATGTAGGTGCAGAAAAGACAGGTACCATGATGTGAAAATGATTTGTAGGTTCGCCTTCCTTCTCATGCCAGGTAACTTTATGAACATTCACAGGAAAACTGCCTAGATACAACTTTCTTGCATAGAAAAGGAAATGTGAACAATTTTCTTCGAAGTAAAATAATGATGAATTTTAAGAGCAGAGAAGTAATTTCCAAGCGTAAAACCACAGGGATAAACACACGAAGGAGAAGACATATATTTGACTAAATAAAAATTTAATATATCTACAAATTAGGGGCAACTGGGTGGCTCAGTTGGTTAAGCATCTGACTCTAGATTTCAGCTCAGCTCATGATTTCATGGTTCGTGAGTTCGAGCCCTTGCATTGGGCTCTATGCTGGCAGTGCGGAGCCTGCTTGGGATTCATTCTCTCTCCCTCCCTCTGCCCCTCCCCAGCTTGCTTGCTCTCTCCTCTCTCTCTAAGTAAATAAACTTCAAAAAATTTAAATATATACATATTAAAAACTGCCATGGATAAAATCAAGTGGTATATGACAGGGGAACATATTTGGAATATACATGAAGAGGTGTTAGTTTCGTTAATTTCCTTTTTAGTATGATACAAACACTGAAACAGAAGACCTGGCATGGAAGCCTAAGGCATTTTAGAAATGAGGAAATAGAAATGGCCAGTGGGCATGTGAAAATAAAATGTTCACTAAATGAATGAATGCAAATAATGACCACATTCTGGCTTCCTTTATAATACTGTTGGAGTAGTTTTTGCAAGTATATAAAAGTAAGTGTTGATGGGAATATGGAGAGTAGAATTTTCTTAAGAGTGCAAATTGGTGTAGACTTCTGGAGATGGGCTTACACACACACACACACACACACACACACAAACACACACACACACACATATATATGTCTTCATATTTTGATATCCTTTGAAAGGAACTATACTTCCAGTAATATTTTATATAAAAAATAGAGCTGAGTCCAAATTTTTAAGCCAGGATATTCCTCTACTAAAAAAATATATATACATATTTTGATATCTAGATATGGATATACCTAGATGTGTATCTATATGTATCAGTGCATATACATACACACACACATATATATATACACACACATACATATATAAACAAAATTGAAGAAAACAAATATTCAAATATGTATTATATGAATAAATGCCACATAGTCATTATAATAGTATTAAATGATCAAATTTATGACAACCTATTTTAGTTGAAGAACATAAGATTATAAGATTATAAGTTTTTGAAGACTGTATACCAGATACTATCTTTGGGAGGTAGGAATGCAGGAACTCTTTCCTTATTTGTGTTTTTTATATATTTTAGTGAATATATGTACATTTCATAATGAGATGTGTGTCACTACATAATTTCGAATATGCCATAAACTTTCCAAAAACTTAGGAATGTGTAGCGTGCTCCCTGAGAAGTGTCAGTGCTTTGCCAGCAGGTGGCAATGGCAAACAAGAAGTAGGTCATAGATGAGGGCAAGATTTAGGATTGAAGGATTTCTTTCTCTTTTTTCCTAGATATTCAGAACTGTAGTCAGAAAACCATGGCGATACTCTGTTTTATAAGCACTTATGTACTTAAATCAGAATTTATATTTAAATCCAATTGTACGTAGGGATCTAAATAGTTAAAACACCCGTGGAGAAATTTCTAGCGCTATTCAGAGAACAGAATCTATACTTTACATGCTTATGTACTTATTGTATTATGGTTACTTGTCAACATATAGTATGTTACTTTTGTATTAAGAATGAAAACTGGATTAAAAAAATCCTAGGTCTTAGAAGCTGTCTAAAATATACTTTAAAGTCAAGTTATTTTACTTAAATATTCTTTTTAATCTCAGGTCATAAATTCTAGAAGCCCATAACAATTGTTTTTTTTTTTTTTTTTTTTTTTTAATCCTGAAGCTTTTAGAGAATACTAAGGAATACACACTTCCACGTAGAATTACTATTATTTTATATTCTGTTTCTAATTCAGTCAGTGATTATGTCCTTATGATGAGGGCACCCAAAGGTGTTCGCTGGGAGGTTTGTAGGCAGTGATTGATTTCCTGTATGATGCCATTTCTTCCAATTTACCTTCGGGAATCAGGTGTATATATCACAACAGCAAATTCTTGGAATTTTTGTCTTTTTCAGTGATCACTTTTAACTTCTTGACCTGAACCTAGAGCTCTGTACCAACTAAAATTCATAAATCCGTGATAAATTTGCCTGCTTTGGTGCTTACAGTAAGTTGGTGTGTGCTTTTATTAAATCATGAATATATTTCAGATCACTTTCTAAATCTAATTCTGTATTTAGCTCCCTCTATATATGTTTATTCTATAGCAGGGGAAAAACGATGATGAATATATATTTGGGGATGTATCATTTTACTTTGCAGGCTTGCTCTCAGTCCAGGCTTGTGAGATCTTTAATAATTATATGTTGAAGTAAAAAATAAGCTGAGACTTAGGGGTTCATTAAACTCTGGGTCACAGACCTTACAAGGATTGAAAAGTTGGAAATAAACTCAGCTATAGTTACCACACTATTCTGAGACATCTATGTCTGTCACCTGAATGGCTGTCTGCTTCCTAATCCCATTTCCCTAATTTCTCCCTGGCACTGCTTCCCACCCCATAGCTGTCTCTAATCCCTGTGCAGCCAAAGGGCCATCCTTTAAAATGTAGATCCTCTTACCACACCCCTCTCCAAACCCACCCGTGGCTCCCAACCATTCCTGGAACATACATGCAGCGTTCTCCCTGGGGCAAGTCAAGCCTTGTGTGATCTGGCTCCACTCCCTGATCCAGGGTCATGTCAGCTTGCTCGCTTAGCTGTGGTCACACTGGCCTCCTTGCTCTGTCAGTTCTGTCATAAAGCACGCCCCCAGTAGAGTCTTCTCCCTGATCCACTTCTGACTTTTCTCGGGTGTCTCTCTGTGGACAGAGATTCCCTGCCCCCGGCCCCGTGCTCTTCATCTATTTACTTGGCTTTGTTTTTCTTTATCACAATGGTTACTACCTGATACTTGATCCCTGAATTTGTGTCATTGTGTATTTTCACTAAAATTCAGTCCCCAAGAGGACAGGCTCTTTGTTTGGCTCACTGCTGTCTCTCAGCAACCAGAATAAAGCCCAGTAAGTGGCAGGAGGTCCTTGAATTTTTTTTTTTTTTTTTTTTTTTTTACATAAGTGAAATGAATGAATAAATAAAACCTGCATATTCTGGGGCATCTGGGTGCCTCAGTTGGTTAAACGTCCAACTTCGGCTGAGGTCATGATCTTGCAGTTCATGAGTTCCAGGCCTGCACTGGGCTCTGTGCTGACAGCTCAGAGCTTGGAGCCTGCTTCAGATTCTGTCTCCCTGCTCTCTCTGCCCCTTCCCTGCTTGTGCTGTGTGTGTGTGTGTGTGTGTGTGTGTGTGTGTGTGTGTTTGTCTTTCTCTGTCTCTCTCAAAAAAAATAAGCATTAAAAAAATTTAAAACTAAAAAGAAAAAAAAAACCCTATACTTTCTTACTTTTAGGCCACTAGCCCACAGATTGGTTTACTAAGGGGTGAAATGAGATTTTTGTTTAGGAATATGGGACTTTGGATGAATACAGGAAGTGGTGGCCTTTGTGAGCACTTTGCAGTAGGGCCAGTCAGGGAGCATCACTCTCTGCCTCTGTTCCTCACTTATAAAATGAGATCAGAACAGTTTTTACCTTATCCAACCTATTACGCTACAGGAAGATCAAAAAGGAAGTTTTTCTTTTTTCATACAATCTTATTGTACTGTGAGAAAATAAGCAAAATAGTATTTGTTATTTGCAATTTTAATTTACCAGTTTGGCTCATTTACTTTCCACTAGCAGTGATGGCAGGAGAAGCAAACCTGGAGACATTTGCATTCAGGCTGCGGGGAGGACGAGAACAGGGATCGGAGGCCCAGGATTTTGAAGACAAGTGAACTAGCCTCTTGCAACCTTAGGCAACTTTTGGGTAAATTCTTCAAACTCTCTGGGCCTCAGTTTTTCTTACATAAAATAGTGCAACTGAAACTGCCTTGAGGGTTATTATGGAGATAGCAAGTGGGATTGATGCCTGCCAAACACAGTACTTTATTTTTGTTGCAAGCGGAATGGCCTGGAACAAACCTGGCACCACACAATGATCACATTCTCTCAGTGTTTACAGTATGTATGGTTCAGACCCCCACCCGCCCTGTTAGCAGGAAGACGTCTGGGGTTTTGTGTCCTTCCACTTGCTCCTCTCATTCCTATCCCGGTCAAGAACCCTCACCCACAGCAGGTTAGTCCCCAGGCAAAACCATTGGAGACAATCCTAGTCCCGCTGCTGTCTTCACCTATCGTTGCCACATGGTGGCGCTGCTGCAAACAGCTCCTTGGTAGACCTCCAGCCGCTTGTTTACTTTGTGCGTTTTCCTAAGCAGCCAGCTCCTGGAAGCAGCACCACAGTGCTTGGGCTGTGGGGAGCCAGCTCTGTCCTCACACACACACGGGGCAAAAGTCTCTGAGTCAACAGCCTGCACCATCCTGACAGCCACCCATCTTGGGGAGTAATTCCTCTGTCCATCAGCCCCTCAGGAGTTGCCCACCTTTTCCACAGGGATCGATAAACTCTGCAGAACAAGGGGATCAAATACTTTTGTTGAGCAATGCAAGCATGCTTGTGCGCACACACAGTTTCGCGCACACACACACACACACACACACACACACACAATGCACACTCATACACACACAGTCACTGCCTTTTCCCAGAGCAGTGGGTGTTCTTTTGCATAACTAATAAGGCCACTCAAGTGACTTTATAAGGCAAAAGAGATTAGATTCCCTTGATAGTAAAAGAACAGAAGCAACGACATGCCCCATCTTAAGTTGCGATTTATATTGTTATTATGTTGACTGTCCTAATGATAGCGTATATCCCTTGATAGTACGCTTGATATGCCTTGATCCCTTGATTAATTTGGGGGAGAAACACTAGACTGTGTCACAAGTAGGCACAGCTGTGATGTGGATCTCCTAGAGTCACTGTTTCAGTACAAAACTTTGCATGGTAGGAGCACAAGGGTTATTTATGAAAGCTCTTCCCAGGCTATCACGAACGCCTCTCTGCCCTGCCTGTGCTCTCCACCTGTCCCCTTCCAGTGAGGCTGACTAGTTAAGGGAGGCCTGGGCTGTTTCCAGTTCTAAGAAGCATGAAGAACAACAGGTCTCTTGGTCTCCTGGTCATCGAAGCTTTGGTTGGAAAAGAGAGCTGTGGTTTATTTGGCTCAGTCAAGTCAGGGGTGTGGAGTGACAGCCTTTGCTCCTTTTAAAGAGCAAATTCAGCCATCTTCTAGTGTCTTCTGGGAGCCGCGGCAGGAGTTGGCCCTGGTTGATGCGTTAACAGTTCTGATCCTGGCCAGGTATAATTAATCATCACCATCGATGGGTACAAATATGACACACTTTATTTCATTTTTATATAAATAAATCACTGGAAACAGAAGCCTTAGTGTCATGATATAGCCCAAGGCCCTTCTTCCACTTTCTCTCCAAATCAGACTAGCTCGTTTATGAACTTTCTGTTGGACTTTTCTTATTCCTCTTCTGAGTTGCAAACTTAGCACATTAATTGGCACTCACTCAGTATTGCCACCTCTAACATCTTTGCCTTTTCTCTTCTCCTGAACCTCAAGGTTGTCTTCCAGGCCGGTATTATGTCCATGTTCCTAAAATTGCCAGTCTGTGCCTTCTCTATTATCCACACAATTGTCTGAAATAATTTACTAGTTATCTGCAGCCATTATGGAATATGCCTGCTTATCATACATGTAGGATTTCCATTCCTTGCCGGGCTGTGAAATTTCTATCACAAATCGAATCTCTCCTTCCTGTTTTCCCCCACTACCCTGGCTCTACCTAAAGAATCATACTGTTCATTACTAAAATGTATAATCTCATTTAGACCAAATGATCTAATTGCATAAATTTTCTTCTGATCCAGAGTTCCTGGCACTCAATCCATTTCCTAGCAAACCTATTATAACTCACAGGCTGGTTCCAAATTCTGTGTGTTGGCTCCAGGTTCTTTTTTCAAACCATAAAAAACAAACTTGAGAATTTTTACAATTTGAGATAAAGCAGAGATTGTTTTTCTTCCTTTTTGCCGCCTTCGTTTTTCAACAAAAAGCACCAGACTTATGTTATTTAATCCTCAAAGTAACCAACTGTGAGTTTAGTGTTCATTATTCCCTTTTGCTGAGAAAATTGAAATTCAGAGAAGAGAAATAACTTGCCGAGATTAATCAGCTCAGGGGATAGACCCAAGCCTTTTAGTACCTACCACAGCCAACTAATACTCTGGCTGTGAGGAGACACTTTAAATAATGCTGAACTTAGTTTTTGAAACTCCCCCAGCCATTTGGTCCATACTCCTGAATGGACTGTTGCTTTTAGTAGCCAATAGAATATGCTCAGTGGCAGGAGTCTGAAATTTAAACCAGATCTTTTTATTTAGTAAAAGAAAAAAAAAGAAGAAGAATTCTAAACCTTCATTGCAGGAAGAGAGCAAAGGCATTTTCTAGTTACAACTAGGCTGACCAAGTAGTCCATTTTGGCTCCATGTGGGACCATAACCTCCAGCACCTTGTGTCGAATCACCGGATGGCGTGTGCTATTGTGTTAGAGAGCTACACAGCGACGGGCTTTGTTCATCATGATACACAGTCAACAACCATAGTTAAAATGAAAATTGAAATATATAATTTGGGCAATGTTCTTCTCATTTTACTTGTATGAACTCAACAATAGTTCAGGAATTGTCAACAGGTGAACCTGTTTTTTGTTAGGGATGCATTTCTGAGTAAGGGAATTAGATCAATGGGGTATCCATCCATTCATTCTAGAAGCACTTATTAGGCACTCACTGTGTTCCAACCACTATCCTAGACAGGAAGACTTCTATTCAGTCAATCATCTGGAGATAATAGACTTTGAATGTCAGAGCACATCTCAAATCATTCTGTGAATCCTCCCCTTCTAATGCCATTTCTCTCTCTGTACTCCTCCTCTGCCTTCTGAGGCCCTCTTCTCCATCTCACTCTTTTTTTTTTCTTTTTCTTTTCTTTTCTTTCTTCTTTAATATGCTTTTGTGTTTTTTATTTTTGTATTCCTTTAAGGATTTTTTCTATTTACATTATGTAATTTATTGTCAAGTTAGCTAACATACAGTGTATATCCAATGTGCTCTTACCCCCATCTCAGTCTTAAAAAGACTCTGTGAGCATTCATTCTAAGGAAGAGGAATCATGACTGGGAGGGAGTTTTGATTACTGGTAGAAGAATCTCATTGCCCAGCCCACTAATAACTCTGACCAAATGTTTTGATGTTGGCCCTTGGGTGCCATCTTTTGGTAGCCTTTACCACTTCATAGTGGTGTCCTTGCTTCCTTGCGTTCTGTTTGTGGTCGAAGAACTGTATGCTTGGCTCTACACTGAGACTCATCTCACCAAGAGCAAACGGTTCTGTTCAAAATTAATTTACGTTAGTCTCAAAGTCGATGCTGGGCAAGATTTGCTCAGTCTAGTGCTATACCAGCCTCTTGGGGGCATAAGACAAGTAAAACAGTACATAAAAAATGGGCAACATGGTGTAAAGATTGTATGGTTATGTACAGATACTATTTTTCTATGTAAATATAAATAATATAAAATAAATATTTTAAATACACATTTAATACATTTCTATATAAATATAAATAATATAAAATAAATATTTTGTTAGTTTATTTAGAAAGGTAGATAGATTGATTAAATATTCTTCTGAGTAAATGGATAAAGGTTTGAGGAAATGCAAAGCACATGCCTGTAGGTTAAATTTAATAAGAGAAGCTAACAATTTTTTTTAAGTTTATTTACTTATTTATTTTGAGAGAGGGAGAGAGTGCATGAGTGAGGGAGCAGCAGAGAGAGAGGGAGAGTGAGAATTCCAAGCAGTCTCTGTGCTGTCAGTGTGGAGCCCTCCGGGGGCCTCAAACTCATGAATCATGGGATCATGACCTGAGCTGAAATCATGAGTTGGACACTTAACCAATTGAGCCACACAGGTGCTCCCAAAATACTAGCAATTTCTAACACTCTCTGATTCACTCTGATGTGGTGATGTACAGTAGAGTCCATGTGGCTAATGAGCCCTTGAAATGTAGTTGGTCTGAATTGAGATGTGCTAATAACTGTGAAATACACATGTACTGATTTTAAAGACTGTTTAGAAAAAATGTGATATATTTCACCAATAATTTTCTCCTATTGATTACATGTTGACATAATATTCTGAGTACACTGGGATAAATAAAACAATATTAAAATTAATATCATCTGTTTCTTTTTACTTGTAAAATTGTGGCTAGTGGAAGACTGAAAATGACCTATGTGGTACATATTATGGCTCTGTTCGTGTGGCTCCAGTGTATTTCCAGCAGTCATTTTGAGAATTATTGTATATAGAGATTTATAATCTACTTTTTACATTTAAGATTACATCCTTAAACATTTTTCTCGAACCATGACTTTTAAATAGCGTCATAATTATTCATCATACGAATGGCCATATGTATGTATAACCACAACATCATGTTCTCCATTTAGCCATTTGGTTCACTTCCTATTCAGAAAATATGGTATTTTTTTTTTTTTTAATGAATTTGTTTTTAACTATTTTCTTCTCCACTTCCCCCTTAGGAGTAAATTTGGGAAAGATAAATCTGGAAAAAATAGTTAAAAATTATATAGTCTCAGGGTACCTGGGTGGCTTAGTTGGTTAAGTGTCTGATTCTTAGTTTTGGCTCAGGTCATGATCTCACTGCTTCATGGGTTTGAGCCGCATATCGGGCTCTGTGCTGGCAGTGCAGAGCCTCCTGGGGATTTTCTCTCTCTCCCTCTCTCTTTGTCCTTCTCAAACTTGCACTGTCTCTGTCTCTCAAAATAAATAAATAAACCTTAAAAAAATTTAAAAATCATACGATCTCATTATAGGATGTATTGACTTTTAATAGATTTCTGTGTGTGTATATAATTGTTTTGTGTTTTTTATGGCTTTTATGCAAGTTTAATATATCTTATGTATATAAATGTATACATTTTCCTGTTCTTTTTTGTTTGAACATAAGAACTTTGTGTTCCATTTTATTATAAGATTACTACATAAAGAAAGAGATTGTTGTAGTGGCTTTACAGTGTTCTATAGCCAAAATCCAGTTTTCAACAATTACAAATAATACATATCTTCCCACCCCCCAAATTTAGATTATTTTCATTTGTTTACTGAACAAGCTTCTAATGGGCATTTAAGAAAAGTGCACAGGGCACCTCGGTGCTCAGTTCGTTAAGCATTCAACTCTTGATTTTGGCCCAGGTCATGATCTCATGGTCATGAGATTAAGCCCTGTGTTGGGTTTGGGCCCAGCGTAGACCCTGCTTGGGACTCTCTCTTTCTCCCTCACTCTCTGTCCTTCCCCTGCTTACACACACATGTGCTCCATCTCTCTCTCAAAATAAACAAATAAACCTTAACAAAAATACAATAGTTAAGACCCCTCCTCCTACTTCTTTGTCTTTACCATGCTGCCAGCAAGACCTATGTATATTAATAAAGTCAACCTCCAAGAACCTACCAATTTCCTACTTAATAAATTTAGAGTATTCCTTTAATAAAGACACATATTTAATTGAAGCTTGAAATTAAGCCAGTTTCTTCCATTGTTAATAATCTGTAACATTAGTGTGTAGGTGTGGTATGTTTTCACCCATTTGAATAGGACAGTCGCTACTAGAATTTTTCTCGTGCTGCCATCCTTTATTATGAGCATCGGCAGAACACTAAAGATCTTCACTGAGCCACGAGATTCTAGTCACTGACATTGGTGAAGTTGTTTTGGGCTATGCAAGTGAAATATTAAGAAAGGAAGCTTGGGGGCAGGGGGGCAAGTGAGCTACATTTTCAGTGGAGAAAACGATGAGTAATGGAGATGAGGAGCAAAGAGAGGGTTGAGGGCATCTTCATGATGCTGTTATTCAGCACAGCAGCTGGTGGGAGGCTGTTCTTGAGAATGAGGGCAGCTGAGTAGGTTAGTTTAAAGCCTGAATGTAGTCCTTCCTTTTTCAGGTTGGATGTAACAAGGTATTTATATTGATGAGCATAGTTAGAAAGGAAAGGAAAGAATGAAGAACAGGAAACCTGAGGAACAGGATTTTAAAGTCAAATGGAGATGAAGGATGAGGATGTGAACGTTGAGTTTTAATTCCATTCCTCCAGCGTCCACAGCCCTGTCCAGGCAAGCATGTAATAACCGCAGGGCACAAGGAGTGGAAGCAAGAACATGGGCAGGAAGATTCTGGAAACTTGGGTTGTCCTTCCAGGTCTACTGCTGTGTGACCTCTGGAAGTAAGTTCATCTCTGGGACTTCAGACTTCTCAGAAGTCAACTCTAACGTGAGAGGCTGAGCCCAGATGAGGGCTGGTCAGTGGGTCTCCTACAGTTTTGGCTTAGGAATGACTTCCTGAACTCAGCGTTGAAGCCACACTCAGAGTCGGCCCAGGGATAAAGTATCCTGGTCAATTACTGATACCTGTGAAAAGTAGTACGTGGCACCTCTCCATGCCCGTTGGTCTTCTAAACTAAATGTTCTGTAATTCTTTGTGGAGCATTTGTGTGCCTTGAAAATGTAAAAATAAGAATATTCAGTTGAATACTTCCATTAAAAACACATCGCTGTTTAAAATCACAGCACATAAAATGCAGCCAATGTTGATGGAAGAGCTGTTTGGTGATAATAGGACTCCATCTTAGGGCAATGTGTAGGTGCACCAGAAAGGGAAAAATTATCTAAAGCAAGAGTTTTTATCACTGCCCACATCATTGTGGTGAGAAATTTAAATTTTTAAAATCTCTAGAAAATGCAAGAATGGTGCAAGGGATTGTTGTTCGTATTGGTGAATTTTGCACACGGACAACTGACCCCATCATAATTTTTAAGTCAATAGCAGTGATCTTTCTTTCACAGTGGTCTGGGAGCCAATGATTATAGTCAAAGTCATGGGTGACAGTAATAAAGAGCACTTTCCTGAGTTTTACCCTGTGGCAGGACCCATTAAAAGTACACAACTCTATTCATTTGTCACTCAAGCCTGAGAAGTGGGTATTGTTATTATCATCATCTACCTCATCTTACAAATTAGGAAACGGAGGCACAGAGCAATCACACAGCTCACCCATGATTACATTGCTAGTAGGCTGTAGTTCTTCACTAGAAAGTGATATAATTACCATTTTGAGGGTCTCCTCTACACCAGGTACTTTGCCAGAACCATTCTATAAATGATTTTGTCTTAGGACTGTTTTATAGATGAAATAAGTGAGGCTCAGTTCGCTTAGGTAACGAGTCCACTGTTACACGGCTGATTAGTCTAGTAGCTGGTATCCTTGTAACTTGTAATATCCAAGAACATGAGGGTTCACCATGGTAAAGGCCTCCTTTTGTAGATTATTATGAAGCTGTGGATATTCATTCTGCTAGAGAAAAGTGAACAAAGTACATATGTTGAAATCCAGATCCTATTGTGTAGTAGGGTTTACGGAACTGATAGATTGTAAAAGGTCTGAAAATGCATCTTGAATAATCACATGCCAGGGTCCTGCAGACATCGGCATGCTGTATAGCTGTCTACTTGGCCTTTAGGTTAGGGCTCAGACCTATAGACATTAGACATTCTATAATCACCCTATTTTTAAAGTACCTCCTGAACATACACTGTCCCATATAACCACACATACACACTTTCACAATTAATTTCTGTTCACATTGCTTTGTTTTATAGTCTTCAGAGTACTATTGACATTGTCGTTAGTGACATCATCCTATCATTCTTTGCTGGGAAATAGTTTCATGAGAGCAGAGAACTTCCTGGTTTTATTGACCATTGTATCCCTAGCTCCTGGGATGGTATCTGGGACCCAAAGTACATCCTAAAATTTTTACTGAACGAATTTTGCTTATTCTTCTGTTTAAGATATCAATAGCAGCAAATTCTTATTAATTGGTTTCCTATATGCCTTGCTTTGTGTTAAGTACACGTGTTTTGAGTTTATTTCTAATAGTAGAATTAGGGAGTTAGTCCTGTTAGCCTAGTTTTGCAGAGAAGGAAAATATAGCATGCTAGAGTCAAATTGTTTGTGTAAAGACATACATTTAGTAGTTAGGAGCTCGAAGCCAACCCACAGAGACCATCCCAGTACTGACCCGACCTGTGCTTAGAAAAAGTCCTATACAGTTTGATCTCCTCCTTGGTTGGTTTTCCTAAGAAGCTATTTGTGTGGTTTCACTTGTAGACTTGATTTAAGTTCAACTAACATTTATTGAATACAGTGATGGGTTATGTGACAAAGATCATTAGTCTCACTTTACCAGGCAAAAAGGGAAGTTCAGATACAAGGTATGGGTATCTCTGGCAATTGATAAAGGCAGAATACAAACCCACGACTGTTGGTTCTCAGTCTTCTGCCTATTCTGTTATAAAATAGTTGAGTCTCCTCCACTAAAGGGAAAAGACATGCACTTCCTAACCATTGTATTCAAATTATAGAGAGGGGAATATTTATGTCATGGTAGATATTGTGATTCCATTGAAAGTGCTCTCTTGGGGAAGATAATATTTGAATATAGGTTCTTGACTGTTATGTACTTCAAATCCATACATGAGCTGATTTTCTTTCTTTCTTTCTTTCTTTCTTTCTTTCTTTCTTTCTTTCTTTCTCTTTCCTTCCTTCCTTCCTTCCTTCCTTCCTTCCTTCCTTCCTTCCTTCCTTCCTTCTTTCTTTCTTTCTTTCTTTCTTTCTTTCTTTCTTTCTTTCTTTC
>NW_024412376.1:151498613-151502041 GCF_014898765.1 Herpailurus yagouaroundi
TTCTTTCTTTCTTTCTTTCTTTCTTTCTTTCTTTCTTTCTTTCTTTCATTTAACCTACACAAGAGGTGTCCTGGACGATTTTCTTGTAATTTCCTTCCTCCCAAGATCAGTGCACATTTGCTTTTCAATATCCCTAAATGGCAGTTGATAAATTTATGGAGCTCTTCTTGATTTGGTTTCAGTGTAAGGCATAGTTCAGGAGTAATTCAGATTTGTGTCCCTCTTAAACCAAAGCAGATTTGTGTCCCTCTTAAAGTGGTCAGGTAATTACAGAACTAATAAATATGCTTTTGGGCTTCCTGCAAGTGAGAGAGAGAATGCAAAATTGAAAGAATGCTTATAATACTTAGTTCAACTATTTTATTTATTTATTTATTTATTTATTTATTTATTTATTTATTTATTTTTAATTTTTTTTTCAACATTTATTTATTTTTGGGACAGAGAGAGACAGAGCATGAACGGGGGAGGGGCAGAGAGAGAGGGAGACACAGAATCGGAAACAGGCTCCAGGCTCTGAGCCATCAGCCCAGAGCCCGATGCGGGGCTCGAACTCACGGACCGCGAGATCGTGACCTGGCTGAAGTCGGACCCTTAACCGACTGCGCCACCCAGGCGCCCCTAGTTCAACTATTTTAAATGCTATCTACCTGGAAGTGTTAAAAAACATAAAACAAGTAAAAACTAAAACCAACAATCCAGAGATTCCAAACAGAGCAAATAGAAGAAGGAGAAGTATTTCTTCATTTCTCTGGGAATTGAGAAAGAAATAGAAACAAATCCATGTTTTTAGCTATAATATGTAGAGGATATTCCTTTAAGATAGATAGAATTTTTAGGTTGTCAAGCCAATAATCTGATTCAAAAAAGAGAGGCCCATAAAATTTAAAAAAATGTATTGTATTCCCAAGGCTGTTTTAGAGGTGATCGAGCCATTTATAGCTTCTAATACAATCTGTGGAAAAAAATACAATTTATTGTATCAATTCAACCATAAATAAGATCATTACTCGGCTATGAACAACCATAGAAATTGTGAGAAAATAAATTTGTAAGACCACATCAGAGCTAGAGCATTAGCATTTTTCCCCTCTCAGAATTGTATTAATGCAAATTACAATGCAGAGTTTCTGGTGAATATGTACAGAATGTTACCCATACTTTTATTAAAGATTCTTCATTAACTCCACATGTTTCAACCAGATATTTCAGCAGTAGGTGATTAGGTGATTTCCCTAAGAATGTTTGAGGAGTTCATTAGTTATATCCAAATAAACATTTGGTTGTTACTACACCTGCCTGATTAATTGATTTCAGCAGATAAACTGCAGTTTGGGTCATCTCCTGCAGGACTTAGAGACCAGTGCTTGGGATGGTCACACACCCCTTGTCCTCCAGTTTTAGGGGCTCTGGAGAAGGGCTGTCTATTCCTTTGAGATGTTCAACACTGTTTCTCTTTGCTGTTTCGATGCGAGTCATTAATAGATGAAAAACTAAAACTGAATTTCATTTCCTCCTGTCTACTGATGACTTATTTAAATAACGTGAGTAAATGAGGCCCTCATTCTGCTTACACTTGTGCTGGAAACTTTTCATTCATTATCTCGCCTCCTTCTGCCGACAGCCTTGGGGTGGGGGGAGGTAGACATTATTCTCACTGTATAGAGGAAAGCTGAGGGTGAGAAAGTGAGCAGCTTAATATCCATGCTTGACTCTTACAAACTTTTGGTTTTTCCCCTTTTCTTCAATAGCACTTCTTTTATGTTAACTCTGTAGAGGATGATAGTGTCTCACGTTTTCTTCAGAAGCATTTCGGGATGACATTTGCATTGTTGTTGTTGCCCTCGCCGTGTATCGTTTAGTGGTCTTTCTTCTCTTTAGTGCCTTCATCTCATCCTGGGGAGCTGAGGCTTCAGGACACTTCAGTTATTAGGCGTGCAAAGGAAATGGTTATGTGAAACATGGTGATTTGGAGCAATGGTCAGGAGGACAAGGTTTTCTACTCTGCAAGACCGGGTCTGAGCCCTGGCTTCAGGATTTATAACAGAATGCTGTTGGACAAATGTCGTATCCTCAGTAAGTGTTGGCTTCCCCATCTGTAAAACTGGAAAAAAGGTCATACCAATGCTCATGGTTATTCATGCTCTCATTAGACAAATATTTATTGGGCCTTATAATGTGTGCCAGATACTCAGAAGCAAGTTGACTAAGTTTCCTGCCCTGAGAGTTTGTGTTCTAGCAAGGGAAGACAGATGGTATGCTAATAAGTAAGTAAACTTATATCACATAGTGGCCAGGGCTCTGTCGAAAAAGAAAGCAGGGTAAGAATAATAGAGATAGTGGAGGAGTAGAAGAACGAGGAGGCAGGGAGGGCTATTTTTCATAAGGTAAGTAGGGGAAGCTTCCCTTATTAGGTATCAGTTGCATGGAACCTTGAAAGAAATATTTTTGAGAGAATCAGGAAAAACAAAATTACGTATAGAGTACTTTGCAGGATTACTGCTGTGGGGAAAATGCAAGCCCTAATGCATGCTCATTTAATTGTGTGTTTGTGTATAGGTACGTATTTCCACATGTGTCTGTGTATGTGTCTGTATGTACGGTTTGTATTTTAATTGTGGTAAGTATGCTTAACACGAGATACACCTTCAACAAATTTTTGAGTGTGCAGTACAGTATCGTTAACTATAGGTAACTGTGTTGTATAGCAGATATGTATAACTTATGAACCTTGCATAATTGAAACTGTATATCCACCGATGCTCATTGTAAGGCACTGGAATAGTTTTGTTCCTTGCAATATTGCCAGTGCGCACATCTGGGTAGGTTTTCAGTGTGACTGAGCAGTAGGGTGTTGAGTCTCTTCCCATTTTCCCAATAACCATGGCAGAATGAGGGCGTCAGAAGATGTAAGGAATAGACTGAGTGTGGATTCGGAAGCCTGACTGCTGGGCTGTCCCTGCCACACCTGTTCCATTTCGTTAGAGTGTCAGCAGAGGTACAGACCCAAAGTGCAAATGTCATCCCGAAAAACTTCCAAAGGCTCTGGACGTGAGCTTGTCTCTGGTTGTAGAAAAGACATAATGATCCAAAATGAAGTCTCCTTAAAAGAAGCTGTGTCATCTATAGAAAACAGCCTGGGTCAATCCAGAGACTTGAAGACAAGCTCTGGTCCCCTCGCTAACCTGGGTGGGGGACACAGGAAGGGAAGTGTACAGAGGAGATACAAAAGGCATTGGTTCCAGCTCTGTCCTCGCACAGATGTTCTATCCTGATTTGTTGTTGACTTGCTGAGAACAGGCTAGCCATATTCCCGGAGACCAGAAAGTTTCTTCTTCCTTTTTATTGGTGATGCATGGGTTTAGCCCTTAGAGTTGCAAAATACAGTGTGTGTGTGTGTGTGTGTGTGTGTGTGTGTGTGTGTGTGT
>NW_024412376.1:151502051-151507876 GCF_014898765.1 Herpailurus yagouaroundi
TGTGTGTGTGTGTGTGTGTGTGTGTGTGTCCATCCTCAGTTCCTAGTTCTGAACTCTGTGTTTAAGGGATGAGATCTGAAAGTTCATGCTGTTTAAACCTGGTTTCTGCCATGAGGCCTGTGCTGTTTTCTCTGGTGATGCCAAGTAGAAGTGCTCACATCTAAAATAACTTGAGGATAACTAGCGTCCTGTGTACCCGGCCACAGTTCGACAGAGCTCAATGATTTCTAAAGCAGTCTCTTAAGTGGATTTGTTTCTGATTTATATAATGTACATTTTGTAGGATTTTAGTGTCTTAGTGAGAAAGACCTTTGTAGATTATTAAATATCAGGAACCTCACCATACTTTACCCTGCTCTGTTTAATTGCAGATCTTGGAAACCCTCCCTCAAAGATGCCAGACATTTAACTAAATCTCTAGTTCAGTTTTGCTAAATTGTAAACATCCTAGAAAAACTGATAAACAGGAATGAGCTCCAAATGCCTCCAGAAAGGCAAAATGCTTTGAAAAAAATAAAAACCTCTAATTGCGGCAGCACATTTTATGGTCAATAAAGTATTCAATATGCTGTACAGCAGGGGCATTTCAACTGAGAGTCAAATAAAAATAACTGTGCATGTGATAGCTTAATGTAAAGTTTCTTTTCTCAGAGAGAGAGAGAGAGAGAGAGGAAAAAAAAAGTCTCAGCTGTTTCTTGCTTGGCATATTTGATGAATTGCTTACACAAAGTGAATGTGTGGATTTAGTCTAGGTAAAACCAAACAAAGCAAACAACTTCCTGATAGTGGCTCCTAAGGAAAGTCATGCATCTGACTGTGATTGGTTTGGGATTATTTAAATGAAGTTTTCTCTTAAACATGGGTCTCCACATTCTGACACCAGTGATTTTTCTCCGTAGGAGGGAATAGCATTTCTTTCTTTGTTCCCTCCCTTCCTTTCTGCCTTCTTTTCCATTACTCATCCATCCATCCATTTATTCCTTCCACTAACATTTCCTTTCCTTTTTTTTTTTTTTTTGGAAGAACAGAAATAAATGTTTGCAGAAAACATGATCTTGTTTGCAGAAAATCATGAGGAACACTCACACACATGCTAATATTCCTTAAACATATCCTGTACCACATCCCAAAGCTAGTGCTAGTCAATATCTCTTCCTTTGTAAAGTGGAGAAAAACATACTTTTCTGAGTATGAATAAAGCTTTGTGAAATCTCAGACAGGAAGCAGCTTACAGCCTTGGGGAGGTTAGAAAAAGCCGCACAGATCTGTAACTTTTGAGACAGATCTTGAAGGAAGAAGGGGATTATGCCACCAGAGTGTTATTTTCTCTTAGTAGTTTTGTCATGTTTTCCTTGACTTTCTCTTACTTGGAGTTCACTAACATCTTTCATATTGTGACTATGTGCATAATTATCAATGCTCCATCTGATGTTCTGTTAATACTCTCCCTCCCTCCGGGTCCTTATTCTCCTGACTCTACTTGTGTTTTCTATTCCCACGTTCACCCCGGTTATGATTTCATATGAATCTAAGTTGATGTGGACAGTGCAAGCACATTTACAAAACTTGGACACATTACCTGGCAGGTGCAAGTGACCCTTTATGAAATAAAAAGAATCAATTCATTTACTTTACTTAAAGCTTTTGATTTTGAAAGTTGGAAACACAAACAGAAGTGAACCATATAACAAACCGCATGTATCTTTACCTAGCTGTGACAGTTATCAACAATTTGCCAAACTTGGTTCATCTGTTAATTTATCAGGGGGACTATCGCATTTTGAAATAAATGCCAGACTTAATGCTTACCTCCTGCAAATTCTTACTGTATCTCCAGCTGATGAGAACAGGTTTATACTTAAAGCTCATGCCACTGTCACACTTAGCACAATTAATAATACTTTTTAAAAAAATTATTACTCAATCTTTATTTTCCTATTTACATTTCCCCAAGTCATCTCAAGAATTCTTTTAATAGTGTGTTAGTTGTCAACGGAAGCTAGACCCAGTCCTTTTATTGCACTTGGCTGCTGTTTTCACAGTCTCTGAGTGTCACACATGCTTATTTTTCCTTTTTATTCAGGCCACTGAATTTTTTGAGAAACAGGGTGTTTGTTCTGTATGGTGCTTGTACCCAGGGTTTGGCTGAGGGCTTCCTCATGGTGTCTGCTCTCACATCCCCTCTGTCTGTCCTGCCCTGTAGAGGTTCAGATCAGGTTCTGTTCTGCAAGGCTTGGGGTAGTCAACCAGTTAGTAGCAGAATGTCAGGCAAATGAATCCAGTGTGTTCCCCAGAACTGCCATCCAGGAGAGTGCTCTCTGTGATTCGCTTTGCCACAGGATAGGACCCTGTGCCCCCTACAAATGGGTAGTCTTAAGTTAACAGAAAAGTGAAGTCTTATGTAACTAGGAGTTAGGTGGGGACCCCACCTAACTGAGTCTACTGAACAAATGGGATTGTAAATTTGAGATGCTAACATCAGCTGTCTGCCTTTTCTGTTCTTCTGCAAAACAGCCCACAATTTCAACTACAAATCAGTAATGAGCATTTGGAAAACATAGCTTGAAGAGGACAGTTAGATTACTGTCCTCAGGGCAACCACATGTTTCTGACTCAATCTTACACCTCACAGGTACACAAGATTAGACAGGAACGAAGTATATGAAACATTTTAGCTGACTTAAGACTTGCTCCTAGTGAATGCTGAGTAAATGGTGACATGTATTTTGGAAATGTATTTATAAGTAGCCACTTTTCTCAAGGGATTCAAATGCCTTCCTTAATTGATCGTAAAATCATCTTCAGGAGGAAGCATGGCATCCTGATTCCCAGTACAGCCTGAGATCTAGGGGTAAGAAGTGGCATCTGAGGGAACCAGAAGTGCTGGTACTCAGTGTGGTGTTGGAAACCTTTGGGCTCTGAAATCATTCGTAGGATATTAGCGTCATACCTCTTTATTTCGGCTTCTTACCCTCCTCATTTCCTTGGTTAGATTGGATCATGCATGAATATTCTTAAAGTAAAACTCTATGGGGGCGCCTGGGTGGCGCAGTCGGTTAAGCGTCCGACTTCAGCCAGGTCACGATCTCGCGGTCCGTGAGTTCGAGCCCCGCGTCAGGCTCTGGGCTGATGGCTCAGAGCCTGGAGCCTGTTTCTGATTCTGTGTCTCCCTCTCTCTCTGCCCCTCCCCCGTTCATGCTCTGTCTCTCTCTGTCCCAAAAATAAATAAACGTTGAAAAAAAAAAGTAAAAAAAAAAGTAAAACTCTATGGAACACACCCTGTAAGGTGATTTCTGTGTCTACTCCCATAAAGTATCAATAAACTGGGGTACTTTGGTGAGTCACTAGAATTTCTTTAAATGAAAATGATCACCATTTCATTTATAAGATACTTAAGAGTTTATGAAACATATTCATATACTCTATATCATTTAGTCCTTCTGTTTTAAACAATTTTATAACCAATAAACAATGAAGCATGGAGAATTTAGATAACTTGTTTAAATTGGGGAATAGGAAATTAAGTCAGGTTTTAATTCCACTGGCTTATTTAAAGCTGTTTCAGATACTTAATTTGTGTTGGTTTTATGCTTAAATAGGGGTGTCAGGGTGGAATAAAGTGTCCCAGTCTTAGGAAACTTAGACCCCACTAACATCCCCCCCCTTTTGTTTTTTGGAAGAACAGAAATAAAAGTTTATTTGCATAAAACATGAAGTAGGCATAATCTAAGGGTACATAGAAAATAACAGGAAATTCAACATGGAGGGGTGTTCAGGAAGAATCTTAACTATACGTGCTCCATGCAGGCAAGCCCTGCTATTATACTCAGAAGCCCTGGAGGGTGTGAGGGCCTTGGGACCTCATTGTGACTGCAGCATAGAGGGCAGTGTGGGAGATGTGGTTACAGAGGTAAACAGAAGTCAGACAATGAAGGAAGGCCCTCATTAGGTGAATATGGCAATGACTTACCTAAGAGTGGGTGAAGACTTGAAATAATTGGTGGGGATAGAGAGAAATTCTGGGAGTGCTCAAGTTCTTTTTCATCATAATTGCCACTTGCATGTTTAGTGGGTGCTATTGAGTGGGAAAGGGTAATAAGGTCAAAGTCCAGAGGTAATGGCACTTGTCGCTTGGATTCTCTGTTTGAACATCAAAGAGAACTGGGGAACAATGACAGCCATCAAGATGGTGATTCCACCGAAAGTCAGCCATGATCACAGAGCTGATGACCCAATCTTAATAAAAAGCTCTTTGATGAGGGGGTCTTTGGGGAAACCATTTACTGTCTGATTGTTTTGATAAGGACACTATTGATTCCCCATCATCGGTTAGGTTCACCATCGATTACATTGAGAATGTGCACAGAGGAATGAGTCTTGCTTTCTGCTCTGCTAAAGAAGAAAACAAGTAATGCCAAGAGCCGTGGCTGTATCTTCCTTTTAATTTTGAAAACTTGTTTGGATGACATTGATTTTGTGAAACAGGGTTTGAAATCATTATCAAATATTGATAATATTTTTATTGCATAAAAAGATTTACAATCAAGAGTTATAAATTCAATCTTTTGAATGGTACACCTAAACTACTACTTTAAGAATTGGGTAATTTATTCTGGTAGTTATTACAGTCTTGAATTTTTTAAAAGCATTATTGAACTGTGGTTGTCACTGAAATGACTACAATCGGTTTTCTTGTCTTTGGTACCTTCTATCTGCTGCTTTTCTCAGATATGAAGAATGCCATAAAAACTCAAGATATGGACATTAACAGCTAGATTCTTTGTCCATTAATTTTTATTTTGGCAGTCAGCAACACTAAAACTGTCTAACCATCTTATTTTTTGTCCTTATCACAGTTAGGATGACTAAAAGTACAGCAAATGATTATTAATGGCAGCACAACAATGCTAAAAATAACTCAGCCCTGGGTCACTCCCCTTCTGAAATATCCCTAATAATTCACCTGTCTATGTGATAAATGACTCATATCGGGATTCAAAGTCAGCCTTCAGGATATAAGCCTACCCTTTTGGCAAAAAGAGTCTGTAATGGAGAAAGAATTGAGATGCAAACCAAATGTGTACTTGTGTAAATTTCTTTCATATTTTCAGTTTTTATATATCATAAATATATATCTAGTATACAGTTGGTATCTACTCTGAATCATTGACAACAATAAAAATAATCAGCATTTCTGTTCACTTTATAGCTTTTTAATGCTTATTACATACATCATCTCATTTAATCTTGCCAACAATCCTGTGCGATTGATATTCTAATCATGTATATCTTCTGGAGATGGTTAAATGGGAACTTGGAGAGAATAACTGGCTTGCCCAATGGAAAGTTTCAGAATGGAACCAGTAACCTTTGTCTTCAGCTCTTTCTATCACACCATTCTGCTTCCAATATTTAAAGGGATGGTTTTAGTGAAATGTGACATTATTCTCTCTGAAAACCACTGTCAATTACCACAAACTAGGTGATGTAAAACAACAGAAATTTATTCTATTTCAGTTCTGCAGGCTAGAAGTTCAAAATTAAAGTATTAGTAGGCTCAAGGTTCCTCTGAATGCTCTAGGGGAGAATTTTTTCTCCCTTCCTCCAGCTTCTAGTAGCTTCTGGTATTCCTTGATTTAGTAGTGCAATTCTAACTCACTTCTGTCTTCGCATGACTTATTTCTGTGTGCCTGTTTGTCCCATCCGTCTCTTACAAAGACACTCTCATTGGATTTAGGGCCCACCCTAAGTCAGTACAATCCCATTTATTTTTTTTTAATGTGTGTGTGTGTGTGTGTATATATATATATATATATTTTTTTTTT
>NW_024412376.1:151507976-151559718 GCF_014898765.1 Herpailurus yagouaroundi
TTTTTTTGAGAGAGAGAGACAGACAGACAGATGGAGACAGACAGACAGGGATGAGTGGGGGAGGGACTGAGAGAAAGGGAGACACAGAATCTGAACCAGGCTCCAGGCTCTGAGCTGTCAGCACAGAGCCCGACGCGGGGCTTGAACTCACAAGCCGCGAGATCATGACCTCAGCTGAAGTTGGACGTCCAACCTACTGAGCCACCCGGCGCCCCAGTGTGCTGCCATCTTTATCTTTACCTTAATTATGTCTATTTCCAAATAAGTCATGTTCTAAGGTCTGAAGTGGATGTGGATTTTGGGAGGATACTATTCAAAACATTACAACTACGTTTCTTATTTCTGTTCTAGTTGGGAAATGAGAGTGCTGGTTAATGTTAATATTGAGTTAATGAACATGATTTGAGTTCTGATATTTTTGATAAGCAGTTGATTGTGCCAGGTTTACAATTTGCAGCTCTTCATGAACTCCAGGATCGTGCGTACTTTGAATCTCTGTATTTTACCAAAGAGTAAAACATAGCATTTCACCAGTTCTGATGATGAGATATTCTCCAGTCTGCATTTAGTAAGAATGGTGTCCATATGCTAGAACTCACCATACCTTCTGTATGTTTCCCTTGCAGTCATAGAAAAAGACAGCAGGCATTTAGGTTCTCCTGCAGTTAAGAAGATGTCGACAGAGCTTGTAAAACATGGCTCTGTCCTTCATGCCTGTACAATGGATAGTCTTAGTTTGACAGACTTAGTAGGGAGTGGTCTCCACAGGGCTCCCTTGGAAGGTGAGCTTAATCAACTCTTGATTGTCAAATATTTGTGATGGGAATATCATAGCATTTCCATGGAGTGATCTCCTTTCATTTTTATTATGTCTGCAGTGACTGGGATGGAAGGAAGGTGGGATGGGCCACGGTGTTGAGTGAAAGTGGCACTCAACACAATGGTTGGTTCAGGTAGGATAGAAACAGAGCTTCTAAGTGAGCAGCTGACATGGTAACCTAAGCTTACTGAATTCAAACTAAACTTCTGCAAATCCATTCCAATCTTACTGAAGTTGAAATGATTATTTTAAATTATGAAAACCAATATGTATTGCTTTTTTGAAATTGAAAATATGTAATACCAGAAAGAACAAACCCTCAGCTCTATTGGCTTCAAGTAGAGAGTATGTTTGTTCTCTGCCCCCCTCCCCATTCCATGCACCTTTTAACACAGCTTTGCACCTTTCTTTTTTGAAATAAAATTCTACATACTTTGTTTTTTTTTAGTCGTTATAAATATCATTTCTGTGGTTGCATAATAGCTCATCAGGTGTAGAGAATATGTAAGAGTTTCCCCACTGTGGGCACTTAAATTGTTCCAAATAATTTTGGAATTATAAATAATACCTGAATACATACTATTTCAGTAATGATCTCTCCCCAGAAAAAAAAATCCTAATCTCTAGATATGTTTTTATTATAATTTTTCTCAATGATATTTATCTCTATGGAGAGTTTAATATTTTGTTATAATCCTGATCTGTATTGCAAGTTTACCTTCCAAAATGTTTGCCAGTTTACACTGCAGCCAGTAGAATTCATTTCACACACAGAACTGAATCCTTGCCAGCATTAAGATGACTTTTCATCTTGAATAGCTTGATAAATAAAAAAGTAAAGATATTTTACTTTTAATTAGCCTTACTTATTAGCAAAGGTAACATTTTAATGTGTATGTTTAGAATTCTTTTTTCATTTGTGTATCTCTGTCATGAGCTGGATTGTGTCCCCCCAAATTCCTATGTTGACGTCCTTACCTCCAGTACCTCGGGATATGACTATACCTGAAGCCAGGGCCTTTAACAAGATACCAAGGTAAAATGAGGTCATGTGAATAGATCTAATCCAGTATGACTGATGCCCCTAAGAGGAGATTAGGGCACCAACAACACAATGACCAAGAGACAACCTAATGAGGACATGATGAGAAGGCGGCCATCTGCAAGCAGAGGAGAGACTTCAGAAGAAGCCAAACCTCCAGCACCTTCTACCTTCCCTCACTGTGAAAAAATAAAGTTCTCTTGCTTAAACCACTCAGTCTGTAATTTGTTATGTCAGCTCCAGCGAAATAATACAATGTCCCTTGACAATTTATGTATTATGTCAGAGATTTTATTAGTAATTTGTACAAGTCTTTTTTTTAATGTTAAACATTTATTTCCTTTTTGTGTTTGTCGCAAAATGATTATTTGCCTTTTTCATGTTTATTTTATAGCTGGCAACATGTATATATATTTACTATTTTTTTTCTAATATTATTCATCTTTTCCTTTGTACTTTTTCCCCCAGTACTTCAAAGCTTAGAAAGTCCTCCTTTAAGAGATTTGACACACTGTCAGTTCTATTTTCTGTTAGTTTTTCTGTGGTTTGATGTTGACCTGTACAATATAACTATTCTCCACGGTTTGAGAATGTGGACTCATGAAAGTAGGTGAATTTCAAATTTACAGAGCAAAGCTCTCTTTAAGGTTTTTATGTCCTGACCAATACCAAGTCTATTTATTTGCAGTGACTCATTTAAGATAACAGCTATTTTCAGTGGCTATTCCTTCATTTTTGAAACCTGCATTTTCAAAATGAAACAACCTCATTTTTAAAATCTCTAATTTTATTACTGTAACAGTTACAAAGACAAAGAATCTGAGGGTAGAGAATAGCTTGAGCCTTTTGAAACTTGTTAAATGTCTTTGAAATTCTATTGGAATCTTGTTTCAGTTGAAGGACATGTTGTCTTACAAGATGAAAAAAAACATTCCCCTCTGTTTTTCCTTGTTTTCACTTGTGAGTCTTGTGCTAAGAAAAAATTTCAAGTCTTCTATAAATTATTTTATCCAAAGTTTCTATTTTTTATTTGGAGATTTTTTTTTAGAATTTATTTTGCAATGACTCTCTTTTACAGTTCTGTGTTTATTTCATTTAGTTTTGCACTCAGGTCCATCAAAAGGCCATCACTAAAAGACATAGTTCACTTTTTTGTTGGTGATGTTCAGCTGAAAATATAAAACTGTCTTCACTTGTGAGATAAAATTATCTGATCATTGTGTCATTTCTCCTGAGTTGAAACACATTGTATCAGTACTAAATAGTAGAAAGTGTTATCTGTAAAATTATTTTGAATGAAGATTTGAATGACCTTCTCTGAAGAAGTGACCAAGTATATTTCCTTTTATTTTTATACTTGAGATATATTTGACATATAAAATTATATACATTTAAGGTATACAGTATACTGCAACCTTAGCCAATACCTTGATCTAGTTATGTAATCATCACTTCTTTGAGTGTTGGGAGCAATTAAGATCTAGTCTTTTAGCAAGTTTAAGGGTTATAATACAGATTTTTTGTCTCTAATCACTGTGCTATGTATTAGGTCTCCAGAATTTATTTATCTTCTAGTTGTCAGTATGTACCCTTAAAATCTCTACTCTTCCCCTACTCCCCAACTCCTGGTAACTACCATTTTGTTCTCCATTTCTGTGAGTCTGAATTTTTAAGATTCCACATATAGGAGATATAGTATTTGTCTTTCTGTAAGTTATCTCACTTAGAATAATGTTTTTAAGGTCCATCCATGTGGTTGCAAATGGCAGAATTCCTTTTTTTTTCTCATGGCTGAATAGTATTCCATTTGTGTATATGTGTGTATGTATATGTACACACACGTGCGCATGCACACACACATACCACATCTTTTTTATACATTCATCCATTGGTGAACACCTACATTGTTTCCATATCTTGACTATTGTGAGTAATGCTGCGGTAAATGTGGGTATGTGTATATCTCTTTGATAACCTGTTTCCATTTCATTTGGATATATACCCAGAAGTGGTATTGCTGGCTCCTATGGTAGTTCTTCTCTTCATTTTTTGAAAAACTTTCATACTGTTTTCCATAGAGTTTGTACCATTTTAAAATCTTACACAAGTACACAAGGTTTCCCTTTTCTTTTTTTCTTTCTTTTTTTTTTTTTTTTTTTTTTACATTTTTATTTATTTTTGAGAGACAGAGAGAGACAGAGCACAAGTTGGGGAGGGGAAGAGAGAGAATGAGACACAGAATCCGAAGCAGGCTCCAGGCTCTCAGCTGTCAGCACAGACCCCAACACGGGGCTTGAACCCACAAACTGTGAGATCATGACCTGAGCTGAAGTCGGACACTTAACCAATTGAGCCACCAAGCCTTCCCTTTTCTGCACATCCTTGCAAACCCTTACCTTTCCTTTAAAAAAAATTTTTTTAGCGAAGTCTACTGAGATAAAGATATATTGGTAAGATTTATTCAGTCAACATACATTTACTGAGCACACATTATATGCCAGGCACTATTCTGAAGTTTGGGAATTGCATCTAGAATTTGTAGAGCGTGGATAATGGCCAATCAGAAAAGGCCCTGCTGTCATTCTGGATCAGAGTCCCAGGGACTCACGGCTGGAGTTTTAGTTGCTGGATTGAGTCCCAAGGAAAGGCTTGGGGAAGCAGCTGTTCATTGAAGTGTTTCCATATTTTAACATGTAGTAAAGTCATATAAGACTGTAAACCTATCCCTGGTTTCATTGTTACCTTTATTTTTTAGTTTTTATTTTAATTCCAGTTAGTTCACATACAGTGTTATATTAGTTTCAGGTGTACAATATAGTGATTCAACACTTTGATGCACCACCTGGTGCTCATCACAAGAAGCAAACTCCTTAACCCCCATCACCTATTTAGCCCAACTCCCACTCCGCTCCTCTCTGGTAACTATATCATTGCTACCTTTCAGATTTAATGAAAATGAATCGAACAGGTCCTCATCTCTGAGTATTGATGGGTAAGTGTGGGAAGCCAGGCAGGTATAGAAGGAAGTCATGAATGTCATCACAGAAATACTTCCAGCAGAATCCTAAAGAAAGCACTGCTATTTCAGAATGAAGGTTGGGAACACAGTGAGCAAAGACTTCAAGGGGTAGGTGGCCTTGCTAAGTTTTGGAAGATGAACAAGTGTTTCTCAAGGGGTTGTAGGCAGAGGGTGAGTCAAGAGCAAAGACTGAGTCTTAATTTTGTAGATTATAGTCATCATTAGATTTATTATCAACTTGAATGTGGATGGGTCTATAAAATGTGCATTAAGCCACTTAAGTCACACTGTTTGAGGTTACAGTAGTATCTCATTAACAGCAGTTGAGGTTGATGGCTGACTAAGAGAAGTCTTCTCCAACGTTTGGTTTTCAAGAAGGTTGTTATCTAGATATTCTGTTCCCCAGGATTTATTTCTACTATAGGTTCAGTCACATTTAACTCCTGGGCTAATCAAGAAAAGCATAAGCTTGTGACATGAATTTCCATGGCTGTGCCCCCTCACATTTTCAGCATGCCATCAACTATGAATGAAGGGCATCATTTTTCATCAAGGGTGTTGCTGTAGCCAAGAAGAAAGCTGTACTTTTCACACAGAATAACCTCTGTCTCTGCCCTCTTGTCATTTTGGTGGTAAAGTACAAATTTGGCATTACTTATTTTCTTAGAACACTCCACTGAATTATATATTTAAAAAAAGAGATGGGGGGATAAAGAAAGTGTACATTTTCCCAAAAAAATGGAGCTGTGTTGAAGAATGTGGTTATTCTTAATATTGCTGTGGTAGGCAAAATAATTGCCCCCAATAAAGATGTTTACATGCTAATACCCAAAACCTATGAATGTGTTCTCTTACATGACAAAAGGAACTTTAAAAATGTGATTAAGTTAAGGATCCTGATTTAGGAATATTTTCCTAGATTATCTATGTGGGCCTAATGTAATAACAAGATTCCTTTAAGGGAAAAAGGAACACAATAGTGTCAATGTCAAAGTAATATAGTATGAGGAATATTCTACCCACCATTGTTGGGTTTGAAGATGAAAAAGGACCATGGACCATGGAATGCAGGGGACCTCTAGAAGCTGAAAAAGACAAGGAAATGAATTTCCAAGAGCCTCCAGACAGAATGCAGCCTTCAAACACTTTCTTTTTTCTTTAAGGATTTTATTTTATTTTATTTTATTTTGTCAAGTAGTCTGTACACCCATTGTGGGTCTCAAACTCATGACCTTAAGATCAAGAGTCTCAAGTTCTGCTGACTGAGTCAGCCAGGTGCCCCTCAAACACTTTGATTTTATCACAATGAGACCTTTTGTGGACTCTTGGCCTCTGGACCTGTGATATAATAAATTGGATTGTTTTAAGCCACCAAATTTGTGGTAATTTGTTACAGTACTAATAGGAAACTAATATAAGTACTTTTCATGTAATTGAAAAGTTAATTGATAACTACTGATTGTGTCTCTATAGGCCCAGAGTAAATCCTGATATAGCCCTTACTCCTGCTACAGTCTATGATGATCGTTTATACTCTACAGAAAACACTTTATTTTTACATTTTTTTAACATTTATTCATTTTTTGAGAGACAGAGAGAGACAGAGCATGAGTGGGGCAGGGGCAGAGAGAGGGGGAGACACAGAATTGGAAGCAGCCTCCAGGCTCTGAACTGACAGCACAGAGCCCAACGTGGGGCTCAAACTCATGGACCATGAGATCATGACCTGAGCTGAAGTTGGACACTTAACCGACTGAGCCACCCAGGTGCTCCTAGAAAACTCTTCAATGTTTTTATTATAAATAACATACAAGAAATAAGAAAAGTCTCAAATAAATCACCTAACTTTATACTTCAAGGAACTAGGAAAATAAAAAAATAAAAAAAAAAAAAGAAAACAAAGCCCAAAGCTAGTAGAAAGAAGGAAATAACAAATATTAGAATGGAAATAAATGAAATAGAGACTAAAAAGATAAGATCAGTGAAACAAAAAGCTAGTTCTCTGAAAAGATGGAATTGACAAGCCTGTAACTATACTCACCCAGAGAAAGAGGGAGAAGACTCCAATTAAACTCAGATGTGAAAGAGATGTTAAAGCTAGTATCACAGAAATGCAAAGGATCATAAGAGACTAATATGAGCAATTATATGCCAAAAAATTAGAAAACCTGGAAAAAATGAATCAATTCCTAGAAACATATTACCTACCAAGACTGAATCATGATGAAATATAAAATCGGAACAGACCGATTACTAAGTAAGGAGTTTATAATCAGTTATCAAACACCTCCCAACAAACAAAAGAACATCCATTCTGTTAGTCATTTCCACCACTCTCTTTTAGTACCCAAGACTCTACCTTCTCTCTCCAGCTCATCTATTTTTTCATGTAGCAACTTATTTCATGGAAGTATAGAATATTGTCCCCATGGCTGGAGTCCTGCTTGCCCTAACTCCCCTCCCAGTGAATTAAAGCATCTATGTAAGAGCAGAGAAATATTATTGGGATGGGAAATGTAAGTCAATATTACAAAACGTTGCCATTGTGTGAACAAGAAAGGGTATACCATTTATCTTTTAAACTACTATATTGATGTCTACCATGGGTTTATTTATTTTTCCACACTCTCTGTGTCACTGCCTCTTAAATTTTCTCTTTCTCTTTGGCAGTAGCCAACATATTTCCAACTAAACACCACTTCTGAGTAAACTCTTTATTTTAGAACTGTGTAAAACCCTGGACATATTTTCTTTTCATGGCTATCTAAACTTGCAACAGTGAAAGTTGGATTTAATGGCAAATTGCTGTTTAAATGTATGTGGGGAGAATAGGTATGTAGCATTTATTGAGCATCGACACTATGTCAGATTCCCCACTCATCTTTTTTCATTCATGATTTAATATACGAGATATATGATCTAATTAAAATTATTACCATTTTCCTTTTGAGAAAATGGAAGTTCAGCAAAGTTAAGTAATTTCCCAAAGGCATCAGTGACATCATCATAATTTGAATGAGGGTCTGTCTGATTTAAAATCTTTTGAATTTCATCTTTCAACAAATTTACATCCAGTACAATTAAAGCCCCATGAACGTAGGGTCCTTCTTTAGTATTTCACCATTAGACTTTCAATAACAACCACTTGCCAGCATATATGGTATGGTTAATAATTATTTGTGGAAAGAAAGAAAGAAGAAATTGATGGAAAATAGAGTGAGGGAAGATGGCAAGGAAGGAAGGTAGTTCTGCGAAAACACTGCTTTGCTTCAGGTAGTTGAAGCATCTCATTATATAGAATATAATGAATTCACATACTTGCTTAGAGTGTGTGTGTATATATACTTATAGGTATTATATATATATATATACATATATATATATGTAGTTATTGAAAGGCATGACTGTGTATATGTGTGTGTGTGTGTATATATGTGTGTGTGTGTGTGTGTGTGTGTGTGTGTGTGTGTTTGTATATGTATAATATGGATGATATAAAAATATCCATGACTTTGCATGTACTTGTGTAACTACCATCAGGCAAGTTTTCAAATACTTAAGGCTATGTATGTACAGCTTTTTATGTATGTAGCTTTATGTGTGTGGAAATTTATGCTTGACAGTGGTTGCTTAAGTGCATACAATGTCATCCACATTTTAAAAATACTTTTGGGCCAGGTCCATATACAGCGATTAGAACCATTTACTTTAATGACTGAATGAACATGAAAGCAAATTAAGTCAGAAATCCTTGCTTCCTTGTAAATACCATTTTTTGGTTTTGCTATGAATCAGCCATTGGATACTTTTGTTAGAGCATTTTGTTTATTCATTTTTTCTTCTTTGTCATTATGCTAGTTAGATTTTGTGAGAGAAACAGAAAATTGGCTTTGACATAAAGGATCTACTTCAAAGGAGCTATTCAAGACAACCAGGGAAATATTTTTGGACACAACTATGTTTTAACAAGTATAATTTTGTCCCATACTATAGTGATGTGAATAGCTTTGGGAGTTTTCTATGCAGATGTAATTCATTTATTTTATGAAAACAATAGTTCTTTTATGACATAGAAATTCATTTGAAACAATTAAAAGCTGTCATATATGTCTTTGGCAAAGCAAACTTTTCCATATAAATCTTTCTGATATTTCTTCAAAAGCAGTCATTTTTCAACCTTTCTGTAAATACATCTGCCTAAATTATTTTGAGAAGAATAGAGATGAAACAGTTAAGAGGTGTAAGCTTGAAGATTATCCTTTTTAAAACATTGATATTTTTTCAAAACTTGAAGAGAAATTTTAGTGTTTATATTTTCCTTTAAAGGTAATCACACACATTTTCTTACCACAATGTATATTTAAAATGAATTTTAGAGCAAATTAAAAGTTTGTTGAATCAAGAGCAAGTAAAAAAAATTATTTCAAACCCAGGAGAGAAGTAGTATATTGATTAAGAACACAATTAAAGGGGTGCCTGAGTGACTCAGTCGGTTAAGCCTCCGACCCTTAATTTCGGCTCAGGTCATGATCTCACGGTTTGTGAGATTGAGTCCCATGTGGGGCTCCGTACTGACAGTGTGGTGCCTGCTTGGGATTCGCTCTCTTCCTGTATCTTTGCACATCTCCTGCTCTCTCTCTCTCAAAATGGGTAAATATACTTTAAAAAATTAAAAAAAAGAACAAAAAGAATTTTTTAGTATAGTTGACCCTGTATCTTTGTCCCTGTTCTGCTCTCTCTCTCAAAATGGGAAAATAAACTTAAAAAAAAAAAAAAAAAAAACTAAAAAACGAGGACAGAAAGAATTTTTTAGTATAGTTGACACACAATGTTATATTAGTTTTAGCTGTAAAAATACTGATTCAAAAACTCCATTCATTTGCTGTGCTCACCACAAGTGTAGTTACCATCTGTTGCCACACAACACTGTTACAGCACCTTTTTTACCTCTGGGATTCACTCATTCCATAACTGGAAGCTGTATCTCCCAGTTGCCTTCATCCTTTTTCCCATCTCCCTTACACTGTTCTCTTCTGGCAACCATCAGAGTTTGTTCTCTGAATTTATAAGTCTGGTTCTGCTTTTTATTTGTTTGTTTACTTATTTGTGTTTTAGATTCCACATAAATGAAATTATGTAGCATTTATCTTTCTTTTCTGACTTACTTCACTTAGCATAATACCCTCTAGGTCCATTCGTGTTGTCACAGATGCAAGATTTTATCCTTTTCATGGGTAAGTAATATTGCATTGTGTGCATCTGTGTGTGTGTGTGTAAAACACTATTTTGACCCAGGCTACTATGGGTTCAAGTCTTTGATCTCCCATGTACTAGTGCTGTTTTCTTTGACACAGGTAACTGCTTTTATTTCATAATTCCATGAAATCCAGAAAATACTAAGAGAATGCACATTTTACATATACCAGATATAATCAGGTGGTGATGAAGAAGATAATTATCAAAGAGCAATTATCACAAATTAGTGAGAAAATTGATCCTCTTATGGCAAACACAATTTATAATTTGAAGTGAACTGGCACAATTCTTTGAAACAAACATTAATTTTTGTATTTTACTATAGGAAAGATTCATGGTTTTTAGGTTATACATCAACAGTTATTGGAAGATATTTATTAAAACAAGATTTTGAATATTATGGGAAAACACTTCCTCTTCTCAGTTTAGAAAATAGACTTAGACATTCAAATTTTTATGATGAACAAATTTTTTATGATAACTCTATGTACATACTTTTACCTTTCCTTCTCTTTCTGAGCAAAAGAGTGGCCAGTGTAGTGCTCTGTGTTATCTAAAGTACCAGGGTCAGTAGGCTTTTACTCGTTAATCTTTATCATTGAAATGTGTAGCCTGTGATTTCACTATGATTTTAATCAAAGCTGAATCAAGATATTTGCACCTTTTAATAGTGTTGTCCAGTAACCCCAAGGTAACATGATATTTACATTCTCCAAACCTTTCCATGTGTCCTTTCTTTTGTTTAGTGACAAATCATTATGTATGTCCACATATCTAATGCTGTTGACTACATTTCAATATACCAATTAAGCAACTTAGGCAGTGCATGCTCCTGGAAATAAAGGTGGGGGGAAGGAAGACAGTAGAAATTCCCAGACTAAAGGGTAGACCCAGATATTTGGAGAAGTGTCATGACCCGTATATTGGATTTAACTGGCCATAAGGTATGGGTGGGCAAGTGTTCCAGTTTCTCCATAAACTGGCCAATATTTATCTTGTTTTCTTTTTTGATCCTAACAGGTGTCAGGTGTTATCTCATTGTGGTTTTGATTTGCAATTCCCTGATGATTAGTGAATGTCTTTTCATACCTATTGACTTCTTGTATATCTTCTTTAGAGAAATATCTATTCAAGTTAAGCCATTTTTAACCGGGTTTAATTAATTTTAATTGGTCAGTTAATTGGGTAATATGAGGTCAATGGGTTATTATTTTAATTGAGATTTCGTTGTTTTAGGATTGAGTTGTTAGGAGCACCTTATCTATTTTGGAAATTAATTCCTAACCAGATACATGGTTTGCAAACATTTTCCCATTCCATAGGTTGCCTTTTCATTCTGTTGATTGTTTCCTTTCTTGAAGAGATAATAAATAGCATTCCTGTGTTCATTTAGCACTATTCACAATAACCAAGATGTGGAGCAACCTCAATGGATAAAGAAAGTGTGGAATATACACACAATGAGATATTATGCAGCTTTATAAAAAATAAGCAAGTCTTGTAATTTGTGACAACATGAATGAACTTGGAGGACTTTGACTCTGATTTTAATTAAGATGATATCTTAGTTCATCTTCTTCTAGGAAGTTCCTCCTGACCATTACTAGGTATGGACCTAGGTGAGATGCTCTCAGTGGTATGCTGATACATGTTTAACAGTTGGTTTTCCATGGAAAAAAAAAGACAAAGAACTCTGTTTGGTAGAATTTTTTGAACACCCTTGTGTGAATGCTCCCATCATGGCAGATTTCAAGCTACTAATGTAATGCCACTGAACAAAGTTGGTAACAGAAGCACGGTAATACACCATCATATAGCATTGTACAATAGAACCGAATGACCTCAAGGGCATAGATAATAGTGAAATGTAATAAAATAATTAGGAAGTGATGGAGCTTCAAGTATTTATAACCTTGGTGTAAATCTAATTTACTTAATTGAAACTTTGTCTAACTTAATTTTTAATAATGGCTCTATTCAATGGCTGGCTTACAGAATTCGTCAGTATAGCAGTTGGCTCTACAGGCTGGCTCCAGCCCCGTCCCAGGGCCGCCTCTTTCTCTGCACCCCAACAACACTCTGTTCCTATTATAGCTCTGATTAGACTTTATTTTAATTATTCATTTGCCTTTCTGTTTTCTCCACTGGACAATGAACTCCTCGAGGAAAAAGGCATTGTCTCACTGTTGAATTCTTCAGTGCTTAACATGGTGCAAGGATGACAAGCAACTCAGCAAATGTCAGTTGAGATGATGAATTAATGAAAGGTGTTTTTTTTTTCATGAAATAGGCAAATAAGTGGTTTTTCTTCCCTCTGATCCTTATTTGCAGAGGCAAACTCATCCCATTTCATTATAAAAGAGGCACTTCACACAATTGCTCTTAGGTTAAACTCTCCCTACCTGCAAATAATCATCTGTTTAAAAAAAATATATTTTGTAGTGCCTGGCTTTGTTCCTTGGATCAGTGCCAATTTCTCTAGAAAATATCCCACGGTCAATGTGTATTCAAGACCTAGACTGTAGCATTAGAAAATTCTGACATTCATTGGAGTTTTATCATTAGGTTTTCTTCTTGCAAATATTCTAAATATAACCAATTTTAAAACTTTTTATCTCCTAAATGAGATACGTTATTCAAGACAGCAATCGTGTCTTATGCTTTATTCATATACCTTTTATCACACACACTACTGGTCATGACAAAGTGACTCAGAGCATTTAAGATTTGACTGTTTTACTTTTTGCCTAAATACCAGGTATAATAAATCCAAGTTTATTTTCCAAAGCTTCTTATATATCTTTTATAATTTCTATTTAATGAGTTAGCTGGGTCTTTATTATTAGAATGTCACTGCATTCTACTTTGAAATTAATAGATGAAAATTTCATTGTATTGTGGGGTTTTTGTCGTTGTTGTTTAATTAAAACTCTATCTTGACACTGACTTAAAGCTTTCTTCCTAATGTACATTCAGCTGAAATAGCACTTCAAGGACAACAAACTGGTCTATGTAAGAATAAGAGTGTACCGTGTGACAAATTGCAGGTACTTGGTATAGCTAGCTTATTAGAATCCTTATCTAAATTGTTTACATGTCAGGTTTCTTTGCTAGCCCAGAATAATTTGGATAAATGAGCCTCCCCATTGGTAATTACATTTCCTTAACAACATTTTGGTGAATGTACATAAAAGGTAATAATAGCTTCCCCCAGTGCTTTGTCCTGTAGCATGTCACAGCTCTAGATTCTGATAGTGTCTGACACTTATTACTTAAGTCATATATTTCTAAAAGCAGAGGTCTCTGCAAGGTCTTTTCCCAAATGATACTGTCTCAAGCTGCAGTCGAAAATCCAGTTATGTCTGCAACTTTCCATGGATGTCACACACATTTATGGGAAAGCCCAAACGTTCTGAATCAGGAATTAACACATGGAGAAAATGAAACAAACTCTCGAGAAGTGTGGAGGGGACTTTTTCCACCTATCTGCTCCTCTCAAGGTACTGTTACATTCACTGTGAAAGTTGTCCCTCTTCCCCTCTCCCAACTGAGAATTTGTACTCTCCTTGCTCTTGAAATCCATGGTTATTCATGAGCAGGTGCTGTCTCAGATACTTAAGGACAAGGAAATGGTGAAAACATTATTCCATTCCTCCTTTTATCAAAAGAATAAAAGTAAAAATCATCGACTTGCGGAGTTTGTACTTGTTATTCCCCATGAACATGCATTGGTTTCAGATTCCTACTGGGTAGAATTCAGCCATACTATAGATTAAAACATCTAGGTCTCCATAGATGCACCACAGAACACTAATTTTGTGTTGTCGTATGTGTGTGTGTTGGGGAGAGTATCTGTAAGAATAAAGCTTTATGAAATTCTGCATATACAAATTTCACATGGTAATATACTATGGAGCCTCTGAGAAATCATCCAGTAAAATGTGTGAGTGCATTTGTGTATGTTTATTCAGTCCACTGTTTCCCAATTAAGTTCACTATGCATATCGGTCTAGGTACACTCAGGAGACAGAAACTACACAGTAATTTGAATGAGGGAATTTTAAAGAATTATTTATTATGACAAGATTGCAATAAAATTTGGACTGGCTTGTGAAAAAATAGGGAAGTACAAAGAAGATAGACATTGCAGACATTAGAAGCTTCCATTGTCTAGGGATGAGAGCACCCAAGGAAGGCCTCATCCTCCCTCATGGCACCACAATCCAAATCTCGTTGGAAAAGGCACAGTTGTTGAAAGTTAACCAATTTTTTAAAATGTTTATTTATTTATTTTGAGACAGAGAGAGGATGAGCAGGGGAGGGGCAGAGAGAGAGAGAGAGAAGGAGAATCCCAAGCAGGCTCTGTGCTGTCAGTAGAGAGCCCGACATCTCATGAACCGTGAGATCGTGGCTGGAGCCAAAATCAAGAGACAGATGCTTAACTGACAAAGCCACCCAGACACCCCAAAAGTTGAACATTTGTGACTGAAACGTGTCATCATTTTCTAAAAAAAACTTTTTTAATGTTTATTTTTGAAGGAGAGAGAGAGTGTGAGCAGGGGACAGGCAGAGAGAGAGGGAGACACAGAATCTGAAGCAGGCTCCAGGCTCTGAACTATCAGCACAGAGCCCGATACACGGCTCAAACTCATGAGCCACAAGATCATGACCTGAGCCAAAGCCGGACACCCAACCAGCTGGGCCTCCCAGGTGCCCTGAAATAGGTCATCTTTCATATGACTTAACTTTTTAGTATTTTGGGGTAAGTAGAATTGTACGGGAACAGAACAGACATAGAAAAGCAATATTTTGAGATAGCAGTAGGTTTAAACCTTTTTGTTTCCATTTCTTTTCTCCTGTTTGGTGTCCTATGATTTGGACCCTGAGTCCGAGCAGACACCAATGGACAGACTATCACTTTTCAACACTGGTGTCCCCCTTCCCCTGACACCACCTTGAGAGATGACTACTACATTGAAGAGGTAATTGCTAAGGTAAGAACTCAAGGCCCCAGATCAGGGCTGCTGGGAGACCAGGAGAGTGGAGGAGGGAGCTCTGAGGGGCTCCACTGGCTGGGAGGAGGATGCCAAGTCCATGTTCAGTGCAGTCCTGCCATAGACCCCTGCCTGCTGCTAAATAGCTATGTTGCTTTGGGCAAGTTTAGATATTTTAGAGTTATTGTGAGTGATAAGGTAAAAAATACGGACCTTCAGAGTAGCCAGAAAGAACACAGTAGGTGACAGTATTACTTCTTCTCTTTCTCACTTCTCTGAAGCTTAGTTTCACAATTAAGGAGAGACAGACTGATCACTTAGTATGCTTTGAAATATACTTGTAGGTCTGTTGGTTTTGTTTTGATAGTTATTAAAAATATTTTGCCTAATAAATATCATTTAATCTAGAATGTGGTGCTGGAAAGGTCTTCAAGCATAATCTAGAATGATTTATGAAAGGAGCAGAGTTAAGGTAGAATACCTGCTTTTGCTAGTCAGTTTTCCAAGAAATCTCACTTTCTGGTATATTACACCCATTTTACATATTTTACAAAATGGCAAACCAAAGAAGTAAGTGATCAATGTATACTGTAACTAAGAATAAGTCAAGATTATAAAACCAAGGTTATTCAGTTAAATGTATGTATGAAAGGAATAATCGGAATTATTGAAATAATGGGAATATATATATATGTATATGTGTGTGTGTGTATGTGTATATATATATATATATATATACACACATATATATACATATGTGTATGTGTATAAAATAAAGAATACTGTTAGCTCCTAATTTTGGGGTTTCTTATTGAGTACCTGGGTCTGCCCTGCCTCTAAAGTGCACCAGCATGAGTCTGTTCTGACTTTTATGGATATTCATGTCTATCCAGAAAGATTGTCTGGTTCTTTGAACACTTCTAGAAGGTAAAAAAAGAGACACATTTCATTTTTGGACAGAATAAGATGATACTGTTTTGATAGTATTGTATAGATAATTGCATCATTAAATTAATCATGACTTATGACCTGGGTATCAGAAGACTATGGAAAATGTTATAGTTAGAGACGTGTTCCCATGAAGGCCTAATTAGTGCACACTTTCAGATTTTGAATATCTAATTTTGTTTTTTAGCATTTAGGATGTCAGGGTAAGGCACTGGGGGGGGGGTGATCAAAAATGTCTTGATTCAAGAATAACGAGATGAAAATTGGGATGGAATTTGTGGCACATATTTTTGCCATATAATCTTTGACCTTGCTAGCTCATCTAAAATACTGTGTGGTTAGCCTTAAATTATTCTTCATGTAAACATTTTACGTTCAGTTCTTCACTTTCTCTCCTCCACCTCTGCCCTCCTCCTCTACCATGTTGAAAGCATATTTCTATGTCTAAAAATACTGACAGGGATCTGCTGTATCTCTTCTGTATAGCTGTGCATGTGCATGTGCACGTGTGTGTACATTTATGCTTTCTCTTCACATGTGAAGAGGCTGGATTATACTAGAAAGAGGATTTGTAACAATATTGCCTAACAGTGAGACACCTGCCTCACCGATAATGGGCTTCTGCCAGTTTTATGACTCAGTCATGAGTTTGATGGCCATCATCGCAACGGATTCCTAAACTGAACAGGAGCAAGACCCATGTGACCTATGTCATGCCTCCCACCTTATGTGATTTCCAACAGATGCTCATTTCAGAGCAAATTAGAATCAAAATAAAATTTCAGCTGAGCAGGTAACTAGACAAAGTTCTTGGCAGTTTTGATGCTCTTACACTGTCTTTGCCCATGTGCCCTATTTTTTTAATGAAAGTTATTTTCCTTGGGGGATCTTAATAATTCTTTTTAAAAATGTTTATTTACTTTTGAGAAACAGAGGGAGAGACAGCGAGAGCTAGCGGAGCACGTGTGTGAGAGAGAGATGGGGACAGAGGATCCGAAGCAGGCTCTGTGCTGATGGTAGCGAGCCCCAGCCCGATGTGGGGCTCAGACTCATGAACTTTGAGATCATGACCTGACCCGAAGTTGAATGCTCAACTGACTGAGCCACCCAGGTGCCCTGGGATCTTAATATTTCTAAGCCTCATAACCGTCTGTGAAAAGACCCCAAGCACTGAGAAATATCCTGTTTTGCTGTCACCTGCATGGTTCAGTGTTTTACTCTAACCGGCTCCGTAAGCCACTTATTCACTTACATTCCTTCAGTCCTAAGTGCGCATGGAACATCAACCACGTGCCAACACTGTGCTGCTTGGCCATGGTGTGAAAGAAGGCCAAGGTGCAATTCTTTCTTTCAAGGAGAACCCCCTCAGAAAAGGTTTTAAGTTGACAAATTGTAATACTAAGTGGCAGATGTTGATGAAGAGTTAAGAAGAAGCAGAGTAGCATGATGTTCAGGGCTTGGGACTGAGATTTGAATCCACCTTCCTCAGCTAGTACTAGGTGATCTAGCTAGGTGATCAGCAAAGCGCTTACGATATCTCTTTGTAAATAGTCTTATGCTCATATTATGAAATTGAATAGTTTTGACATCTGCTTCCAGTAAAGACAGAGTAATGTGCTAGATTGACCTCCTACTTGAAACAAATAAAATACAAGCAAAAAACATAAAATAACTGTTTTCAAAACATTGGGTACGAGGCAGTGAAGGGCAGTGATCCTGTGAGAAGGGGAGCAAGCTAACACTGCTTCAGGGAGCTTTCTGAAACAGTGATATTAATGAGCCTTACACTGTCTCTGATTTATGATTCATTAAACTTTCTACATTAAATACTTTTCAAATAATACTTTTATAGTGTGCCAGAGTATGCATATATGTTTCCCTATTAACAGCGTTTTGTAAAAGGTTCAAGTGAAAGTAGAAAATTATTAGCATGTGAACTAGAGATTTCACTTTTTAAAATTATTTTTAAGTTTATTTATTTTAGAGAGAGAGAGAGAGCACAATCAGGGGACAGCAGAGGGAAGGAGAGACAGAATCCCAGGCAGTCTCCACACCATCAGTGCGCACCCCGCGTGGGGCTTGAACCCACAAACTGTGAGATCATGACCTGAGTCAAGATCAAGAGTTGGATGCTCAACCGACTGAGTCACCCAAGGCACCCTGAGATTTCATTTATTAATACATCTACTGCTGTTTAAAGCAGTTTCTTGGTTAAGATCAAAGTTTGCTAAGCCTTTTGATTTCCCTGTGTACTTCTGGGCAGTTTTCAGTGGAACGAGCTGTAGCCATACCTTTGCTTTAAAAATTGTTTAATTAATTATTTTCATTCACACAGTACTGATGTTTATTTAATTCATTCGTTAAAATAATTAAATTAATTAATTTACTCATGTAAAGCTGCTCTTGTGGCCTCATAGAACATAAAAATCTTTACTCCTTGTTAATGTGAAGGGGCATTGTGAAATTCTTATCAAAAAAGTCTTGTATTTTGCCTCTGGGTATTGCTTGTGGAATAATATACTTCCAACAAATTATATTCCCTAGATTAGCACTGGGATCAAAAGATTTATGAAAGTATCTCTTCTAAGTAGTCACTGGCATATTTCTTTTTAATTTAGGTTAAGCCTGACAAATTAAATGTGAGAGTGTTTCTAATAATGAAATTAAAAAGAAAAAAAGATTGTGTGTTATTAGGATGCTATTAGTTGAACGTATATGACTAGGCAAAAGGCAATCGAGATCACAAATGATTTCTATCCAGATGTAGCTCTGCAATTATTTATTTATTTTAAAAGTATTTTTAGAAGTATAGGCCTGGCACTGTATGAAATGCCCAACATGTACCTCTCAGCATAAAGGTCAAAGTGTGTGCACTCAGAGATCATAGGTTCTAGAGGGGAGAGACAGACAGCAAACAAACAAATGCAAGAAAGAAGCATGCACACGTGTGTGTGGTTTCATATTTCAGTAATCCATGGAATAAAATAAAGCAGCAGAGGAGATAGGGACTGGCAACATAAGGAATTAATTTTTAATAGGATAGTCTGGGAAAGCATCATTGAAAAGTTAACTCTGGAACAGAGATCTAAGGAAGGTAAGAAGACAATGAGACATAGACATGTCCTTAAGGGATTCCAGGCAGAGGGAACAGCAAGGCCAAAATCCTTGAGGCAGACATGTCAGTTTTTTAAAGGAGCATTAGATCTGTATGAACTTGAGTGATCAGGGGTCAGTAGGTGGGATGAGGGCAGAGAGGAATCAGGGAGACCAATGACATGGGTAGTTTCAAGATTTTCCTCTGGATGGGGTGGTTAGTCATTGGAGAGACTTGAGCAAAGATATGTCATGATCTGGGTTTGTCTTAAAAAGATCACTCTGGCTGTTGAGTTCAGAATAGACTATAAGCATCATGGACACAGACACAGACATGCCAGTTAAGTTACTGTGATTAATAGGCAATAAATCATAGCAGCTTGGACCAAGGATGTGGAGGGAAGGAGTAGGAACTTCTTTGATTTTGAACATTGATCCAACATGATTTGCTGAAGGATTGGATATGGAGTGGGAGGGACAACGTTTGGTTTTGTTTTAACCTGCACCTAGAAGAATGGTGTTGCCATCTGGAGAGACAGGAAAGGCTCTGGAAAAGCTTTGAGGCAAGAGGAGATTTGTAGTTTGGTTTTAGTTACTTTTGAGATGCCGGTTACATCCAACTAACTATGTTGATATAGGAGTCTAAAGTTCAGGGAAGAGACTCAAATTGAGGATTTATATTTGGAAGTTGTTGCCATTGCTGGGATATGATGACCTGCAAAGTGAGTGTAGGACAGAGGAGAGGAGGGCTGGGCTGGGACTTGAAAAACAAGAATCTGGAAAACTGAGGAGTGTGGCCACTGAGTGGGAGCAAAAGCAGAAGAAAGTAGTGTCACAGACACTGAGTGAAGCACTGTGAGTGAACTGCCCAGTCTCTTCACTGGTTATGTTCCAGGGTATAGCTTTCTGTAGGGTGCCATTCTGCAAAGTCTGCTGAACAAAGTAAATGACCATAAAAAAATAAGTTTATTAATTTATCAAGAGAGAGAGAGAGATTGAAAACACGAGCAGGGGAGGAACAGAGAGAAAAGGAGAGAGAAAGGATCCCAAGCAGGCTCTGTACTATCAGCACAGAGTCCAATGCAGGGCTCCAACTCACAAACCCTGAGATCATGATCTGAGCCGTAATAAAGAGTCAGACATTTAACTGACTGAGCCACCCAGGCTCCCTGGCACATGACCATTTTTAATATAGCATGTGACTCATTTTATGTACTCCGATAGTAGAGAGTATTGACTAACAATAAACTCAAGAAGTGAGTTTTTGTCAGTTTATAATATTCGTTGTACTGTGTAGCACCAAACACAACATATATATGTATGTGGGTAAATATATGTGCATATTATATATAAGAAAAACTAATAAATATATATATAAAATATACATTAGTATATATATTATATATATAATATAAGGAATATATACATCTTAATGTAAGGAAAGGAAAAAATGTGTTTTAATATATAATATACATTATATAATTTGTATAATATAAATTAAAAAATATATTTCCCCTTCCTTACATTAAGACAACAGCTTGAGGGAATTATTAGATTTTACTTCTAGGTAATGAAAGAAAGGACTTTCCCCTGACCTTATAGAAGAGAATTTAGAATTTAATAGCAGTGTTCTAATGTATGGTTGACACAAATCAAGAGCAAGTTTCTCATTGATTGAACAAGTATCTATTGATTATCTGCTTTGCATCAGGCACTGTGCTAGCACCACATGAACAGTGGTGAACAGGATAACTTCCTAGTGAGCCAGCATGTGAGGAGGGAAACAGACAATTGAAGAAGCAGTCACAGTGTAGCATAAGTGAGTTATTCGAGAAAGCATAGAGAATTAAGAGTGCATATCAGGGATATGGAACTTCGGGTCTAAGCAAAAGCTTTACAGAATCAGCACTCCAGTATCAGCATTAAATGTCAGTACTCCCTGGGATCACTTGTACATTCCTGGATGCTGAGCTCCTATCTCAGGATGATCTGTCTTCCTACCATAGGCATTTAAGCTATTCCATAGTTTGGAGAAAATATTACTCAGCCTCTTCTGTTACATGAGACTCATCCTTATGCCTAGACACTTTTATGGTTAGTGTTTCACATGCTGTTTTTTTTAGCTCCTTAAAATATAGTTTTCTGCTTCTTTGAGAGAATGTAAAGGCTGTTGAGTCTGGCTGCTGAGGGAACAAGTACTTCACTGCTTCCCCCAGAAGCAAGTCATTTCACCAGTGCCGTTCTGTTATATATCCATGAGGAGTCTGCAAGGAGAAGTAAATATCTTCAGGCTAATGGTTCTAGCTGCTTTGGAACTAAGCATCAGAATTAATGAAGTTATGAGACATAACATTGTCATCCGCAGACTTCCTGTTGTATAGTTTGCAGATTTTATGAAAATGAACTTTCATAAAGAAACTTCATAGGAATCAAGCAATTTCAATATGTGTACTTTTAACCTACATAGCAATTTTTTTTTCTCCAAATTAAGAAAACACACGTTGCCAAAGCAGTACAGGTCAGTGGCAGGTTTCCTTTCATTTCATTCTTTCCAGAGTGTTCAGACTAGAATTTATTTTCCTCCCTTTTAAATGCAGTCTACCTTTTAGTATGAAAGAGGTCTGATTAATTAGGAAATTAATTTCGTATAATTTATGATATACCTGCTATACGCCTGGTGCTTTGCCAGTAACGGGAAATCAGGGAGTTAGCAACGTCACGGGCTTTGTCAGCATTTAATGATGAATATTGAACAGTCTTAGGCCCTTATGAGGAAGAAAAACATTGCAAAAGAAAGTTGTTTTGGCTTCCTGTACTCTTGGTTAGAGGCGATGAGGTAGAACATTAAAATGGTAAGGCGGTTTGTTTCAGGTATACATATAATCTATCTGTTTCTGATTATGCAGTCATTACTGGGCCCCTTTCCAAAGTGGTAATCCTGCACATGTCTCAGTGAGTTCAAGGCTGTCTATCACTTTGCCAGAAGGAGGCATGTCAGAGATGTCTTCTGTCTGTCAAGCTGTCCGCTGATAGTGGCCTGATTTCATTTTTCTGGCTTTGTAGCTGATTTTTTTTCTTACCTTTTTACATGGAGTATTTTATGGAGGACTTCTGAGTATGAATTTGAGGTATCCAGTTTGTCAGCCATACTCCAAAATACCAGCTCCAGATTATTATTCATAAATGGTGTGAATATTGTGACAGGGAATCTAAGAGTAAAAGAGAACTGTTTTTTTTTTTCTAGATACAGCTAGAAATATTTACTGAGAAGTCTGATTTTCTGAATTTGTGTTTTGATGAGGAATCATTGCCTTAACAGAAACCTGCAGTTCCTTAACTATAACATTAGGAATCAGAGGATACTGAAGGCAGAGTTGTCAAACAAAGGGTAGCCAAGAGTTACCAGGTTTAGATATGCCAAATCGGGTTGAGTAAGGACAGAGCTTGACTATTTTGACACCTCACAGGAATCTTTACGAAGTTAAAATGTTTATAAAGCAACTCCAGAAAGAGCGGAGTACGGACTGAATAGAGGAAACTTGAAAGATAATATGGAGAAAAGAGTATCAGGCCAGAAATCTAAAGACCTTCTGGTTCTGATATGGTCTGTATGCTGAGGTCTCTTGTGTAGCAGGCTGTGTTATGCACTCCTTGGATCTCTTAAACGTGGATTCCTTGCTAACTTATTTGTCATTGAGCAGCAGATATCCTTTTTAAGAGTTTATTTTTAAGTAATCTCTACATCCAACATGGGGCTGGAACTCACAACATCAAGATCAAGGGCCACACGCTCTGCTGACTGAGCCAGCCAGGAGCCCAGAGGAGCAGGTATTTCATGGACACCTTAAAGTCTCTTCCCTCATTACTCTGGAGTAAAAATGATATGAAACGTTATGTGTAAAGTACACAGATTTACTAAATAAAAATGAACTTCTGTGCTAAATCCAAGAATTTAGTCGTTTTCAGGCTAACAGAAGGAAAGAAACTATATTTTTTCCTAGGACTCTAAAGGTTTGAAGACAACTGAAGACATAAAAAGGTTCTCACAGAGTTTATGTAGAGGAGGCACCAGGAAGTGCTGAGTTCCACATATTGTACTCAGAAATACAGCATTTAATTTTGTACATACGATTTATGTAAATTCTTCGATGCTGTTTATGTAATGATAATTCATGCATGTTGAATGTCAAGAATGTGCTGAATATCTCACATGCATTATTTATAGCTCTTTTCACAACACTTTAAGGTTGTATAGATGATCCTAAGACTGACAAAGGCCAAGAAAATGTTCTGCGGGTGAATAATTAGTAAATTGGGAAGCTGGAATTCAAATTTTGGCTCACGTGACTCCACAATCCGTTCAATATTTTTGCATCCCATTGGCTCTCAACAACCATTTATTGGATGTCAGTTATTACCTGGGCTCTGTGATGTCCATTCAGTTATGTCTGACCAAAGAGAGAGGGATCCCCAATTCTCAAATCCTTCACCAAGTACCATCATTCGTGTAGGTTCTATCCCAATTCAGGACTTCCAAAGAGCCTTCTCTCACCCAGAGAGCACTCATGTCTCCTGATAATCTGCCCTGGTTCCTATTCAAATTGCACCATTATTCAGCTCTTTGGGTGTAATGCATGCGTATTTTTAAAAGTGGTTGGGGGTTGTCATTGGCTCTTTTCCTCAAGATCACAACATGATCATGGGCTATTGAGGCCTTAACACTCTTATAGAAAAAAGGCCCCAAACAAAGGAAACTCAAAGAAAACTATAGTTTTCATAGTTCAAACTCATTTATGTTAGAAGAACCACAACCAAATAATTTCCTGGAGGAATCTATTATATGAAATTTGGTGTAAAAGTTAGGAGGAAAGATTTGCAATTAATTTTAGAGGATAGATTGTGTGTATGGCCAACAATTTACATGTGTACATTCTCCAATTGTGTATGACTGGACTCCTGTAGGGCACCAAACTTTCCTTCCTGAGCCAGGTGCTGTGAGTCTTCGTGTTTGTTGTTGTTGTTAACCTCGTCTCCTCCATTTGTCATCACACCTCTTCGGCAGCCATGTTAACCTCAACATTTCTTCTCTACACCATTTTGGGTAGGTTATGCAATATTGGAAAGAGATAATGCAGAAACATACCAGGTAAAAACCTAACATCTGATTTAACGAGCCACAGATTCAAAAACTTGTCAAAAGTTGTCTCTTTTACTGCACAGAAACAGAGAAGCACCAGTGATCATTAGCACAACCTTTTCTAGTGTCCCTTACACTAGTGTCCCTGTTGTGAATCCTGTCAACTTGGAGGAGGGTCTTCAAATTTGGGAAACACACGCATTTTAGCATCACAGGTTTGAAAAAAAATTTTGTTGTTGTTGTCTGCTTTTCAGTAAGTGAGGCCTGAGTCAGCCTGCACCATTATTGTGAAGTCCTGTCCCATGGAAAATAAACGGGATTGGGGACTAAGGCAGCAAGAGACCCATTAGGTTTTTCTTTATTGTTTACTTTTCTTATATGAAATCTATGAAACATAAATATGTTGGTAGGTAGGTGGGTAGGTGGATGGGCAGATATGTAGATCTACAGATAGATAGTCACAGTCCTGCGGAATTTCTGTGGGTTTGTTTTTCGCTTGAAGACGCCACTTTTCCTCACCGTGTTGCTAACACTGGGAATCCTTTGACAGCTTGCTCTCTTGAGCACTAGACATACTGGCTGCCAACATGTATCTAGTCACACTACTTAAAATTATGTGGAATCATAGAGTGGCACAAAAATAGTTCCACGGTATGCGGAAATCTAAGATGTCATGTGCGCGGTCAATTGGCAAAGCTGACACATCAGCAAGGCTTCTCAGCTTGAGCGGGCTGCGTGGGGTGCTGGTGGTAACGGAGCCAGACGTCTATCCGTTCTCTCTCTTCGGGGAAACAGCACGGCAGCACCCATGTGGTCTTGCCAAATTTGCTTTTATAATTTGAATTGACTTGGGAGTTCTCTCTTCTCAATCGAAAATTCTGGTGTTTGCCCAAATGGTTGCGTTGAATTCCATCTGCATATACTAACTTAAAATAAGGACGCGTGGGGCCTGGAGGGGGCGCTTGTCATGGTTTCCTTCCCTGTCCAGGCCCTTGCCTGATTCAGAATTCTTCAGGTGCTGCTCTCTCTTTGCTGAGAGTGTGAGACTTCCTTGTTTTCTCTCCTAGCCCACTTGCAAAACACCTACCAGCTTGCTAGAACTCATGGCAAACTCCTTTTAGTATTGCCTACCCTGAACACATTTTTCTCTTCTCCTCATCCATCCCCACTAGCGTGCCCAAAACGTGGCTGTAACAGCCCTGTGATATACTGTGATTGCTTTCCTATATCTCTCTTCGTAACTGGGCTGCGGAAGCCAAAAATTCGGGGCTGGCTTGGATGCATTTTTACAGCTTTCTTCAGCACCTAGCAGTAGATCGAATAAATGAATGGTTTTTCATAAAATATCTCTTGTTTTTATTGGTGAAAGACTGAATAATGAGCTCTATGGAATAGTAATTTGACTGAATATGACATTTATGATACTGAGGACTCTAAGTTTTTAGTGCAAATCAGAAAATGGATACCTTTGAAATAAAATAATCTGTCTCTTTTTACATCAGCGATGTATTCCCATAAATGAAATACATAGGCGGCACTTAGAGCACCTCAGGAGATAAGCGCTGTCTAAATGCAGAGTCATGCCTTACAAATATGACATGCAATTTGGAGGAAATTAACTTTAATATGGTCATGAGGGTGATTTAATGTTGGTTTGTTATTATGGAAGAAGGAAAGAATTGTGTAGACAGTATGAATACTAAGTACTGAGTTTACAGCCATGCTTTATTGATGTGGCAGCAAAAGTGTTACTGGACGTATTAGAGTCTTATCTGTTCGCTAGAGCTTAACATCGTAATGATGAAAACCAAAAACTGTTTGAGAATGAGAGGGTGGGTGCATTTTTATGTGATATTTTTAGTCAGTTGATTGAAAACTTCAACTCTGATGCATACTTGCCCCCCCCCCTCCTCCCAGAAATCACTTATTCGCAAAACCTGGGTAGCTTGTGTATGCTTTCTGTTAACTGGTTAAAGGCTGGAAGCTATGTTGATCGTAACAGACATTGAACTTTGTCAAGTATAACACTACAGGTGGTGCCTAGTCTAATGCTTCCTTTTTACTGGATAACTTATCACCACTTAGGGTTTCTCTCTTTTCAAAAATTTGTTCATTGTTAGAATATTAGAAAACTGGGAAACAAAAACACGAAGAAAGGAAACATAAATTACGATGGATCCCCCAACTGTAGAAATAATCGTGCATAATCTTTTAGTGCAGAGAAGTTAAGTGACTTGGCCAGTGTTACACATCTAATAATGGCAGAGCTAAGATGCAAACTCAGGCATCCATACTTTAAATCATGACACTACACTGCCTTCACTGAAAAATTACTTTGTACATAAACATTGGAAATGGTTTAAGAAAACTTTGCAGTAAAGCTCTAAAGTTACATAACAGCTTTGAATCATTTCCTTTTACTGTGAAGCATGGCCATTTAAGTCTGTGAGAACAGCTTGGTAATCATAGATAGATTCTCCAAACAAAACAACAACAACAACAACAAACTTTCCAGAATTTGGATATGAAAATTGGCTGTAGAGTCTAGCTTAAATTTTCTTGACATCCATTAGCTATATGGCTTCCTTTGTCTTGGGAAGTCTGAATATTATCTTTTGTTCTCTTAATCCTTTTCCTCTACTTTCTCTGTGGAAAAATTCGAAAAAAAATGTACTTATCGTGGAAAATACTTCTGTGCTATTAAATGCAGCTGGTCTAATGCACATTTCCTGAGCATAAGAGAGAGATAGAGTCGTGTCTGAATGGAGCCCTGAAGATTAAAAGGGAATTCTCATCACCAGCTGGTGGATAAACTGGTGTTAACAGATGTAGGAAAGGTATCAAGTAATGGGACCTCCCACTATTGTTTCTTCTACTTGAAATAAAAGCTTCTTTTTTCCACTCCTGTTGAGAGGTCATGGTCTATTGCACCTCAGATTTTTACAAGGTTCAGGAATAGTCCCATAAACAAATTCAACAAATGTTTGTTGAACTTTTGCTCTGCCTGGCTCCACTGAGCTGGTAACATAAAACTTGGTCCTGATGAATGAAGCACCATCTTTTCCCATTTATGTTTATTCTCAACACCATCACCCTGTGTTCAGATGAAGAGAACATACAAAATGTTTTTCTCCCCGTAGATTCTCTATGGGGCGTCTCTTAGCAGCAGCTGAAGCAGCAGCAGGCAGATAATAAATTTAAATTGACTCTCTTATATTTCTTTACGTTTCTCTGAGATGAATGGAGTTCATTTTAGAGTTCCTGTGTATCTAATATAATTAGGTTTCTCTCTGTCTCTCTGTCCTTCTCCTCTCTGATTTCTCCCTTATATTACATATCATGTATTGAAGATGCGTATCTCTTATTCATTCCCAACATTAGGTACCTCCAATGATTAACAACCATGGGGGTTTCACTGCAGAAAAGATTACTTCTTTATTGATACTTATCAGGGTAGAAGTTTTGTTGTGAAGTTTAATATATGTCTCTGTATCATTTTGTCTGTTGGGTTCTTGGTGCTGAGTGCTGTTATCTTAAACAAGACAAATGCAACACATGTGCTTTATTATGGCACAAGAGATTCGAATCTGAAAAGTGCAGATTTGGACATCTAAAATTAAAATGCACTAACCCTGGCAAAAATAGAAATCTGAGGAGCCAGGCTGGGTCCTTTGCAAGGAGGTTTGCTCATTAAAATAATCAGTTTTCTTAATTGTCTAGTCTTGGTTATACAGTCTTGTAGAGTGATTCTGCATACTGTTTTGGTTACCGTTTAGAGTTAATGTTCTTGGATTCCTATGATCATGAAGATATCCATGTTAGAAGAAGGGATTCATCAAATATTAGTAAAGTAGAAATGAATTCTTTTTATGAAATTTTAAGTATGCTTGCTTCTGAAGGAAACCCTGCTAGTTTATAATAAGTGTTTTCTTGTGTTTAGGAACTTCTTAGTGTTGTTTGAGTTGAATATGTAATTGGCAGTATTTGCATGTAAGAAATAGCAGTTTGAGATTTTTTTTTAATGTTTGTTTGTTTTTTGAGAGAGAGAGGGAGACAGAGTGCAAGCGGGAGAGGGGAAGAAATAGAGAGGAAGACACAGAATCCAAAGCAGGCTCCAGGCTCTGAGCTGTCAGCCCAGAGCCTGACATGGGGCTCGAACTCACGAGGTTCATGACCCGAACTGCAGTCACAGGCTTAACCGACTGAACCACCCAGTCACCCCCCAAAACAGCAATTTTGTATGATCCAACCTAATAATTACAAATACAAATAGGTTAATAAATGCTTTTTTTTAGGGAAGGTGATGTTTTAAATAGGTGTATTTTTCAGGTGGCCAAAGCTTTCCGTTCCATTTAAGATGGAATTCTTCCTGAGCAATTGTACCTGTTTTCCTCTCTTCTCAAGTAGAGTATACATACTCCTTTACTTTTCTATGTTTTATTTATTTATTTTGAGAGAGAGACAGAGCATGAGCAGGGGAGGGGCAGAGAGAGGGAGAGAGAGAATCCAAAGGAGTCTCTCTGCTATCCACATGGAGCCCAACACAGGGCTCAAACTCACGAACCATGAGATCATGACCTGAGCTGGAATCAAGAGTTGGACGCTTAACCAATGGAGCCACCCAGGCACCCTTACATACTCCTTTATTAAAGGCACAGAGTCATTACAACAAGTATTCTGGTACAGTTATGTGATATTCTCAAAAGCTATGAAGCCTGCAAGGGTATTTCTGTGGATGTGTGCTTGGTTTTTATGGTTTTTCTCCTTTTGTTCCACTGGTGAACTGCTCTCTCTTCTTTATGTTCTGAGTGTTTCTATCTTGCTGCACTATGAACACATTCATAACAAAAGAGGAAAGAAGATGTCACGACTAGGAAACTAGTGAACTGAGCCCAAGTAATGCTGATGATATAAGACAAAGAACCAAGTTGATAAGCATAGATGCAGAATATAAAGCAGAACTTGGAGTGGGTACTGTATTAAGGAACAAGCTCTAAACAGGAATAGTGGACCAATGTAACTGAAAAGTGATTAAGGGTCTTGAAGTCAGAAATCAAAGGGAATAAAAAAATCAGGTTAATGAGTTTATGTGTGCAAATTCTACTCAATTCAACCCAGTTAAAAATACACTAGCAAGAGTAAAATTATACACTGCTGGCTATTGCCTCTTTGTCCCAATCATAGGCTTCTGATTGAGTCTAGGTGGCCAAGAACTTGCAAGGTGGGTTTTCCATTGGGAAAAGAGAGTCCCATTGGTTCTGGCATAACCTGATTCTTGCTAAGACAAACGCTCACCTTTTCTAGAGGGTCCTAGAATACTCAGTGCATTTGATTCACTGCTTATAATTCACTGGATTCTAGGGAGTTATGTTATTGATATATGGTAAATTATGTAATTAATATTGCCAAAATTACATATAAAATCCAAGTCAGTAGGGGCTCTAGGCAAGAATCCACAGATATCTCATCAATGAAATTCATGGTCTTAAAACAGTGGTTATCAATTTGTGTGTGTGTGTGTGGGGGGGTGTGTTTCCCCTAGGAGAACATTAGAAAATATCTGAAGACATCTTTGGTTGTCACAACTCAGAGAGAACTTCTCACATTTAGTAAGTAGAGGCCAGGGATGTTGCTAGGTAACATCTCACATTTAGTAGGTAGAGGCCAGGGATGTCCATAGGGAAGCCCCCAACAATGAGGAATCTATCTGACTCACAATGGTGTCTAGGTTGAGAAACACTGGCTTAGGGAAATTGTGAGTATAAGAAAGGAAAGTGGATCTGCAAGCGTTCTCTGAATGAAGCCTGTAAGGCTTCATGGTTTTTGAAGTACAGGGGGATATAAACTAAGGAACTCTGGTGTGCTGGTTTTACCTCTGGAAGGACAGTAGGCACAGTGACCCAGCATAAGAACTTGCTTCACCATGTTCACCTGGGTTTGGAAAGAAGTAAATTCTCAGAAGGTATTTGTAAATATACTTACACATATACATTTGTAAATGAGCTCTTACTTGTCAAGAAGGAGGGATGCCAGGCACCCTTTGCTCCTATCAACAAAGCCATTAAGATGTCAGGAATGAGTCAGGACCAGCATTGGAGGTGAGGAAATTTGAATGGGTTAAATCAGACTGGAAGGCAGACAATGGGATCCCAGCTGACTCACTTATTGGGGTTAACATGTCCATCAGACCATCTTATAATTATTTTCCCTAACTTTATCTCATAGTGACTCCTTATTATGGGATTTCAAAGAATCAGAAGTTTCTGCCCCTTCTCAGAAACTCAAGACTGATTTATATTGCTCCCATGTGTGCAATGAGCCATTTTGGCTAACAGAGTTGGGCCTCCTAGTCAACTATGTGACCATTAGAGCTGACGAAGAGTCATTTGTCTCTTTCTTAGCCTTAGCTGCTCCCTATAAAATTGAGATCATTACAGAAGAGGCTTTTCACATGGCCATATTAATAAATTTCAAACACTAATTCCCTCCGGTTAGATAGATCCCAGGTGTCTCCACTTTAATGCTGATCTTAAAGAAATCAGAGAAGTTGTATCAAAGTAACCTGATTTTATAGTTCCTTCTTTAATAAATGTGTGAATGAATGAGTGAATGAATAATGTAAGAGTCAAGTGAAATATTTTGCAGTTATGTTACAAGAAGCACAAAGAAAAAATTGAAAACCATATTCTGAAAACTGTAGGTCTTTTCAAGAGGAAAGCAAATTAATTTTTATAAAATAACTTTTCCCAGTTAGTACTTTTATGACTGATGCATCTCACCCATGACATTTGTAGTGCTAAACAACTTTAGAGCAGATATAGTTCTTCTACTTCTTGGGCTTGATAGAGGAAAGCCATAAGACACCCAACCCACATTTGTTAAACTGAATTGAAACTAATTTATCTTATAGCAGAATAGCAAAGGTACACCATCTAACATCGTATCAAGACAAAAAAGCAAAAATCTAATAGAAGGGATTTTGTTTCGGTTCACTAAGGGGAAGATGTTGTCTCATCCATTCTCCAAAAAAAAAAAAAAAAAAAGTTTGGCAATAGATAAAGAAGCTGCACACATCCGTGTACGGTAACTTGCTACTATAAAATGTAATACTTTAATTTTTTTTTTTCAACCTCCATTTATCCTTGGGACAGAGAGAGACAGAGCATGAACGGGGGAGGGGCAGAGAGAGAGGGAGACACAGAATCAGAAACAGGCTCCAGGCTCCGAGCCATCAGCCCAGAGCCCGACGCGGGGCCCGAACTCACGGACCGCGAGACCACGACCTGGCCGAAGTCGGACGCTCAACCGACTGTGCCACCCAGGCGCCCCTAAAATGTAATACTTTAAAAAGAAATCACTAAAACATGCTATATCATTTATAGGTAATTATAAAATATCATTTCTAAGTAATTTTAAAAGCTGTGGACCAGGATACTCTCCATTCTTTTTCTCAGAGAAAATGTGCTGAATGAGTAAGGAAGTTGAAAGAGAAATTTGGGAGAGACATCTCTCAGATATCTACATATTAACATGCTGAAAGCTACCGTGTTACAATCTCTCTTCTTTTCCTCTCTCTTTCCTTCCGTCTCGTTCTCACCCCCTTCCTTCTTCTCCTGTCTTCTCCATCTCTGTGCATGACTCTATAATCTTTTCCTCTTCCTCCCATCCCTCTCTTGTTCTCTTTTTTCTTATTTGTCTATGTCCTAGATTGCCAGGAGTAAAGAAAGGCTTGATGTTATGACCTTCTCACAAAGAACGAGGGAGGTTGTTGGATAGATAAATGCTAGGGGAGATTGTAAAATAGTCAGTATGCCCAGAAAGACAGAAATGGACCATTTCCAGCCTCTATGAGTAAGAGATTGCCACTTATGATTTTTTTCAATAGTTTTTATACAATTATCAAAGGGGACAGTCACCTCAAAAGATGACAAAATATGGCACTAGACTATATTCTTTAGGGCATAAATTTGATATATTCCTCAGGTGTCTAGGTAAAAAAAGCTGATGACATAAATTATTTACCCCAGTATATCTAGTATGGAATCATATATTATTTCCTATTAGAAACTGTTCAAATTTGAATGAAAGCTCTGAACTCTTTTATCAAAAATGCATACATACTCATACAATTTTCATTCAATTTTATAATCTTTTTTAAAGTTTATTTATTTTGAAAGAGAGACAGTGTGACCAGGGGAGAGGGGCAGAAGGAGAGAAAGAGAGAGAGAATCATAAGCGGGCTCAATGCTCAGCACAGAGCCCAATGTGGGGATCGAACCAGTGAATTCTGAGATCATGACCTGAGCTGAAACTGAGTCAGAAGCTTAATGGACTGAGCCACCCAGGGACCCCCAATTTTATCATCTTTTGAAGGCTACTCATGGTTCTATCCATGCTTTTGTACTAAAATGTACACTTGTTCTGATAATTTTTCCCCATTGACTATATAACCAATGTTTACATGATAAAATAAAGAATCCTCATATCATCTTCCATTGCCTACAAAATGTTAATTAATTCAAATGGTACTACTATTATCCAAATAACAACCTCACCAGCATTCAAGAAGATCCCCCTAGGTACTTAGAGGGACTTTAGAGCTTTCTCCTGACTCTATTTGCTTTAGAAAGATTTCCTTCTCTCTTTTGGATCTAGTGGTTAATAGTAGCCACAGCATCTGCCATTGATGAACTATCTCCTAGATACCAGATATTTTCCAATGTGTTTTATGCACATTACATTATTTAATTCTCATAAGAATTATATTGGGTAGGACTATTATGGACATTATTAGTTCACATCACACACATGATTAAATTGAGGCTTAGACACTTTTCATTGATCTGGCCAAAATCATGGGCTGTAAGGGAAAGAGCTGGCATAGGAAGGTCACATGGCCCGTGTCTTCGGTCTTTGCTCTTTCTAAGGTGTCCAGTGATTGAGGGAATCATCATGCAACCTTAGCTACAGAATCAAGGATGCTAAGAAATAGGAGGAAAATGAAGAGGAATTTGGCTAATTGATGTTATTGCCAGAGTTTCCTAAGTCTCTAAATGAAAAAAGAATTGCTCTTAACTTCCATACAGTGACTGCAGTCCACGGCTATTTGTCTGTGAGTTCCAGAGCAAACACTTGTGGAAACAAATCTGTGTTTCAGCAAAAAATGAAATGGAGATTCTAGGTTCCCCTCAGGAGAAAGGTATGGGGAGTTTATCTAGGGAGTAGGCTCCAGGAGAGAGGTCTCAGGAACGATAGTATAAGAAAAACCGATCTGTGCTCAGAGACTGTGGGTGAATCTTCAAAATGTGCCCCAAAACTCATGAAATAGTAAGTTTTTTGTTAAAGGCAAAGTTATTAAAAAATGTGGAAAATATACTTCTTAGACTGATGAAAGATTGGGGGAATGGACCATTTCCAGTTTCACTGACACACAGGAGTTATTTTATAGAACCATTGATAGTAGACTTAACCCGATGAAATACGTAAATCCTGCTCAGTATGTTTAAGCTATGTCTTCTAAAATTCTTAAATTATGGATGATACCTAGGCCCCTATATAAATTATTTTATCTATGAAAAATGTTTTAGAAAAGGATGGTATTATTCAATAATATTTATTATTTTTGTAAGAAATTATATTAACTTTTGCTTTGAACACTTTTAAAATTTAGGGCTTATCTGTTACAGATTTAATGACTCCCATAAGTAGAAAAGGGGACATTCAGAATTCTAACCGAAATGATTATCTCATGTGGATCGTTCAGGCTTCACAGGGAGCAGTGAGGTGAGTTATCACATTCACAATGAATTTAGGAGAGGTAATCTTTCTCAGCCTCAATTTCTCCGTCCTTTTTGGGGCATAAGATCTACCTAAAAAATCTCTCCCAGAGATTAGATAACTCAACAAAGTTTTTCAGAATGGTGCCCTGCCCATAAAGCATGTTTGGTATATAAATACCATTGGTGTTTTTCAGGCATAGAACCTCTAAGGGGAGTTCATAGCACAGACTCATTATTTTTCCTTTTGTCTATATGTTACCTTTTTGCAAAAGCAGTATAAAAATACTCCAAGGAATTCAAGTGAAAAATTGCCTAAATTAATCATCGCTTAATGAGATTAATGTTTTCCTTTAATCTGTACATATTTCTCATAGAAATAGAATTTTCATAAATTTCATAGCTTTATATCGTAGGTGTTAGCGTGCTATCATGAGAGCTTATGTTTTGCTGAAGTTTACTTTTCTTAGACCGTTAACTCTCCCCCTCCCCCCCAGTGAAGTAGGTTGTCCTTCTTTGCAAAGGAGATATGCATATGTAGAGAATGTGGTTTTATTTCACAACATTAGGATTATATTATATACATGTTTTTGTAATTTACTTCCTCACTTAAACCAGTATGTGGTAGGCATGCCCCAAGTGAATGACACAGACCCATAGAAATATTAGTAAATGACAGTATGGTCTTTGGCACCCAGACAACTGAAAGCCCCCTAAATATCTGTGGGTGCAGGCCTGGGGAATGGACTGAAGGAAGTCCATACTGTGGAACATTATGTGGCTATTTAAAATATATAGAGAGAACTCCTTTTGGAGATATTTATGTATTTATTTTGAATGGGAAAAGAAGGCAGGAGTTATTGAATCCATTGCCCTTATTTTCTTTCTTTCTTTCCTTCTTTCCTTCTTTTTTTCTTTCTTTCTTTCTTTTCTTTCTTTCTTTCTTTCTTTCTTTCTTTCTTTCTTTCTTTCTTTCTTTCTTCTCTCTCTCTCTCTCTCTTTCTTTCTTTCAAGTGTGAGAGAGAGAGAGATTTCCAAGGAGGCTCAGCACTGTGAGCACAGAGCTTGGCATGGGGCTCAGTCCCACGAACCCTGCGATCATGACCTGAGCTGAAATCAAGAGTTAGATGCTTAACCAACTGAGCCAGCCAGGCGTCCCCCCTCAACACCCCGCCCCCACCCCAATGCTCTCATTTTGCAGACAGGGAAATTGGTACCTGGGGCAACTGAACCATCTTTGGCCCTTGAAAGATCCAGAATGCAGGCCTGGCTTAGTCCGTCGCTCATTCTGTGGCCGCCCCCCCCCACCCCCACCCCCACTCGTGGCATGTCACCTACAGAGTTCACATGGCACAGAGGGCCAGCTGTGGAGGGATCTGAATATGCATTTGCAGCATGCATTAGGAAGGCTTTTTTTTTTTTTTTAATGTTTATTTATTTATGAGACTGAGAGAGACAGAGCATGAACGGGGGAGGGTCAGAGAGAGGGAGACACAGAATCGGAAACCAGCTCCAGGCTCTGAGCTGTCAGCCCAGAGCCCGACGCGGGGCTCAAACTCACAGACTGCGAGATCATGACCTGAGCCGAAGCCGGACGCCTAACCGACTGAGCCACCCAGGCGCCCCAGGAAGGCTTTTAGGATGACTTCTACAGGGAGAGTTTAATAGTGCATTTCCTGTGCTGGAGACCGTGCAACACGAAAACTGCATTCGGTGGTTTTCGGTTACAACACATGGTTAGTGTCACCCGTTGTCACACATTTGTTCTCTGACTGATTTTCCTGGAGCAGGTCAGAGCCCTGCATTACTTTGCTCTGCACCACCATGGCAGGATCCTGAATATTTAATCACATTGCTCTGCTGAGAAGGGAGGCGGGGGGGTGGGGGGTATGGCAGGCAGTTCCAGGGGAGCGTGAGCGGTGAGCCCGTCCTCAGACTGCAGTTTGGAAATGAATCCTTAGGGCACACTCAAGGACATTCAAAAGGCACAGTGGATTCTGAGACATTCTTTTCCTTTAGCTAGTCAAAATTGAATTTAGAATTGGGAGACGAAGACTGGAAGAAGTATTTTCAGCGTGATCTAATATTTTGCTTTATGTAAGTCAAGACAAGAACGTATAGTTTTGGGATAATGACAGCAGTTGTGTTTCGTCGTTGTTATAGCGCTTTGTTTTCCATAATGGCATACTCATTTAATCTGAGACTTGCCTCTTCCTGCAGCTCTGGTGTGACGTAGGTAATTATTATCTGCAGGGCTAGGATATGTGCTGCTGTTTAAGCATCTGGTCATGGTGTTAGTGTGGTTATAAGAGCATCAGCGGAAACTTTAGCAGGAACTTTGTGAAAGCGATTACTGACACTAAAGAGAATCATAACCTGGTATATGACAGAGTAACTTTGCTCCTCTGATCATCTAATGACATTGCGTCTAATATTTCTGTTTACATAAGTGAGAAAATCCTTTTCTGTTGAACAAATTGAGAATATTTCCATTTTAATATCACTGTTCTTACAGTCTTTTAGACTAGTTCTTTTTTATTTTTGTTTTTGGTTTTGATTTTAAGCTCTTCTCTGATTTTTCAGAATTTGCGTCTTTAAAAAAAATTAAAAAAAAATCACCTGTTTTGTGATAAGCAGTATAAGGCAGTTCAGTCTTGAATGAAAAGTAGGGCAAAGCCATTTATAACTGAGACTGTGTGACATGAGCCTTGTAGGTCACCTCTGTCTCTGTCAGGGGTTCATTCCATCTATATTCAGCTTTAACTGTCACTTCTACATGGATGGCTTCTAAATGTGGCCTCCAACCTTGACCTTTGTTCTGAATGCTAGATCGGAATTTTAGAATGTCCAGTATATACCTTAACATCATCTGAAACTTGATTCCTGACATCAGCCTGGTAAGTGAGAGAAACCCAGTAAAAATTCCCTAAATCAACGCATCATTCATTTACATTAGGTAGGAGTTAGGGGAAAGCCAACATATTTATTGCTTCTTTCAACTTTTTAACAATTCTATACCGCCCTTCATTTAGTTACCCCAGACTCCAAATTGTCTTTTTCTGACATCTCAACTCACAAGAGAATGAGGCAGAAAGTCTCTGTGCCTAACAACAAAACAAACAAAAACAAACTTACCACACTGGCTAGAGTTCAGCTCACTTATAATTATATTAACCAAATTGTGTAGGTATAGCATGATAATTGAAAAAGAAAGAAAGGCTAGTCTTCCAAAAAGTGTAATAGAGGAGGGAAGAGAAGTAACATATGGTTTGAATCATGTATGTGGCCTGTTTTTAAATACATGGGCCATTCTGGTAAAATGGTAGAAAAAGGCTGTGTCACCAAGCCTACGTGCGTCCATTAGATTCAGACACCACAGGATTGCTTATGGTTGATGGCTTTTGCTGAAGCCAAATGAGCAATCTGATTGTTTTGAACCTGCCTATTGATTGCCTTTGATAGAATTGAAAATGCAGCTTCCTTGACACTTGTGCTTCCTTTTGAAATATGCATTACCAAGACCACATCCCAACCTCACAGCGACTTCGGGTGGCTTTGGGCTGAGCTCTCTGATAGATTATCAGAACTTTTATTGATCGGTAATTTTATCATCTTTAAATTTCAGTTTACTTCTTCTTTGACTTTGCATTCCAAGAAGGTAGTTGACTTAGGTTGCTTAGATCAAAATTCTTTGTTTTTGAGAACCCAGGAAATACTAAATTTCTAAGATTTCTTGCCCCATGCTCAAGGATTCTATGTTTGCAGATTGAAGGTGGGGGCCACAAAATCTGGATTTTAAACAGGTAACCTGGGTGGGTCTGATGCAAATAGGCCCCAAACCATACTTTGAGGAAAACCAGGTAGGAGTGTGGTTAAAATGGATGTGGATAAGTTCTAGAGATCTCAATAAAGAAAAAAAAATGTGAAAACTTTAAAATTACTATATAATTATAGGATATTGTTTTAATACGCCCAATAACCACATTTTTTTTTTAGGAGGGAGATTACAAGGCTCTTTCTTAGCTGAGCAAAATGAGTCTGAGTAAATAACTTGATATTTAATTCCAGTGTAAATTAGAATGCCAGTTCCTTGCTATATATGCCTCATCAGAAAGTGGCAAAAACTAATAATAAATCATAAAGAAAATAAGCTAATATAAATTCTTTCAGGACACAGTTTTCAACCTAATTTCGTGGAAGAATGGGCCTCCGGACCCGGCAATTCCTTTTTTTTATAATCTGGGCATAAATCTGTGCCTGGGAACATGGCACCTTTCCTCCTGATGGCCCTCTTCTACCGTCCTTCAAATGTGCATGCTGACACAGAGCACATTTCCACGCCCACGATCTCAGCCATATCTCTGCTTGCCGGGACTCTCCAATATATTTTTATTTTCTTTTAAGTAGTATGCATTCATCTTATTCTGACTCTGGAGGCTTTTCATCAGTGAAACACATCTGTTCCCAGATCCCATAACAATAACAATAAGGCTTTCACACAGGGCTCCAGGTGGGTGGAACCCCACTGAAGGAGCCCTCAGTTCCAGCTAGTACATATTTCCAATGGATCGTTTCCCTAAAATATACGCTTATGACACAAACATTTTTTACTTCTCTCTGAACACTCATGAAGGAAAAATTCTCCCTCTTAAAAACAAAACAAAAGAGCGAGAATATCATCTTCTGGAAAAAAAATTTCACTTCTTCAGCTCCCCACTTTTTAAAAGACTCTCGTAATTTGTATTCATGGACCTATTTGCATGTAAATATTTGCCTGTATTAAGTATACATAATTTTTGTATTAATAGTTTTGGTCTCATTGTATAAGACCATTAAATTAGGGTAGAATACCTGAAAACTTGCATTATCTAGGTATTAATCTAGAGTAGTAATTAAATGGTTTTTGGTTGGTTTAGACCTAGGCACATGAGAGAGGGACTTCTCATGCCAGTAAGTTCAATTTTGACTTGCTTTGTATTCACAAAGCTGTTTCCAAACTTGCTGCAGAAGAGTATGTTGGCATGCTCCTTATTTATTGAAGTAGGCGAATAGTGATGTTTCTGGAATAATAATGGACCTGGCATTGGGACATTCCTCTCTAATGGACACTAGCTAGTCTGAAATTTTATCAAGACCCACTTTCAAAACCTGTGACTTTGCCGGGAGGCTCTGCTCCGCTTCTCTCTGCAGCCCCATGGTGAGCTATTTTTAAGCTGCACATGTTTGATTTTGCAACTTGTGACAATTTGAAAAGCATAACAGTGTCTGTTCCCACTGAGACACACAGAATACACCAAAATGCATTGGGAGGAGCAGACTTGCGGGGGGAGGACTCCGTGGTGGCAAGTCTTCTCTGCAATCACTGGGTACTCTCTTTCTTGAAGGAAAGCCAACCCACTTCCCTTAATCAATCAGTCATGTTTATTCTTCCATTCTAAGGAGCAAAAGGTGACCCAAGTGTATTTAAGAATTGCTTTTCTTGGGCTTGGACGTCTCAAAAAGATCTGATCAAAAAAAAATTTTTTTTTTCATCCAGAATGCAATGAGGAGAAATACATCTTGAAATGAGCCTGTGTGTTTGTGTTCCTCTGTAACTTACCAAGACTAGTGGTTGTAGTGGTTGCTTGAGGAATCCTCCCTCACAGGAGCTTTGGTTTGTACCACATTGCATGCCAGTTTGTCTTTAAATTAAATGTAGCAGTGACTTGACCCCAGGAACTGTTAGCAGCCTCTATACCATGTGCGGGAAAGGTGCTAAGTGATTTGCTCATCTGTAAAACCTTTGGGCTTTGTGAGCTGTTGGGAAGTTCACTCACATTTCTCCGTGAGTGACCATGGCTTTGCACAAGCATTTCTGAAACATTCAGGACACCTGTTATTTTTGAACATGCCACTTTGACTACTGATATTGTTGGAGGTAATGGTTATATTAGTCAAATTAGCTAATAATTAAGAACATTTTTCTTTTTTATTTTCAAATACTCTGTAGCATTTTTGTATTTATTGTCTTAATTTTGTACTGTGTTCTCCTAAGGATAGCATTAAACAACAATGTTTCTCCTACACACCTCCCAGTAATAAATAGATATAGGCAGTGGGTTCCCCAACAAAATCTGCCATTGTGATTGCTTTCCCTAGAGAAAAGATTGACTAGACTGGTGCTCTGGGCTTCTGCATCAAAATTGAGCCTGGAGCGCCTGGGTGACTCAGTCAGTTGAGGGTCTGATTCTTGATTTTGGCTCAGGTCATGATCCCATGTAGCCCCACGTAGGGCTCCACACTGGGTATGCAGCCTGCTGAAGACTCTGTCTCTCCGTCCTTCTGCTTTTCTCCATTTGTGTGTGCTCTCTCTGTCTCTAAAAATGCAACCAAAAATTATATATATATAATATATATATATAATATATATAATACACACATATAATCAAATAAAACTAAAAAACTAAGCAAAATTGAGCCTTTACAAAGGGCTGATTTCAAGAAAGTTCCTCAACAGAATGAATGGCAGGATATTGGTGGAATGTCTGGAAGCTACAGAAGGATGCATATCCAGAGAAGATTCCCATGCATACATGTACTGTAGGTATCTACACGGCTCATGCTTGCATCTCCTTCAAATTTTTGCTTAAATGACAGCTCAGCAAAGAGTTTCCGGATCACCCCAATTTACCTCCACTGCTGTCCCCTCCCTCATTCAGCATATTCCATTCTTGCTATATTTTACTCTTTCTCCCTATTGTGATGTAAGTTCTGTAAATCACCGGTTTTGTCTGTTTGGTTTATTTGTGTATATTCAGAACATAAAACAGTAATGCAGCCTAGGTACTAGAAAGGTATTTTTAAATATTTATTTACATTTTGAGTAAACTTTTGAGATAATTGTAGGTTGACGTGCAATTGTAAGAAATTATGCAGAGATCCCATGATAAAGTATCCAGTTTCTCCCAGTGGTAATATCTTGCAAAACCATAGTAGAATATCACAGCCAGGATACTGGCATTGATAGCAGTCAGAACAGTTTCCCCGTGTTGCACTTTTATAGCTACATCCCCTTCCCTGTGTCCCTTACCATTTTCTTAATCTTTGGCATACACCAATCTGGCTTCTATTTTTATAGTTTTGTCATTTCAAGGATGTTACATAATGGAATCATGCAGTATGTAACCTTTTGAGGTAGGCTTTTTCCACTAAACATAATTCCCTTGAGTTCATCCAAGTTGTGTATGTCAATAGTTCATAGTACTGCTGGGTAGTATTCCGTAGTATGGTGGCCTCATAGTTTGTAGCACCATTCCCCTCTTGAAGGACATCTAGGTTGTTTCCAGTTTGGGGTATTAAAAACAAGAATTCTGTAAGAATTTATGTCAAAGTTCTTGTCTGAATATAGATTTTCATTTCCCTGGGATAAATGCTCAGGAGTGCAATTGCTGGGTTATATGGTTGATGTATTTTTAGAATTTTAAAGAACTATCAGACTGTTCTTCAGAGTGGCTGTACCATTTTTCATTTGCACAAGCGATGTATGAAAGTCCCAGTTTCTCTGCATCTTTGCCAGCCTTTGGTCTTATCGCTATTTTCTTTTTTCATTTTACTCATTATGATAGATGTGCAGTGATCCGTCATTGTAGTTTTATTTTGCATGTCAGTAATGACTAATGAGATTGAAAATCTTTGTGTATGCTTATTTGACCTCTGTATGGATCTTCTTCAACTTATGATTGGCTGTGTTACATCATAGGTTGAAAATATGGTTAAGTCAAAAATGCAGTTAATATACCTAACCTACTGAACGTGATAGCTTAGCCTAGTCTACCTTAAACTTGCTCAGAACCTTTGTATTAGCCTACAGTTGGGTAAAATCATCTAACTTAAAGACTGTCTTAAAATAAAATGTTGAGGGTCTCCTGGGTGACTCGGTTGGTTAAGCGTCCCACTTCAGCTCAGGCCGTGATCTTGTGGTCTGTGAGTTCGAGTCCTGCGTCAGGCATTGTGCTGACAGCTCAGAGCTGGAGCCTGCTTCAGATTCTGTCTGCCTCTCTCTCTGACTTTCCCCCACTCACACTCTGTCTCTCTGTCTCTCAAAACTAAATAAAACAATAACAATTTTTTAAAAATAAAATGTTGAATATGTCATGTAATTTATTGGATACTATCTTGAACCTGGAAAACCAAATGCTCGTGTGGGTGTGGGATGGTTGTAACCATATTGGTTACTTACTCCAGTGACTGCGTGGCTGACTGGAAGCTATGGCTGCCCAGTATCACAAGAGAGTATTGTACTGTGTGTCACTAGCCTGGAAAGGGATCCAAGTCAAAATCTGAAGTACAATTTTTGCTGAATGCATATCACCTTTGCACCATTGTAAACTCAAAGAATTGTAATCCGGGGACCATCCGTGTATCTTTTTTTCAGTGAAATGTCTCTGCTTGTCTTTTGTTCATGTTCTAGTTGCATTGTGTGCCTTGTACTGTCGAGTTTTGAAATTTCTTTCTATATTCTAGATGTTAGTCCTTTGTCAGATATGTGGCTCACAAATATTTTCACCTACTCCATAGCTTGTCTTTTCATTATCTGAACATGGTCTTTGATGGGTGAGTTTTTAAATTTGATGACATTCAATTCATCATTTTCTGCTTTATAAGTAATGTTTTTTGTGGGATGTCTTAGAAATCTTTGCCTAGCCCAAGATCTTGAAGATTTTTCTCCTAATTTTTCCTTACAGTTTTACATTTGAAGATTTTTCTGCTATGTTTTCCTTATAGTTTTACATTTAAGTCCGTAGTTCATTGTGAGGTAATATTTGTATAACATATGATGTATTGGTCAAAGTTCAGCTTTTGCCTATAGATGTTTAATTTGTTCTGGTTCCACTTGTTGAAGGGATGTTTCCCTTCATTGACTTGCTCTTGGCATTTTTGTCAAAAATCAGTTGTGCATCTTGTGTGGATCTGTTTCTAGACTTTGTGTTCTGTTCCACTGAACTGTGTGTCCATCTGTCTACAACGAGCACTGTCTTCATTACTGTAGCTGTCTACCTCTTGAAATCAGGTAGAATGATTTCGAGACTTCCTCTTCTTTTCAAAGTCGCTTTAGCTATTCTGGCTGCTTTGTCCTTTCCGGTATATATTTAAAATAATCTTGTCTATATTAAAAAAAATCTTAATGCGATTTTGAGATTGGAATTTTTGACAGTATGTTAAGCCTGTATATCAGAGAATTGACATCTTTACTATGTTGAGTCTCCCAGTACGTGAACATACTGTGTCTCTCCATTTATTTAAATATTCTTTTATTTCTTTCATCAGTTTTTATAATTTTCAGAACACAAGTTTTACTCATGTTTTGATAGATTTACACCTAAGTTTTCATTTTTTGGAGCGGTTGTAAGTGATTGTATTTTAAATTTCAGCATCCGTACATTTATTACTAATACAATTGATTTCTCGGTAGTACAATTCAGTGTTCAGCTAGTATCCTGTGGCCTTGTTGAACTAACTAATTCTAGTTTTGCTGTTGCTGCTGCTGTTGTTGTTGTTGTTGTTTTAGATTTCTTGGAATTTTCTCTCATTTCCACTCCAGGCCATGCCACTGTCATGATGGCCCTCATAGGTGTCTCTTCTTCCACTCTTACTGCCCTCCAATTCATCCTTTAGATAGCAGATGGGTCTATAATTTCCCTATTCCCAGGGATGACTTTCCAGCACTAGATCCAAACTCCTTACCCTGGGCTGTATGGCCCTGCACGTAGGCTCTGGCTAGAAGCCCCATGTGTCTCCATGAAATCATCTCCTGCAAGTCTCTTCTGGCTCAGTATGCTTCAGTGGCCATACCCTTCTTTCTGTTCCTTTAGGATGCAGAACTCTTACTCAGCTTGGAGTATTTGTATAAACTTTTCACACCATTTGACATGTTTTTTGTCTTAAACATTTCATGGCTGGCCATTAGCTCCTTATTATAATTTTATATCTCAGCTTAGTTGTCTTTTCCTAGAGATGTCTTCCCTGACTACTCACTTTCTATTCTACCAACCTGGTTTCATAGTCTCCGTAGTACTTATCCACATGTGATATTTTCTTTATTTTTTGCTAATTTGTTTTTTGTACTGACGTGTAAGCTCCATGAATACCATGTAATTTATGTAGAAATTACATACTGAGCGCTTGTTATGTTCCATATGTGGTTCCAATGCCAGTGTTTTGTCTTTCTCCCTTACTGTTGTATCTCCAGCACTAGAATCACGTATGGAATGTAACAAGTGCTCAGTACATAATTTCTACGTAAGTGAATGGAAGTGTTGTATTTAATGTCATCTCTACCATATCTTGTTTTACTCTTTAAGAAATGAACAGAATACCCAGATCCACATTTTATAGATAAGAGAATGAGGCTTTAGAATAATGAGCCCAACTATGGAACTATAATAGTATAGTTCTTCTGCCTGTTTGAAACTTGATGCCGTTACTCATGGCAGATATATGTGAGCAAGAACTTCAAAACGTATGTTGCTAAACTTTGTGTATGAAATTGTTTCTATCTCAGACACTTTGAACTGAGGTTCTGAAAATTCCTGGAAAGCGCGTTTCATTATCGCATTCAGATGATTATACCACTGTTTCTGGGCATGTGGGGGAGTTCTAGAAAGAGTGTGTTACCCCTAAATCTGTTTATGATTCTTGGAGTGCTTCTTTGCTTACTGTAAAAAGAACATCATTTCATGCATCATATTGTTGAGAAATATTAGTTCCAACTAGGATTGTTACAACTGTCAAGGAGAAAAAAAAGTCTTATCTAGGTATTTAAAAAACTTTTTTTAATGTTTATTTCTGAGAGAGAGAGAAAGAGAGAGAGAGAGAGACAGACAGACAGACAGACAGTACATGAGTGAGAGAGGGGCAGAGAGAGAGGGAGACACAGAATCCGAAACAGGCTCCAGGCTCTGAGCTGTCAGCACCGAGCCCGATGCGGGGCTCATACTCACAGATCTGGAGATCATGACCTGAGCCGAAGTCGGATGCTTAACTGACCGAGCCACGCAGGTGCCCCGTTATCTAGGTATTTAAATACGAGGGATGTGTATTCTGTGTATACTAAATCTCATGGAGATAATACTTATATTTATACAAAATAAGCAGAAACAAATATGCACCCTGGGAATACAAATTAAAGTGTAGACAAATCCTAGAAACCACCCAAAGCACTCAAGAATAAAAAACAATAACAGCACCTTCTAAGAAGGCAGGCATGTAGTTTTCTGGCTTTCATAGCAACTGCCTACCTCTACGACTGTCTTTAATAGAAAAGTACTTTGTGAAAATTGCGAACTCTCACACTTGTTCTCACTATTCGAAATAAGTCAGTTGGTAGAGAGCTAGCAAGTGGCATTTTGGCCTCTTAGAAATATGGAGAAACTGAGTCTGTTCTTTCTGTTAGGATAATGCAGTAAATTAGTTTTGGAGCTCTGTTGCCTAGAGGCAAAGTACAGGGGCTTAAGAGTTCTGGTTTCCAGACTGCTGTGTTTTGAAAGAGACTGATTTTTTTATTTTATTTATTTAATTTTTAAATTTCCAAATACTTGAGCCTGGACGGTGCCAAAAACACAACCAAATTTAGGTAACAGCTTCTTTTCCACCTCTTTGCCCATGAAGTGGAATATATTTATCTGTGACAAAACAGCCTTGCCTGCATTTGGTGGTAAATGTTTAACTTCGTTTGTTTAGAATCAGGGTCAGCTCCTCAAATGTACCTTTTTGCTGTTTAGGCTTTCTGAATCTGATTAACACTGTGTCAGGGAATTGTCTGATGTCTGACCTTGAACAGCATGCTTTTCTACTTCCTTTTTTTTTGGCAGGTGGGAGGGGGGAGTCATTTTGTACAGCTTTAGACACCGAGATTCTCCCCCAGCAGGCTTGATTGCATTAACAGACTTTTTTTTTAATTTTTTTTTATTGGTACCCGAAGGGTTTCAGCCCCAGTGACCTGTCATCTGTCCCCTCACCTGCTTACATGCTGATTCATTGATGAGCTGGCATCACAGTCCCCGCCTCCCCGTGAATGGTCTGTGAGGTTGCAATTGCTCCTGGAGAGGGGATGCTGAGCTGAGCCACAGTGGGGTACTACAAGTGGGAGCCAGCAGCCTATCTGTTGCCACAGAAGAACTTGGTGACCATACTGGGAAGCAGCCCCTTTTCACCACCCTGTTACTGTTCTATCCGTATCCGGCTGCTCTAGCTTTTTAAAGGAATTTCTGATTCAGGCACTAACAGCTAATTCCACAGGAGTTGTAAGGCAGCCTGTGACATAAACTGAGACAGAAGTTTCCCCTCAGAGACTGTCTTTTTTTTTTTTTTTTTTTTTTATTGGCAAAGACTTCTGGCTCTCATCAGAGGAATACCTTGTTGCTTAAGATGAGTGGCTGTAGAAAACGGTGTAAACGTGAAATACTGAAATTTGCCCAGTACCTTCTCAGACTATTAACAGGTTCTCTTCATACAGGTAATGACTTTTTTTTTTTAATAATAGAGGCTGATAGAGTATGGTAATGAAGTTGAAACGGACTAGGAAAGGCTCACTATTTCTGTGTTGTGTTTATTTTTAATGTTGTCAATAAAATACAATTGTGAGTGTTTGCTGAGACTCACGTTTCTAAAAATGTGTGCAGTGCAGCTCTAATTTTGGGGTAGAACTGGATGCTATGGATGTATCTTTTATGTCTTTTTGGCAGTGTTGCTGTTAAATGTGCCTCAATCTGAGGAAGCAGTGTCTGCAGAGTAGATTTTTTTTTTTTTTTTAATGCATGCTTGCGTGAGGGGTTTCTCCCTCTCTCCTGCTTGCTGCAGTTTGGTGGAAAACCACTTATCTGTTTTCTTCTTGCATGTATTTAGAAATTCTCTAGAACTCTTTGATCATTATAAGCCATAGATTATTTCTAGTATTTGATCCCTGAACTAGGCAGTGAAAGAGTTAAGGCCATTCCTTTTGGATTTCTCAGTTGCTTGCAAAATGTGAAAACAGCTAAAGAGTAAAATGTCCATGAGAGGTTTGATATTTGTTTCATTGCAGTTATTTCGATAGTCAAAAATTTGCACTATTGAAATAGGAACTCTATTTAAATCTAAGTGTTGATAGCAAGAAAATATTTTTAAGATGTTCCAAAACTGTGAGCCTAAACTAGCAGTTTTGCTACCCATGAGGTTCCTAGGCAATGCCGTTATTAAGATACTGACAGGTGGGACCCAAACTACGTCCACTGTGACAATAGATATTTTTAATGGGCCATCAAACTTCTGAGAGGCGAAGCTTGCTCAGTAGCATACTATAGTTTGATTCTGCCATGAAGAAGTATTGGTAGCTTTATTTTTTTCAGCTTAAATTTGTTTTCTTTAAATAACTAGAAAGAAGGGCTAGCAAGTAAACCTATACATTATGATGCAGAGGTTGAGGGATGAACTTGAGCAACATTTGCTCTAGGAAATAAACTCTTTAGTGTTAACAACAGAATTACATATATGATTCTGTCAATAATCCGATAAGGAAGAACACTTTTGAGAGAATAGCTGTGAAAATCAATCCATTTCTTGGAGAATCAAGTATTAATAAACATCAATAGAATTGTTATCAGATGCTAATCTTCAAGCAGTGCCGATCGTGGTGACTTCTGATGCTTTGAAGAGTAATCACTGACAGTCTGTACCTGACTTTTGTTAACTTTGAGTTCTGTTGTATTTTCCACCCAGTTTTTATATTTCTGTTACCAATACATAGTCCCATCAATATGACTTCACTTGATCGATGATACTAATATATTTGCTTTAAGTTTTCCGTTCAAGATGGTGTGCCATTTGTGATATTGTGTATCATTGGACAGTGCTCAATATGTGGTCTTTTATCTTGCTCTGAAATTAGAGAAATATTTTATAAAAGAAAGCTTTCTAAGAGGTTTCCATGTTAGTCTGTATTTTCCTCTTTGATAAAGCAATTTTAAGGTTTTACCTGTTTCTTACTGGATTTAGGTGGATTGCTCTGCCTTTTTGCTCGGTCCATGCATAGTTTCCTTAAACTTTCATTTTCAAAGGATTTTATGAAGATGGTAAGTGGTTGCAAAGTCGTAAACCATAAATTTTGAATCTAAATTACAGTGGTTATCCAATGACTGGATGGTAATTTATAATATGAAATTTATGGGAAGCTGGTATAGCAGCAATTTTTCCAGACTTATTTAATGCATATTTAGAAATCAGTATAGGTGGGACTCCTTTCTGAGCCACAACAGAAAAAAAAAAAAAAAGAACTTTGAGAAACAGGACAGATCATTATACAGTAGTAAGGTAGATTTATGACCTCAGAAATGTGATTATAGCAACTTCTTTCTTGTAAAAATCTTTTCAGCTCAGGCTCTAATACTAAACATTGTAAAATCAGCCAGAATCTTTACAACCACTCAAAATGCAACTTGGAAAAGCCAATTTATGCATTTACTAGATGCTGTGATAATATACACTGTTCATATTGCAGAATCTAATGTAAAATTCATTAGAACACTTTCAAGTCCCTTGGCTTGTAATTAATGAAGAAGTAGGAAGCAGAGTTGAATTAGTTTAAAAATTTTGCTTTAAGGTTGGATATGCAAGCATTTGTTAATTGTATCCTGAACAATCAGCATATGTCTTTGTAGTTATCAAAATTTTAAAACAATACCAATATGTCTCGGATGATTTTTTTTTCTTTATTTTACCAACAAGGTCTTTATTCTCGCTTTTTCCATTAAAGATGTGATCTGAGGAAATAGTGATTTTGTTTTACATTTGAAAACAGGTTAATTCTGAAGTACATAACCTGTATTGTTGGGAGTTGCCTTTCATTGATATCCAGAATACACATGCCTTTATACAAACACAGAAAATTTGAAGTAAAAAGAAATTTTCATGGATACAAACTCTGCTTTGATGTGTTTTATTGGTGTTATAACAAGTTAGAGGAAAGCAGCTATTTTTTTTCTGAGAGCTTTTCATGTAAGTTTTGGCAATGCCTAGGATTGCTTATAAATAAATAATTAACAATTCATGAAAAATAATCTTTGCAAAAGAGAATATAAAATGGTAAAGATTTGTCCAGGTAATATTATTTTATTTTACCAGAAACATTTTACATATTTTTATCATGGCAAATCATTTTTCAAAGAATAGATTTTACAGACACAAAAATTGGCTTTACTTATGAAAATAGAAGCGTTTTTAAGGATCCTTTGTTATATATAATACTTGTCAGAGATCCATAAGCAAATACTACCTGTTAATGGCATGTCAGTGTAGTGTAGTGCAATACAGGATTAACTATCCTAATTCCTTTTTGATTTGAGACCTGCATCTTCATGTACCATTCTATACCCAATTCTAGACGGGCTCGTAATAACCAATATATTCTCACACATCTAAATAAATCAAGGTGATTTATGAGAATTGTAATATGACAATTGTAATATGTGACACTGGTAATTTGAATGGGCGCTTCGATAGGCAATTTGTGTACCATAGGAACATCTAAAACACCCTCTCACATAAATGCTGACCTATTAAGAAAGGAAGAATGATATCACAAGCGCCAGATTTTGAACTGTTTCTTCTTGATGTGTGAAATTTACTATTGGAATGTTTTATGGAACTAATTTGGGGGTTGTTTGGACATTTATCAATTCTCTATACATAGTTTTCTTGAAAAGTCAAGATCTGAAGTCACTTTCTTATTAGCAAGTATACCCCACACATATAGCTTAGGTGGATATTGCCTGGGGCTCTTTTTCAGGCTTCAAGACAGCAAGTTACAGGTGTGGCCAAGTTTGACTCTCCACCCAAGGGAACCAAAAGCAATTTAAACCAAAATATCCTGTTAAGCATTGAATTACTATTTAACTTGTGGGTTAAAGTATTTCAAAATTAATGAAGTTGTATTATTAAAAACATGAAGTAAACATTCATCATTTCATCAAGTAGAAAATTTCAGTGTGCAAGCAAGCACATTTATTTCCCAAGTTTGCGTGGTTTCCAGCCTTACATTCAGTGTTGAAGTTACTGTGAATCAAGCCATCCACAGGGCTAGTGATATAAAGATTGAGATATTTTTATGTTACATTTTGTAAGTGTGAAGTGAAAATAAAGGGTGAGCTGTAGAAAAATTGGAGAATTAAGAGTGCCTGTTTCTAGCTATATCTACTTTCTTTTGCTTTCCCCTCTTTCTTCCTCATGGTTACAAGTTACAGGATCGAGTCTTCAGTCACCTCTGACCCTCTCTTCTGTCCTCATCACTGCCACGTTTGAACACGGGCAGACACATCTCTTGCAAAGGATATGTTCCTGAAGACCTCATGTATATAAAAATCCACAAAACGCAAGTTTAATTCTGGCAAAAGGTGACAGGTGTCTCTGTTTCCCAGTTCACATGGCTCTGACATGTGATGATGGAATAAGCAGTTTCTATTTGCTTGGCCCGCCGACTCTGAAATTATGCTGTTCACGATTAAATTTTTATTTTTTAATTCATTCAAATTTTGCTACAAAGTGAGATTGCACTCCTTATAGACTATGTGACACTTGCGTTACTGAAATGCACATCGAGTGCCGCCATGATCTACTCCGTTTTCTTGTGCTGCTTCTATTGAAACCTCCCCTCAGGTGAGAAGAGAGCAGAGAAGGATGATGATGTTTACAGTTGACTTCCTAGGAAAAAAATGTCATTGTGTTGCTTTTCCCAGCAGAGTATATATTTGAAACTCTATCAGAAGAATTATTTTGGCCTCTATTAACGAGTTGAACTTTCATTCAGGATCCTCAAATTCTGCCATCACAGCCAAATCTAGTTACAGGATCCCTGAACTCAGTGGGAAAAAACACCTATATATGAAGACTTATACTGACTACCCTTTTCATTTCAGAAGAAAATCTGCATGCTAATGTTTAATAGCCTTGTATTTTATGTTCCTTACCATATAGTTAGTCTATGAGGTAAACTTGTAGGGCTTGAAGACTCTATAAAAGAAGACTGTTTAATCATTGTGAGAACTCCAAACTAGTCCATGATCCCATGCCAGTCTTAGATATGCTAAACTCTTCAAACTCATTTGTTGACTGATGGGCAAAATGAATCAATATGTAACATGCAGTCTAAAAGGAAGAGCTAATATTCATAGAAGCAGCTGTTTTTGCCACTCTTGGTTAGGGTAATCAGAGCTTTCTTACCAGAAACTTCAGCAATTAGACATCAGCACTTCGTTGAAGTTCTGGAAGAAATATTGAAGCTTTACATCATAGGACCAGAACTGTTGAGGATATGATATGTTGATTGTGATATGTTAAGAGTTATGTTTCCTGGCAGGAAAGAGATATCATACTCAAGAAAAGAATTTGATAAAGGGACTGTGTATGTGGGTAGGGTATAAGGGAATCAACAGGGGTAATGTATGCTCTGAAGCTAGCAACAGCAGACTGCTGAAGGGCCAAGGGAGGGGAGCCCTCTCTGAAGCCTGGAGAGGGAAACTGTTTGCAGGGGGCTGCTTGATAGGAGATGTGGCCTTTAGTCCAGGGACACTGCCAACTCCTGGAGACCTGAGAGGACGGGAGTTCCAAGGGCAAAAAAAAAAAAAAAAAAAAAAAAATACCTAAACTCA
>NW_024412376.1:151560118-151625655 GCF_014898765.1 Herpailurus yagouaroundi
CTAAGGTTTCTGTCATTCTATCACATCTTTCGCCATCCTTGTTTATCTCTCATTTTGACCCCACAGCTTCTGTCCAAAATTTCTCTGTGTGTTTCTTAAACTTTATAAGTAAAATAAACGTATACCTTCAAACCAATTGTTTTCTGAGGAGATGCCACTGTCCTCAGTCAAATTAAATGGCACAAGAAAACAATGAAATGTTTGTTACATGAGAAGACAGTATTGTAACCAGTACGATGTGGCTATGGATTGTGTATGCTAGGTATGATGGTGGATTTTATGAGATAAAGTATATTTCCTCTCCAAGCTCCGTTTTCCAGCTTTGAGATAAAATCGTGGGTTGGTTGGTGGGGAGAGGCAAAAATCTCAGGAACTGCCTGCCCTAACTTGTGGAAGAAAGCAAATTCCAGCTGGCCGTGATAGACATCAGCACCGATATAGTTTTGACAGTATCCGCCAAGCAATTTGATAAACCAACTAGTTTTTATCAAGCCTCTGCAATGGGTGGCCCCATGCCTAACATTGTCCATTTCTTCTGTCTGATTGAGATACCACAGTAACACCAGAATGTCTCAAAATGTTTTCTATTTGAGGCCTATGTTTACTTTAAGTTTTTAAAGGTGTTTGCTTAGGACCGTGCAGCAGGATAACATCTTGGAATGGCTGAGGAGGGGCAGTAATCATGATAATAATCAGAGAGAACTGAGTGGGTAACCAGGGTGGAAGAACTGTACCAAGTTTGGTTGGAGGAATAAACTCTGTAAAAAGCATTCCATCATTTGACAGCCTCCTTTATGTGCTTCGTGTCGGGCTCACTGTCTGGCTCTGTTGTGCTTCCCCTAATGTCTTTTCATCAACGGTCTTCATGACCGTAACATAAATATATTACATTAAAAATGAAAAAAAAAAAAAAAAGACTTCTGAGAACGTGTTCCAGGAGAGCTGTTCTCCCTGCCCAGCGCCCGGCTGTGCTTCTGGAAGGCAGTGGCACGCACAGAGGAGGAGATGGGAACCTCATGTTGGAATTTCAACCCCATCCCTCATCCTACAGTGGTTAAGTCACCCAGCTGCTCTGAGTTGGGTCAATTCATCTGTCAAGTGGGAATATCCCTACCTATATTTCTGTTATTGTGAGGCATTTAGCAAATGGTAACTTGTGTCATTATTACTGATCTGGTATCTGTAGGATGTTCTGTTTTTGTTTTCATTTTTTTGTTGTTGTTCGTTTCAAATTAAATTTTCCCCAAAGGTAATTGGATACCTAGTCATCCATGTGCTGCGTGGTAATTAGAAATAAAGAGGAAGCAACCTGTATAAATTACTGCAATTTTTAAACTCTTTTGCTTTTGCTTTTATTAGTTTTTAGTAACTATAATTGCCTCTTATTCATTCAACTAACATTTATTAAGTGCTTGTTAAGGACTGAGCCTTGTGGTTTTATAAACTATTTCTTCACAATTCCTTCCTTCCCTATGTTACCCTGCCAGTAGAACCAATAAATGCAGGGCAATTAACTCAAGAAACCAACGTGCACTAATATTTCCAGAAACAGAGGGGAGCTGTCCTATGTAGTTTTAGCCAAGAAGAGGCAAGCACAGTGGGCAACCTAAGGGAGACGATAAGTCTTTAAGACACGTTCCTCTGAAGGAATTAGAGGGAGAGGCTGGTAAGGGAGGAGCCAAGCAAGAAAGGTGAGGAAGCAGCAGGGAGGGAGAGGATCAGTGGGGTTATTTGTAGAAGGAGGAAGTTTTGCTAAAAGGTGACCTGATCACTGCAGAAACCGGCAAAGACCACTAGAAGGTTCTATTCCTTTTCCAGATAAATACTTCTGTGGCTTATTGAGCAATAGTGAATCTTGCATTTCTGACCTTCCCCTGGGATCTGTCTTCACTGATGTGCACTGACTTCTGTACTTTTTGAACTCTCATCAACCCTGTATTATTTAACAGATTCAGGTGTTAGAGTCACAGCTCAAGTAGATCTGAATCTTCTAAAAGACATTTAAAAAATTAATTCTCCAGCTCTCCCCTAACACTGTCCACTCTATGGTATCTGCTTAAAAATGTAGTTTTAAGGGAGGGTATCATAAATAAATATGTTTCCTCATATAATTTAACGTGTTCCTTTCCCACAGAGAACTTATCCCAAGGTGCCACATCCAAGAAGTGGTGGGGCTAAGGTATAAAACTAGATTTTTTAGAATCCAAACTCTACCTTTGTTTCAACACACCGTTCTCCTTACTCAAACTCAAACTCACTCTGAAATGCTCTATGATGATTTTAATTCTCAGGTCAGATACCACCTTAGTGAGCCATTTCCAGTCCAAAACAGCCCTCCCCTCCTCACCTCTAATGACTTTCTTGTATATCATCTTTTTGAAATTTATTAGGTAGGGTGACCAAAACTGAGGCACTTTTCAGAGTAAAAAAGAGGCATTCCTAAACACAGCACAAATGCAAGCCTGTCCCAGACAAACTGGGATATTTGGTCACCTTCCCCGGAGAAATGTCCACCATCTAAAATAATTGTGATTATTTACAAGTGTCTGCAAAACTGGAATGTGAATTCCTTTTTAGGACCATGTTTGTTTTGTTCACTATTGTAATCCAGTGCCTAGACCATGCCCAGCACATAATAAATGCTCAGTAAGTAGTCATCAGATACATGACTGCATTGCACACCAGTGCTTTCCAGGGACCAAGGCTACATCTTCTGCTTCTGTTTTACTGCATGTTTTCTCCCAGTTTGACAAGATTGTTATTGTTTGCCTCTATCACTTCTTGTGATGTGGGTCATGTCAGCTCCCCGTTCTAATCTCTGCTGTTGTTCTGCTTTTTCTTATCTCTGCCCAGTTCTTCTTCCCATTATAGAAACTGTTACAGGTAATCCAGAGCCCTGTAAGTCTGAATTCTCTCTAATTGTACACAGAAGAGGTATAACTACCCATTTAAAAATAGGGGTAGGTGCTGTTTACTTGTCTATTTGCTTCAGAAGTCACGTATCCCATGAGTGATTTATGTATACATGTCTATGTATTTTCTCATTTTTCTACAGTGAGCATATTATATGTATAATGATTGCATTTGAATATTTGTCAGGTAATAAAGTAGAAATTTATAAGTTCTTCCGGTCTTCAGCTACAGTAAACCTGCTAGAGATGAAAATATGCCACCTTGGATATACTATAAATTTAAGAGTATTAGAAAAATATGTGTTATCATGATTTCAGTTTTCTGTTTTTTATCTACAGTTTTCTCTTCAGCTGCCTTATTACTTTGAGAAAATTGTAAGTTCCCCTAGCTCAGTATTATCACCTCTACAATGGGAAGATTTCTGTTGTGCAAGGTCACCAGGTTAGGACAAGAGACTTAAAGCCTGCCAAATCAGTCAAGTTCCTCTTCTATAATACATTGTTAGGATACATAGAGCCTGTTTTATTATGGGGTATACATAGAAGAGTTTTTCTACCGTCTTATAATTCCCTGAGCCAAACAAGTCAAAAGGCGTCAAAGGGCTATGAAGCCAGGTCTATAAAAAGCTTTTAGAACTTTTAAAGATCAGTTTTATGCTGTGTCTACTAAAGTCCCCCAAGGGAAACTATACAGCCAACTGCTGGGCATTTACCCAAATACATGCAATTGTGCCTTCCAGTCAGGCCTTCCTAGCGTGTCTCCAAGCAGAAGCATAGTCTATGATCTCTGAAGGTTAAGAAATTTGTTGGAGCTCAATCAGTGAAAGTGCACAACACAATGGCATTAATAAAGATATTGTTATGTATGTCATACTACTTGTAGAAATAGTTGTGTGGAATATGTTATTGGCTCACAGGTATGTGAACTCTCCATGGGCCATAAACTCTCCATTGGTCTAACTTCTTTTCAGAAGAAGAATAGAATTCAGAAGAGAATATTGGTGGCTGAGTTACTGGAGTGGTTTTTCCAAGGTCATGAGACCAGTTAGTCTTAATACTAGTCAGTCCATTATACCATCATTCCAGAAGCACATTGTTCTGTCAGCTTTACATTGTGATAAGAACCTGTGGTAGTGGCTTGGTCTGAGAGAAATGCCTGGTCTTGGTGGCCAAGAAGTCCTGAACTGAAGTCTTAGCACCGTCGGTGTTAGTAGGAGACCTCAGGCAAGTTTATATTCAGATATCCCGTGATGTCTGTTTCCTCATCAGAAAAATTAAGGGATCCCACTTCAAGCTGCCACCAGGGACTTTTTGAAGTCAGCATTTTTAAGAGCAATAGTTGGGGATCAGTATTCATTCAAGCAGTCTGAAGCCCTGTTTTGGATACTGATAAATCACGTGAAACTTAGCAGCTAAGTCGTTCAGTTGTTTTGGCCAAAGTGTGTTTGGTTTATATCGATTTAAAATTTTCAAAAAGTAAATAGAATACCGAACTTAAAGATCTCCTTCAAAAATGATACAGTGTAAAATCTGTATACTTAAAGTGTTATACTCAGTGATGCTTTAATACTCTCACCAAAAATCCTCTCCGGCCTAAAATAAAAATTGCAGGCAACTTGTATATTTCTACAATATGTGCAACATATATGTTTTTGCTAAAAATTCGTGAGTATGAAGTACTGAATTTTTTTAAGTTAGTTAATAAAGCTTTTTTCTTCATCAATGGATAAAATTAGTAACTGTACCTATCCTGCCTATTTCCTAGGATATAAAATGTAATAGAATTAAAAAATAATGGGAAGTAGAAATTATCTCTTTCAGAAGTCAGTATTATGAACCTGATGATTTCTTAAATTCCTTATGAAATATTATAAGGGGATAGGAGGTGTACATTGATACTAAAATCCTATACTTAGGAAAACCAAATTTATTTAATACAGTTCATTTATGTTTTAAGACTTCAATTATGAATGATAAAATAAGATTAATCTTGGAAAGTATTTTATTATGAAATAATGAAATTTTAAAATCTCAGAGTCTATATATAAATTTAAAGGATACACAAGGGCTAGACTCTTAGGGTTCAGAACAAGAAAAGCAGTCACTAGAAATGTGAAGTCAGCCCATTCAAGCCTCTAGAAATTTAGGTAAATGATACTTCTTCCTTTATTTTTGTTCCATTTAACATACTAAAATTTTTATTTCGAAGTAAGCACTTTTTTTTTTCTTTTTTACTTACTCCAGATACTGACCTCTACATAAGGACAGTCTTGTGCTTGAAATCTGTCTTCACCAGTCATTAGCAGTATGATCTTGGCAATTTTCTTTACCTCACTCAGACTCAATGACCTCATCTGTAAAAGGGGATAATGACAGGGCCACCTTCAAAAAGATTTTGCCAAACATGCAGATAATATGCAGACTTAAGATAGAGTCTGACACAAGGTAATTGTTCAGTGACATGATTTTATAATAATGTGTATAAGTTCATCAGATGTTTATTGGCTTCTAGCATGTGTGATACACTAACAGGCATGGTGAGGCATATGAACATTCATGAGACACCAGCCCTACCATAAAGAAGCTTAACATTTACTAGAGGAATTAGAAAATACACAAAAAAATGTGAATACAGACTTTAATAAGTGAAGTGCCAGGAGAGAGGTTCAGACAGTGTGTTACTAGAATCCAAAGAAAGGATTTCCTTCATTTTTTGGCAAGAGAGTCGTTTTAGGGGTAATAACATGTGAGATAGGTTTTAGGAGCTATGGGTTTGGAGACACTGAGCTAGTGATTGGACTTCCCAGGAAAAGCAGAGAAACAGAGGAAGGGGAGATATAGACAGAAATATATTGCTAGGTTTCATTCATCCATCAGATAATTGTTATGTGCCTACTCTCTTCTAGGCACTATTCTGGGAACTTAGAAAACATACATCAGTAAACGATGATTTATTGCTGTCATGGAGTGGGGAAATAGATAATAATCATACTGAGTTCATTAAATAGCATGTCAGTGGGTGATAGTTACTCTGCAGAACAGCAGAACAGGGTAAATGGGTTTGGGAGGAATGCAGAAGTTGGGGCAGGTATTAGTTTGCTTCGGCTGCTATAACAAAATACTGCAGATTTGGTGGCTTAAACAATAACAATTTATTGTCCCAAAGTCCAAGATCAAGGTGTTGGCAGGTTTGGTTTCTTCTGAGGCCTTTCTCTTTGGCTTGCACATGGTCTTGTTCTCAGTGTGTCCTCACACGGCAGTTCCTCTGTGACGACATGGCTCTGACATCTTCCTGTGTATCCAGATTTCCTTTTCTTATAAGGATACGAGTCAGATTGGATGAGGGCCCACTCTAATGGCCTTATTTGATGGAATCACCTCTTTAAAGACCTGATCTGCAAATTCAGTTACATTGTGAGGTTAGGGGGTTAGAGCTTCAATATATGAAAGTTAGGGGAACACAATCAGCTCATAACAGAATGATGACAGTTTAAATAGAGTGGTCAGGATACAGTGGTTAGGTCAAAATCCTGAAGCAAGCAAGAGAGCCATAGAGATGTATGGAGAAACAGATTCCAGGCAGAGAAACTTCCAGTGCAAAGGCCCTAAGACAGGCTTGCGTTCAGTGTGTTTAAAGAACAGAAAGGAGGTCAGTTAGCTGGGGCAGAGAAAAACCAACGAGGGTAATTGGAGATAAAGGCAGACAAACAAAGGAGACCAGAATATATAAGGCTTTACAGGGCATGGTGAGAACCTGGGCATTTGCTCTGAGTGGCACTGACAACCACTGCAGGACTCTGAGCAGGAGTCAAATTCAATCATGCTAATCTCTGGCTGCTCTTTTGAGATGCACAATAGAGTAGGAGTCACCTGATTACAGCCCATGGGCCAAATACAGCCCATTGCTGGGTTTTGTATGGTCCATTAGCTGAGAATTATTTCTACATTGATAAGTGATTGATAAAACATCAAAAGAAGAAGATTTCATGACACAGGATAATTGTATGAAATTCAAATTTAGCACCCAGAAATGAAGTTTCAGCTGGACTCTACTCATTTGGTGACATGTTACCTATGGCTGCTTTTGTGTTACAGTGGCAGAGTTGAGTAGTTATAAGGCCCCCTGCTTGGCCTGCAAAGCCTACAGTATTTTCCATCTGAGTCTTTCAGGGTAAGTTCTCTGACCCCAATGCAGAGGGTCGAGGATCGAACAGTGGGGAGACTGGTGGCTCTGATCAGGACTGTAGCAGTGGAGGCCTTAGCGGGGGTTGGACAGTATTGCTCCTGAGGCAGTGTGTTTGGGCGAAATGATGGGGAATGTGGATTGGGGAGAGGTTGTGGACTTGGATGCACTGCAGTTAAGCAGCTATCCTGCAGGCCTTTGAACACAGATGTGCCGCCATTACTCCAGCTTTGCTTTAAGAAGACTGATTGGCAGCTGAAGTCCATGACGGGCTGACAGCAAAGGTCAAGTCAATAGGCATGTCCGTGGCCTGGAAATGGAAAGATGAGGATGAGCAAAAGGTAGATTCAAGAGTCCCCTGAACACATCAAGCAGCTTTTCCATTTTCTGTGCCAGTAAGGAACCTTCTGTGATAATATAGCAGTTTTGCAACAACTCTAAAAATATCTTGAAGTGCTAGAATACTAGTATTCTAATTATATACCCTTTGAGTTAAAATAGAGTTCTTCAAGTGAATCAGGCCGGATGCCTTTTACAATTTAGGGCTTTGGATGTGTAATATCGAAAATATGAACTCAAAAGAACAGCATCAGGAAAAAAAAAAGAAAAAAAAAGAACCATCAGTAATCCATAAGTGGTCAGAGGAACTCTCAATCTGGATTTCCACCTGATTAATTAGCATTTTTTGGTCAAAAGTAAAATTCTTGAACTTTGCATTTCTATTTTGTTGTATGAGCTGCTTTTATAATTTAGGTCTTCAGCCTTAGTTTTAAAGTACTTCTCTAGATGTCCGTTATCTTTGCTAAGATACCTGAGTCATGTTCTTTCCAATATATACTGGGAAGATTGATGGGTGAAAAGACACTTAATTCAATTTTATGTGTTCCTTAAATAATCTCAATTATATTTTTCACATAGAGATTTGCCTCTTCCTTAAAATAACTCTTTATCATGATAAAAGGTGGTTATAATATTAATTCTATAATCTTAACTGATATAGTTAAAGCAATGCTCAGCGTTTCATATATTATGTCCAAAGGTATCCAAGTTTACTTTGTGACATATATTTTCCAATCTTGATTTTGTCCATCTTTCCAATTCAGGTGATGATAAGTAAGGCTAAAACACAAAGCAGTCGAGATATAGGAAGAACAGAGTGGGCTAAAATCTTATAAGTCTTTACGAAAGAAAGAGTTATATAGCATAAAATAGACTTCAAACCCAGAATTGATTTATTCATATATGAAGGAGTACAGCGTTCCTTGAATGAATATATTTCTGTTGACAGGATCTTTCAGACATAGCTATATTCTGAATTTGGACTAGTTAAAAGAAGCATGAAATATCTCTGCTGCAATGAGGAGAGGAAAGTAGGATCTCCTGTTCATCTAAAAATAATCATTCTTTACCAAGAATGGAGAGGTGATTGAGTATCCTCACTAGAATTTCCAAGGGAAAAATCATTTGTGGACAAGATTTGAGGGTGACTTACCCAGATTATGATTTAACTTCAGAAATGTCACTCAAGTTTATAGGCAGGTAATTGAGTTAGGAAGATGGTAAAATTCATTTCCTATCTTCTGGTTTATTTTTCTTAAAAGGGGAGTTCTTATTATTTATTTTTCTTAAAAGGGGAGTCTTTCAGATTCTGAGAAGTAAAAGACCCAAGTTTCACAAAAAGAGCTGGTGAAGACAATGAACTCCAAAGTGTAGTAACGGGTGGCAGTGACTCTTGAATCCATTCCTGTCATTTTTCAGAGGAACCCAAAACCCCAGAAAGCCAAGTTCATCGACTGCCCTTTAGCTAGGCATTGTTGTCTCAGTATATATTTGTGGTTGGGCTGGATTTACCTAAAAATCCAGTGGCCATGTTTGGCCAAGAACCCCTTTCTCTAGCTAAGAACCCCTTTCTCTTTCTGCTAGAGTCCAGATTATAATTCTTCCTGGTGTCTGATGCCGACATTGGTATAAGTAAGCTAATTTTCCATGGTACTTAGACTTGGCATTAAACAGCAGTTGGGTCATATAATAAGAAAGTAGCCTTTTCATAATTTCTTCCATTCTTTTGATAGAATCAGTGGACACCTTGAGCTCCTGCAAATATATCTTTATCACCACTCAAAAACTTGTGACTCTGTTTTTAACAGCAGAGCAGATCTGAGGTTCAGTCTTCAAGAGGGCAAGAGGAGTAACCTAAACTTTGAGAACATACCCACGTTTGGTTTAGAAGGTATTTTCTATGGATTTATTCCATTTATGGCTAAGTAATTTTCTTTTCATGAGAGAATGCACATTTTTTATTTTATAATACCTTTATTTAACTAAAACTGATTCATTTTAAAAACATAGATCCAGAGGTTACATGGGTATAGTACAACTGGTTAAATAAGTACTGGGTGTAACACAGATACTGCACAACCATGAACAGGGTCCACAAATGACTGAGCTTTGAAGACATTTACCCAGGCACGACCACAGCTGCCATATCTGGGGATATGAGCAGCAGAGAATATGGTGAAAACCCATGGAATAAAAGCAAGAGGACAAATTCTGTTTTTTTTTTTTTTTAATGTTTATTTATTTTTGAGACAGAGCATGGATGGGGGAGGAGCAGAGAGAGAGAGGGAGACACAGAATCCGAAGCAAGCTCCAGGCTCTGAGCTGTCAGCACAGAGCCCGACATGGGACTCAAACTCACGGACCATGAGATCGTGATCTGAGCCGAAGTCGGACGCTTAACCGACTGAGCCACCCAGGGGCCCCACAAATTCTGGTTTTTGATTTGTTGGGTGAGGATACTCCATCCAAGCTTCGTGTGTCAAAAGTACAATGATAAAGATTACAGTTGGAAACAGTTGATGTACTGCAGCTCGGCATTGTGAGGTAACTTTACAAAAGTGAGAACACTGTAGTCTCCAAGATGTAATATTCTAAACAATTAAGGAACATTACCCGCTCATCATAACCATTAGGAGCTAAATTGCCCCAGTAATCACCATAGGCTATTACCTCTTCAAAGTTACTTTTACCCGGAAGCATACAAATCAATTTCACCCAGCAGAAAGCTTATTTGAATTACTTGTAGAGAAAGCCCACACCCATGATCCTGTAGAAGAGGTAGAAAGGTACATGCTTGTGTATCCATAGATGCATGTGTGCACCTGTTAACTCCTGCTTGTTATGTGAACTTCCACGTCTGTCAGAGCCAAGTTTCTGGTTATTACTCTAAGAAGAGATTATAGCTAAGGATCGAACTCAATAAATGCAGCAAAAAGCTCCATTACTTTAACTCAGCTGATAAGTCATTAATATTCTCCATTCTAAATCCAATTTGTTAGAATTTCTAATGCTCAAGTATTTAAATACTTTCCTTTCTGTTTTTAAATACTCCCTACGAGGCATAAGAATAGGTTCTGGTGTCTTTTAGTCTAAAAAAAATGAGTTGGGATGTTTAAAACCAAGTATGGAAAAGCTTGTGTACAATAATTTGCCAATCAACTTCATGTAAACTTTAATTCTTTAGTAACATTGACTACAACTCAGGTAGACATGATAGGCCAAGTAATGATTTCATAATGTTTAAAACTTTTGCTGAAATCAGATGTTTAGGTAGAAAAGAAAAGCTCTTTAAAATTGGCTGTTTACTTGGAAGAGCATAGGAGAATAGTTCATTATTCATTTATCATCAGCTCATTAAGTAGGTACAGTACATTAGAATAGCTGGCTCAAGATTAGAATGATAGTTTTACAGATAAATTCAATGACACTACAGTCCCACTTGTTTTCAATTTATTTTTTAAAAATTTTGCCAGAGGCAAAACTTAAATTTTAGAACCTGAGATTTGGAATAAGATACAATAATATATTATTAACTAAAATTTCTCTTTTTTTGGATCTTCCATTTTTAATAAAAGTTTTCTTCTTATTCTGATATTTTGAATTAATTTCCTGCCTTCTTAATTAAGCATTACATTTTATTTATATTTTTGTTATTAAAAGTCAATCCTGTGACTATTGTAATTCGGTCAAAATTAAGCTAGGTAGTGTCAGGATAGAAGATGGCATATTTTGATCAACTAAGAGAAGGAAGAGGATGTAAAGAAAATAATGTGAAGTTAACATGCACTTCTGAATCATTTTGAGGACACACTCTTGTAATTGCAGCCATGGGCAAGTAATTTAAACTCTCTGATTTCTTCATAGAATTGTTTATTTGTGAAAAGTGCTTTATAACCTGAGAGATGCTAGATAAATGCTCTGGCCTCCAGTGATTCCCACCTCCTGGTACTCACACACATTTGGCATCACTGCCCATGTTGTACCAGGGTTGATCTGTGTGACTGTTCGAATGTAGCAGACATGATGGTGTGTCACTTCCAAAATGAAGTTGTGAAAGGTACTGTGGTTTTCATTGTAATCACTCTCAGTGTCCGTTGATCACTTTGGGGAAGCCAGTGGTGAGGAAGCGAGGCCCCTGTCAATGGCCATGTAAATGCACCTTCTTGGAAGCAGATCCTCCAGCCCAGTCAGACCTTCTGATGCCTGAAGCCCTGGCCTCTTGACTGCTCTCTCATGAAAGACCCTGCACCCAAACCACCCTGCTAAACCACTTCCAAAGTTATGACCCACCAGACACTGTGAGATAAGTGGTTACCATTTTTTTGTTTTGTTTTGTTTTGGTTTGTTTTGTTTTTTTTTCTTGGTGTTTTTTAGAGATAGAGATCCTAAGACTCGGATATCATGACCTGAGCTAAAGTCAAAAAAGTTGGACGCTTAACTGACTGAGGCACTAAGAGCACCAAATGGTTACTGTTTTAATCCATTAAATTTGAGGATAACTTGTTATACAGCAACAGATAACTAGGACAGTGTTGTTGTTATCCCAAAAGTCACCTTCCCCTCCCACTATCCCTTATAAAGAGCCTATGGTCCTTTCATGGTATCTGAGCTAGACAGAACAGATTAAAAAACAAAAAAACAAAAAAGCCAAAACTACTCATAAATATATGCTAGACTGATAAAAACAAAACATGTATTAAATATACACTGACCCTTTTTCCCCCCAAGTGATAAGTAAATTTTGATCAGAAGATTATTACCTCAGTTAAAGTTCCCAGCAGCTCTGGGAATGGGTGTTTCTTTCCCCCTTCTCAAGAGAAGAAACCAAAATTGACAGAGGTTAAGGAATGATCACAGGGCAGATGTGTTACAGAGCCAGTATCTTAAATGAGATCAGTCGTATCCTGCTTTGTGTATTAAGTAAGCATCAATCAACCTCTAAGAGAATGTCTGTGAAGTACACAGCTTTACTGCACAAAGCTTTATATTTAGGAGAATTTGTTTCCTTTACTTGAGGCTTCAGGACTAGGCTCCAGAGGGATGTATTTTCTTGAAGTAAGATATTTGAGTCAAAGGGGCATTGCTGGGGTATAATTCAATTGTGAAGGTATCTAATTTTCTTCTTGGGAACCATTAGACCTTTACAATGAATATTTATTCTTGCAAGCCAATCGGGTTCTGTGCACTGCAGCATAGATTTCAGGCTGGTCCTCTGGTGTGGAGCTCAGAACATCATAACGCCCTAGCTTCTGAGTAATGGTAGCAGAAGGGGACCCATAAATCATATAGATCCATTAATAGTTAGATAAAATGGTGAGGTATAGCCAAGAGAAGAACTGGATTCTGCTGACACTTGAAATGTGATGAAGATTCTATGAAGCAGAGATAATGTAGGAAGGATGTCTATGTAGAAAACCATTCTACATGTGCCAGTGGTGGGGATTTTCTCCACATTTATTTGGCCTCCATTACAATTCTAAAGTAGATTCAAATCGCTTTGTGATGGGAATTATATCAGACAGCATGCAGAAGGAAGAGTCTTCCAAAAACAGGCTACTGGCTTCTGAAATATTGGTGTGGTCTCTATCATGGCAATTCAGAATCTTCTAGATCCCTGTAAGAATTCCTTAACTGTGGCTGGCTACATTTGAAAAATATTTGTTTGCTTTCATAGCTAACCATGCTTGTTAGATTTTTGGAATTCAATAAGCCCTGACTGTTCATAATTCAATATTTTAGTGACACATTTTTAGGTTTCTAAATCAGTTTTATGAGGCATGTGATAAAAATAAAATCAAAGTCTGTTGAACACTTATGGTGCTCAGTCAGTTCTGAATATGACCTGTAAGAAACAGAGTAAAAACAAAATGACACTGAGTAAGCCATTTTTACATCATTTTTATTAAAAGAAAAAGAATGACTAACCAGTGGAAAACATAACAAGCTACTAAAATGTTTAAAAACTTTTCATTCATGAGATTCTGTGTACATATTTTATCAGATGGAGTTGGGGTACAAAATGTAAGTTACCTATGATAGACTGTATTCTCTAAATCTAATGACATGTTACAATTGAGCATTCAGAAATACATTTGATGTGTTGATTCTCATCCCATTTCAGATGTGTGCCTTGTTCAAATAGGTCGCAAATCCTAAGTGAGGGTATTATTTTTCTACCAAGTAATAAATGGAATCTTATCTTTCTTGTTGTTTAGAGATAGAGATCTCATGTATACATGTGTGTAGGAAATAGTTTATTTGTTCCAAACTTGACATTAGCTCTCAAATCCAAGCAGGTTAGCAGACGTTATAGCCTTCCCTCCATTATCTCTCAATTAGAAAAACATGTTCTTCTTCAGCTCTTAGAGATTAGTTGACTGAGGCAGATTACTCAAAAAAGGTTACTGTTATTTAGACCATGCTTCTACTTAATGTTTTAGAACTACCATGGCTTATTTTGAAAGGTAGTATCTTCTTTAGTTGCATTGTCCTTTGAATAATTGAAGATATATTTTGACAAATGACTATGTAACCACTCAACCTCTTGCAAGTAGGTTCTTTATGAATGCATTTTCCCAGGCCCTTTCTTCAATCTCATATGGAAACAGTAGAACACAGATTTGACATCTGCCTGAAGTGGTTCACTCTGATCAGTGACCATGGATATCATACTGTTGGTTATCTGCCATCTCTCTCTTGATGTAGATAGATATAGATATATAGATATAGATTAGATATAGATATAGATATAGATATAGATATAGATATAGATATAGATATAGATATAGATATAGACAGATGCACCTGGGTAGCTCAGTCAGTTAAGTATCTGACTCTTGATTTTGGCTCGGGTCATGATCTCACGGTTGGTTCGTGAGATCAAGCCCTGCATCTGGCTCTAAGATATAGAAGGTGACACTGTGTTTAGCAGTGCAGAGCCTGCTTGGGATTCTCTCCCTGCTCTTCCTCTCTCCCTTGCACTCTCTCTCTATCACAATCAATCAATCAATATTTCAAAAAGGAAATAGATATAGACAGATATCAATACTCCTTAATTTGTGTTTATTTATAAATTATACCCATACTCTACTAAAATATCATAGAAATTATATAAACATATAAACAGTAAAATGTAAAATAGTGTGATAGATATAAAATAAATATTTAAACATTTTTATTAACTAATATCAAACTTTTTTAATTAAAATGTAATAATGATATATATTAAATTATGTTATTTCTACTTGTATATAATAACAATGTATATAATAAGTTTAGTGAGAAAAATCATTATCTTTTCTCAGTTATTTTTGAAAATCTCAATTTTACTTTTTCTTCTTTTTCATACTTCAGTTCCAAGCTTAGTTCACATATTAAGGAATGTTTACTTTCAATGGTTGGAAAAGTTATTACATAAGCATGTATATCAACAAAGAAGAAGCACATAGTACCTCCTGCTTACAGAGTCATAATATATATTTTCCCTCTAATCCATGCTTTGATACAGCAGTTGTTAAAGGTCCACACAATTTACACAGGATGAAATTCATTTTTAAGATGTAGAAGGTAACTGATATCTGATGGCATCTTCATAATTTCACATTAGCGGAGGCTCATTCACATCTGACCTGAATACATTGTCACTTCCTTTGCCTGCCATTTGACTGACAATGAGGCCTGCCAGGGAGCAGAAGCACCCCCTCTGCCATGTTCATGTCCTGGGCATGCACTGTGAACATTGTTTGCAATCCAAGATTTCTTTTAATGAATCATCTGTTTCTGTCGTCCCTTTTGTGAGAGTGAGTCAGAATGGAATAACCCTAAACAGTGTGTTCTATAAATCTACCTAACCAGACGCACACTAGTTCTGATGTTGCAGTATGTTGGGTGTGAACTAACATGTGTTAGTGTCTCACTGTGTTTAGCCTGGACCATACTAAGAATTTCTCTCCTTCCATTGAATACTTCTTTTACTTTAGTGACATACAATCAATGTGTTAAGAGTTAGTACAACTTAATTCTCTCTAAAAAATAAAAGCATTATTCATAATATTTTGGAATATTTTCTTCCCGTATTTTATTCCATACCCACTGTGGAGATCATCACTTTATGGAATAAGGAAATGATAATTATCTCATCTTTTTTGTGGAAAAAGGCTTATCTGTGCCATTGCACATAGCAATCTTCATGGATTTGAAATTTTAATACAAAACCATAAAATCATGTCTGGGTGCATTGTTAATTGAGTAGATTTGCAGAGCATTTTGGGCAAACTCCTATCATAGTACTACTGTGATATTCTATCCTTACCCTTTCTCCGGTGTCCTAACCCACTCTTCCCAGCCCCAAGACTGTGAGCCCAAACAGTTAGTGATTGCATTGTTTATGTACTGTGTCTTTAATCTTAGCTGAGCATAGTGTAGATTTTCAATGGAAGGTTTTTGGATTAAAGAATATGTGAAATGGGGGCGCCTGGGTGGCTCAGTTGGTTAAGCATCTGACCTCAGCTCAGGTCATGGTCTCACTGTTTGTGAGTTCAAATACTGCGCCAGGCTGTCTGCTAACAGCTCAGAGCCTGGAGCCTGCTTCGGATTCTGTGTCCCTGTCTCCCTCTCTGCTGCTCTCCTGCTCATGCTGTCCTTCTCTCTCTCTCAAAAAAAAAAAAAAAAAAAAAAAAAAAATTAAAATAAAATACATGAAATAGAGACTAGAGGTGGTTGGGGCTACAGAGGAATATATGCTATCCTGTAGTCAAGTGTGTAAAAGAGAATTTGAAAGCTAACATGAGGTGGGCAGGAAATGTTAGGGTCTGGCTGTTTGTGTCCATGGCCCCATCCCTCTACCCCCTGTCCAAATGCATGTTGAAATCCTAATACCTGGTATGATGGTATTAGGAGGTGGGGACTTTGGGCTGTGTTTAGGTCATGAGGGTGGAGCCCTCAGGAACGGGATTAATGCTCTTTATAAAAGAGATCCTAGAGAGGTCCCTAGCTCCTCTCTCAGGAGGCACCAGGAAGTGAGCTCTCAGTAGGTGCTGCACCCAGCCTGCTGGCACCATGGCCTTGGACTTCACAGAACTGTGGGGGAATAAATGTTTGTGTTTATAAGGCTCCCACTCTGTGGTATTTTGTTATAGCAGCCCGAACAGACTAAGACAGGGCTGTAGGATCATGGAAGCTTTCTGCAGCTTTCCCCTTTCTTGTCCTACCATCAGTTCATCCCACAGTTGTTGGGTTTGGGGTTGGCTTTGTCTCTCTCCTCTTCAATTGCTTCCTTGGGGGGGTGGGTACAGCAGGGGGAGTGTCACTGGATTCTGTAATGATGTAGTTGTCTTGTTTTACTCCCAGAATTTTTGGCATGATGATGATGTTTGTTTGTTTGATTTTGTTGTTTTACATTGATGAGTGCTTGTCCGGTTTTCTTTCTTCTTCTTGTCATTCTCTTCCCTTCCCTTTTTATGTCTCCCTGGCTAGTGGGGTTTAGAAAAGTCTGGAGCTGAGAAAGTAAAGGAAGAAGAAAAACCTATTCACTCCCCGTAGCTGAAGTATATCCTTTAAAAAGACCTGAAGGAATGTCTAGAGGAGTTTCCATTAATGCCTTTTATCTAAAAGACAGCTTTGGCATTTTCACTTAATGTCTGTAAAACTGCTCTGAGTAAGTACCATGTGAAACACAGAGATTAGTATTGTTAATTTAATGCAATAAGCTTCGAGTCTTTATAAGATACAATCTCCTTTTGAACTTTATGTTCAAATCAGTAGAGACCAGAGCAGAGTTTTTCCGAGGCGTATTAAGTTTGCTACTTCATATGCTAAGCAAATAGAAGAGCTGGAGAAAATACAAATATTCGGGCTTTAACACCGGCATAAATCACACTGATGTATGGGGAAGTAGGCCTTTTTTATTTGTTTTTTTCTCATAAACTGCTAGGGAAATTGGATGAACTTCCTCTCTAGATAATGGATACAGTAATGTGGAGAGATGATCTGTTGCAATGATGCACTTGGAAAGCCTCTAATGAGGTAAAGATCAAGCTCAATTGATTACTAAAAAAAAAAAAAAGCCAAAAAACAAGTTATTATGGACAAAGTACTGTATATTTTATCATCAAGCTGTTCCTCTAAATCAGAGAATGTTACCTCAGTAAGTGCATTATGCTCTCATCTTTAAAAAGTAACAAAGCTGAGACATCCCAATTTTATTTTTATGTATTCCCTTTCAAAGGTTATCTTTTATTTTGAGAGAATGTTTGAAAGGAATGTAATATTCTTCTATAAGCAGGGACAACAGATGTATATGTAGAGTCAGAGAACTGCTTGCAGCAACATGGCGGCCAAAGAAAATACAGAGGATTTAGTCAGTGATGTTTTTGATATTACTAAATCCATCTTTTAAAAAATATATTATTTACATTTTTTTAATGTTCATTTATATTTGAGAGACAGAGACACAGTACAACCAGGGAACGGGTAGAGAGAGACAGAGAGAATCTGAAGCAGGCTCCAGGCTGTGAGCTGTCAGCACAGAACCCAACACGGGGCTTGAACCCGTGAGATCATGACCTGAGCTGAAGTCAGCCACTTAACCAACCGAGCCACCCAGGTGCCCTTAAATCTATCTTTTATTACATAATTTTTTAAAGTTTATTTTGAGAGAGGGAGAGAAAAGAGCACATGTGCTCATAAGCAGGGGAAGGGCAGAGACAAAGGGAGAAAGAATTCCAAGCAGGCTCACTGCTGTCAGTGAGGAGCCTGATGTGGGGCTTGAACTCATGAACCATGAGATCATCATGACCGGAGCTAAAATCAGGAGTCCAACGCTGAACCGACTAAGCCACCCAGGAACCCCTACAATGTAAATTTTTAATATATGTATCTTTTACCATGTTTTACTATGTTGAAATTAGTTTTTACCTTCCTTCATCCATAATAATTCAAAATGACAAAAGACCCAAAGGGGCTCCAGGTATTGTCAGGGGCAGAATGACAACTTCAGGGTTATATGCACTTGGCTGCAGCTGAGTGTGCACACGGAAAATGCAGACCTGGATAAGGAGGGTCTTCTGCTTCCAGCACAGTTTGGAGTAACCACACAAGTTCTGCACAATGGCTGATCTGCCTTTATGATTTACCTTCCTCTCTATTGCAAGTAGCACTGTGTAATGCTTGTAAAAGAAATTCCATCGTGTGCCGGGCCATCAGGCTATGTGCCTACTTATCATGTGGATACTCCATCTTAACTTTTCCTCTGCAATTTTCTTGGAACCATGACTTACATTTTTGGCATTCATGTCGATTAGCCTCTATAAAGAACCTGGGTATGTTTACTTAAAATATGGTGTTGAGGGTTCTTTGATGAAAGGGTAGCTTTTCCTGGCTTCTTTCCAAGTTTGCAGTTGTATTTTATGTACCACTTACTATCATATTTTCAGTCCCAAACATTGTATCTTTAAGTGTCCATTTCTGTCTTTTATGGCTTCTCTGCCCACTATCCCCAAGTATTAAAGAGAAAGAAGAGTTAACAAGAATAAATCTTCCTCCATCATATCCAGAGAGGTTGTAGGCATGGGATAGGTCTACAGAAGTTTATACAATTTTCACTTACTATCCCTTTCCTGATCTTTGGCAGTATGCTGGCTAATAGGAGAACCAGTAGTAAATCTTAAAAAAAACCCAAACAAACAGACAAGAACAAAACAAAGCAAAATTTACTTTCTGTAAAAAGACAACAGCAGTAATTGATTGAGGGCCCACGATGTGTCAGGCACTGTGCTGGTCCTTCATAAGTGCTATTTTATGTAATCTTTACAAAAAATACTGTATGGTATGCATTAATAGCCAGCCATGTAATAGATCAAGAAAATAAGCAGCAGTGAATTTAAGTCAAGACTTTCCAAGGCCTTGAATGCTAAGGAAAGTCCTTTTTTTTCCCCCCTCTAGCTTCAGGATTTTGGGATATTAAAAATCAAATAATACCAAATAAGGTCACAAAAATTATTGTGATGATTTTAAAATTATATGTGTAATAAAAAACTTTTTACACGAGAACAGTGCAATAAAGTCTAATGTACAGAATGCATGATAAATTAAAAAAAAATTAATCCAGAGTGTATTAAAGATGGCATGGTTAGATAAAGGAGCCAGACTTACATTTGTATGATGAATGTCATTTTTTAGTCTCTTGTGTGTATCTCTGGGAAGCATTTGAAACACAGGGGGATTAAGTAACCTGCCTGCGGCCATACAGCTAGTAAATAACAAAGCTAAAAAATGAACTGAGGGTTCTGACCCTAGAGTTTAATGCTTTTAATGACTCTGTTAGGCTATTTCCCTAGGTAGACATGCATCCCAAATTTTTTTACTTACCATAAGCAATTTCCAACTTTTGAATAACAAGATAAATAGAAATATTTATTTGGCTTAACTATATTTTCACAATAAATACTTTCTCTGTTTCCTACCAGCTTTATCCCTGTTTAGGTACTAGGTTATAGAGTATTTCTTTTGGGTGCTTCTGTTTTTATTGACAGATATACCTGCTGAAGAGTGTTCATAGAGGAGCTTAAATGTAACAGGCACACAGAATCATAGTGCACTTCCGAACTACTAGGAATGGATGTGAACTCGGAATACCTGGGTTTGAATCCTGGCTCTGATTCCCGTGCCTTGGATTTCTTACCTACAAAGTAGTGGTGGTGTGGGAACAACATTTCAGAAGCTATCGAAGCGTGTCTTACAAAGGGACTTCAATATATTAGATGTCAGGCTTTTCTAGAATAGATTTGCTTAGAGGTGATCACAAAGTATGTGCAGAAGTACCTGGAGGGAGGTTAGTAGGTTCTAAAGGAACTTTCACTTTTAGAAATTACGCAATGTTATACCCAACGCAAAGGTGTTAGGCCTTAGAACAAGCAAGATCGTGATCATAGGTTCAAGACCCATGTGGGTCAATTTGCAACACCCGGAAGCTAGTTATAAGACCATTCCTCTGCCTTTGAAGGCATGCAGAACACAGGTAAAATAGCCTTTATTTAATCTCGCTGGCCTCTGAACAGACAGAGGCATTCACCATCACAGTGCTCCCCAACTCTTGTACCTCCCTTTCCCTCACATCCCCGTTGTGTGCCAGGGTCAGCTTTTCATAGTCAGGAGACTATTATCAAAACTCCATCTGTACACTTTGCAAAAAAGGGTTTTTTTAAAAAAGAAGGTGGCAGTCAGCTCGGTGTGCACTTTAATGTCATCTGCGTGTACTTTCTTTTCTCAGAAGCATCAAGACCGAAAGTAAGTTAGAAACCAGTACTGAGAAGGGCTATGCTAACAGTTTGATACCTGATTTTCAATTTTTTTTTTTATATCTTGTTGACACTAATAGCTTTTTCTTTTTCCCTGATAATTCTAAAATAGCCCTCACTCTGGCATCTTAACCTTCTCTCACTTGTCTGCCCCAAAGAAGACTGTTTGGAAACATTTTCTGCCTAGATAGCTATTATAACAACATTTTAAAATATAGTCAACATTCCTTCTGTTTCACAGGGCTTAAATTACCAATGCAGAATGTATTGACTTTATGTTTGATTTTCTTTTTTGAGCCCTAGGAACAAATTATTAAAGTTACTGTTTAAGTTTCCTATTAGAAAAGAGAAAGCACAGAGGATGTTGGTATAACCTTTCTCCTATTCCTCCTGGCTCTTTTCAGATGTAATAAACATTTATCTGTGCAATACCAGCCTGAGTGTTTTCCTTGGTTAGCATTTTAGTCCTTCTGTTAGTTCTTTGTATAGGATCTGTGGGTTTTTAGAGTGAACATATGCAATTGCAAAGCTGTTACAATCATTTTTATATAGAAACAATTATTTTAGACCACAGACCAAAATTACATGAAATGTTACGTAGGAGGCCTAAGGAGAAAGAAATAGGGTCCTAATTAATGCTGCCTTTGTGCTATTATCATTATTCTGGGTGGATTACATAATGTTACATTTATAACAGGAGACAAGTTCCTAACGCTGTTTAGCAAATCAATTTGTAGGCAGATGTGATGACATCCCATCTTTCAGGCCAGTGGGCAACTTTTATTTTATTCTGTGGTGTTGGTGGGTAGGGAAGAATATCTCTTTGTGGACTGTGGGAAGAGAAATGTGTATTCAGATAGTAAACCATGTAACTCTGGAAATTTTTTTTTGTGGGCAAAATGAAAAATGACCATGTAGAAATAAAGAGAGGCCATATTTTCCATTACTGGAAAAGGTTTTTAACAAAAATACAACAAATGTCAATATCTCTAGAAACTTAAGAGGCCTGTAAGTCAGAAATCCCTCAAGGCATTCCCGACTCTGGTTTCCATTCTTTAAACTTCAGGATGAAGGTGACAGTATGTTTCAAATACCAGAAAGAGTTGCACTCCAGCTAATAGCCATTGGTCCAAGCGGGGAGAGGAAGCCCTAAGAGACTTCCGAAGAGGTGCTTTGGACTCAACCCTTCTTTTGAAGTGCCTGCAAACTACTTGGATTGCATTGTATCACCCCTTACCAGGAGCTGAGAATTCTCCTTCACAGCTGGACAACTGTCCTTGCTCAGTTTAGACCTAAGATGTTCTTTGTCCCTTGGGAAATAAAGGCTTTTAGTAATTTATCACACAAAAATTGGTTGGTATTTTTTTTCCCTTTGTTTTTTGGGCAGTGGTCTAAGATTATTACAGATCTGCTATTTAATGTTTTTTTATTTTGTCACCTCTCAATAATTCAGGTATGCCCATTGTAATATTGACTATATGAAGAATCTTTTGCGTGTGGTATAGCAGAAGGAAGGTGGGAATTGGGAGTCAGGAAAAGAGTTTTTGTCTGGAATCTTTTATCCTGTGGCTGTATTAGTAACTTTTAATTTGGTTAGTCGCAGGGTCTTTATAGGCAAGACAGATTTATTGACCACTACCACACAGAATGGAATTGCAATGCAAATGGGAAAGTGAAAATGGTACACCAGTGGGAATGATAAGTATCATTATGTTTCATCACTGCAGCCAATACTGGGAAATGGAACTAGGTTTCAAGAATAGACCTTTGAACCTCTGGTTAGGGACAGGATTATCAAGTTAAAAGTGATGGATGATGAAACCCACACCCTATGAGTCAACTCTGACCTCCATGTCCAAGTAGACAGTGCTTTTTACTTCTGTGATTTTGTTTTTGTTTGTTTGTTCGTTTGTTTGTTTAGTGCCAGAGTGGAGTATATCAGTCTGCTCTTAAAATTCCCTCTGCTACACTTACTCTGATCTCCCACTGTATTCTGTGCCACCCATGTTCCCACATCTTCAGAGAAAATTTAAAAAGATGTGTGGGTTGATCAATAGCAGAAAGTTAAATATGTTATATATTCCACCTGCTGTGAGATGGTCCTAAAAGTAGAAATTACTTTAGATGGGAAGAAAGGGCTTATATAATAGAGTCTAGAATGTATAGAAAAATCGTAATACAGCTAAGTGAAGTTTATTGAATGGTTCTTCTGTGCAAGGCACTGGGATAGTTAATTGAAGACACATGAAGGCGAATAACATATCCCTGCCTCTTACAGTTTTCAGTGTAGATAAGGGAAGAGGTATATATAAATACGGAGAATATATGCAAGTGTTATATTTGGTATGATACTGGGAGACACAGAGACAACAAAGATATTTCTTGGGAAAATCCTAGGACTTGCAATGAGGCAAACATTTGAGCTGAACCTTGTATGATGGGTCAAGTATCCATAGATAGAACTACAGGAGTGCTAGTTGAAGGATTAGTCTGAGAAGAATTTTGATGGCAGGAAAGGAACAGATACAGTAAACAAATGGTGATTAGCTTGGAGCTAGAGTATAGAGTGCATACAGGATGAAAGAGAAAGGAAACAAACTCTCCTTGGTGCTTTTAACTAAATTACTCTCATCAATTAATTAATTTCATCCTTTTATCAGCCCATCATCTATGGTCACCACTTTACAGATAAATCAGAGCCTAAAAAGATTAATTAACCTGTCTGAAAACAGAAAGCTGGCAAGTTAACATTTAGGATTTGAGTCCGGGTTTGCTTGTGTTTTAGTAACTATACTCTTTCTAGCATTGGGACCCAACAATAACAATAATAAATAATTGTGATTTATTGAGTACCTACTGTGTGCCATAATTTTTGTTTTCTGTAATCCTCAGAAGGACCTAAAATGTAGCAATTATTATACAAATAACCAGATGAAGAAACTTGCTCATGTTTATTTGATGTATAAAAGTAACAGAAGTTAAGAGGGAGAAGAAAAAATGAGGAGAGAAAAGGGATGGGCTTGAAAACTGGCAGAGGAGTCTTTATTTCATATGAAAACTAATACAGTGATCATTAAATGTATTAGTCCAAAGAAAGCAAGATCAGAGTCATTCTTGAAGATTCATCTGTTGGTTCTATCAGGACCAAATAAAGAGGTAAGAGATCCTTAGTAAGATTTTAAAAATGGATTAATATCCCGAATAGGCAGAGAGCTCTTAAAACTCAAGAATAAGGACAGAAAAAACCTGATTTTAAAAGATGGGAAGACAGTTTGGCAGTTTTTTACAAAACTGTAAACATACATTTGACATATGATCCAGGAATCATGTTCCTTGGTATTTGCCCAAAGGGGTTAAAATTTTATATCTGTGGAAAAAAAAAATCACCTTAATGTTTTTAGCAGCTTTATTCATAAATGCCCAAACTTAGAAGTAACCAAGATGTCATTTGGTAGGTAAAAGGATAAATAGACTATGGTACAGTCAGACAGTAGAATATTATTCAGTGTTAAAAAGAAATGAGCTATTAAACCTGTGAAAAGACATGGAGGGAACTTAAATGCGTATTATTAACTGGAAGAAGCCAATTTACAAAACATTAGATATTGAATGATTACAACTCTATGACATTTTAGAAAATGCAAAAATATGGAAACAATAAAAAGATCAGTGGTTACAAGGGATTTGGCGGGGGGGGGGGGGGGAGACAGGAGTGGGATGAACCAGCAGAGCACAGAAGATTTTTAGGGCAGTAAAAATACTCTGTATGATACTATAATGATGGGTATATCTCATTATGTCATCCAAACCCGTAGAATGTACAACACAAGAGTGAACTGTAATGTAAACTGTGAGCATTGGGTGATTATGATTTGCCAGTGGAGATTCATTAGTTATAGCAAGTGTATGTATCACTCTGGTGGGGAGGGGGGATGGAGAGGGGAGGCAGGAGTGTTTGTGGGAAATCTCTGTACTTTCCCCTCAATTTTGTTGTGAACCTAAAGCTGCTCTAAAAAAAAATAAGTTCTAATTAAAAGGGAATGGGGAAAAAAAAAAGTGATGGTCCAAAATGTTGGGAACCAAATTTCATCCTCAGGATTCAGGTTTTAAATATATTTTAAAGTTATTTTTAAACTTAATAGGTTTAAATTAAAATATAAACTAGTCTTGCATTCTTATCTTCTCTCCTACGTGATTAGGTAATGAGATGCTCCATTAGGCTAAATATGTGCACTGAAATGCCAATCATACACACATTACCAGTTTTTAAAGAATATATGTTACTTATCTTCTCCATAACCAGTTTTTTGAGTGTCAATGGCATGTAAATTTCTCTGCTGAGTATAAAATGTGATAAGATACCTGGCTTCCTAAGGATGTAAGATCTCAGCATTCCCAGAAGTTTGTTTTATAATATCCATATATATAGTTTTTAATGTCAGGCATATAAGCAGGCTATCAATAAAAGTTGTTGATTGAATAAATCAATGAGTGAGTGAAACAGTCAATCAGTCAGTGACTCATTCAATCAGTCCCTGGTTCTGGTGATTGTCTTTTGCTGAATAGTCATGTTCTCTTCTCAGTGGTATTGTCAACTCAGGAAAATGAGGTATCATCACACCTCGGAACATAAATATGTCATTATCTTCCCTGTTTATGAGAAGTATGTTTTATTGTTTTTAAGTTTATTTACTTTTTGAGAGAGAGAGAGAGAGAGAGAGAGAGAGAGAGAGAGAGAGAGAGAGACTGAAGGTGGGGCAGAGAGAGAGAGAATCCCACTCGAATTCATGACTCATGAGATTATGACCTGAGCCAAAATCAAGAGTCAGATATTTAACCAACTGAGCCACCTAGGCACCTGAATTATATTTTAAATAAGTCCATTTTATATGCCTTTAGTTATCAAATACCAATTAAATGGATTCATAAAAGGCCCAATGGTAGGTTTAAAAAGAATGTATTTTTATAACAAATGTTAATAATGAGCTTCTAGTGTGTACCATGCTGATGAAATCTTCAAGCTTCAAGGAATGTTAAATTTGACTTAACATTAAGTCAGCAGTATTTTTAAATTATTTTAAGAAGTAATTTGCCATATATGTCAATCTAGGCCACAGTGTCTAGCTCATTAATTTCCTTTTTCACTTGCTTTCATATTAAAATACAGCATCTAAAACATTTTCTATAATGTCTTAGTTCCTTTTTTTGTGCTGAAATGAAGAGTTTGGTATATAGGCTCTATTCCATTTCTTATACTCACTGTTCATTATAGTAAACCACCCAATTGATTGCAAAGCGGCTAAAGCTAAATTCTTTTTCAAATAGATTTTCAGGTGATATTTGTGAGGCTAATCTAATAATCAATGGACTACTTTGTGAGCTGCTGCATGAAAATTATACATATTATTTTGGAAGACTTTGGTCTATTCAGTAGTTCAGTTTTGAAAGTAAGATACATTTGCAAACTGACTGTTGTAATTCTTTTGCATTACCAACCGCTTATTGGAGAACACTTATCGAATCATTAAAGCCCTAAAGCACAAGAGAGGATTTAGACCAACTCTGTCATTTCGCCAGAGAGACAGAGGTCATGTGTCAATACACTGAGAAAATTTAGGCCTCTTTCCCCCAATCTGGTGCTCAGGACACTTTGCTGCCCCCAAGCCTGCCCATTGAGACCAAAGTATGTTGTATGAAAGAATATGTATTCTGTGGATACTTTCTTTATAGACTTGAACTTTATTATGTCTTCCTGTATGTAGTATAGCACAGGTCACATTACTTAAGATAAAATGATGGGTTCTTCAAGTTAAATAAGCAACCAGCTTTCCTCCCCTAGAAGTAAAGTGACACTGTGTTTAATAAAATCTTTCAATGTTTGCTTCTGGAAAGTTTATTTGATAGTTACAGGATTTTCCTTGTTTTCAATATTTATCTCTATGCTCATGCATCTTAAGTAAGACTATGTTTAAAGATATTTGATAATATATTAACAACACTGTGCTACAGATTCAAACATCAAATCATGGGCAAAGGCAAGCCAAAAGAGATTCGAAGGGACGCCAGTGGATTTCACAGGCTTGTGCACAAAAGCTCGCGTATTGACTCACAGAAAGAGCCTCATTCAGAGTCCAGTTATTCTCATGTTACAGATAGGTCCAAGAGATATGCTTTTCTCCTTTTGGTGCTGCAGACTAGGGGAAACATTATAGACTAAAAGAAACAGTAATAATATTAGTTTTATACAATAATGATAATCCTAATTAAAATAATTATTAAATAATGAGTTCCTGAGTACTTGTCACGAATCAGGAATTATCCTAGGGGTATATGTAACTCTCACATCAACTGTACAACCTGAGGATTGTATAATTTTCAAGAGCGGGAGTGTGCATGGGACAGGGGGCAGAGGGAGAGAGAAGGAGAGAGAGAGAGAGAGGGAGAGAGAGAGAGAGAAAAGAGAAGAGAAGAGAATCCCAAGCAGTCTCTACAGTGTCACTGCAGAGCCTGATGCGGGGCTTGACTCATGATCTGGGATCATGACCTAAGCTGAAATCAAGAGTCAGATGCTTAAGTGACTGGCCCACCCAGGTGCACCTGTATCCTGATTTTATACATGAAGAAATAAGGATTAGATATGTTTTGTCTTGCCTGGGATCAATCACAAAGGGTAGAATGTAGAATGTGACTCATTAGGATGATATCAAACCTATAGATCTATTGTTGTGACCAAATATGCACCCAGAAAATAATAAACCAACAGAGGTAACACCCTAATGCTCAGGAGCAGCCTTTATTTTCTTTAATTAAAAAAAAAATAAAAATGTTGTAAGACAAATAAAAAGCAATTAAAAAGCAAGTGATTGCAGAACAGGGTTGGAAAGACTCAATAGTGCTTTCTACCACTGCTACTTGGTCCAGAGAAAGAGAGGGAGAGGGTGAGAGCGAAAGAGTGAGCAAAGGAGGGCAGTGAGAGAGAAAATCCCAAGCAGGCTCCATGCTGTCGGCACAGAGCCCCCATGTGGGGCTCCATCTCCTGAACTGTGAGATCATGACCTGAGCTAAAGCCAAGCGTTGGATGCTTAACCAACTGAGCCACCCAGGTGCCCCTATTTGTATTATTTTTCATAATATTAGCTGACATTTGTTGAGCTGGGCCAAGGAATGCTACTTGTTGAAGAGAAATAGTAACAATGACCCAAATGATTAATTAGTCAATTGAAAAGAGCTTGGGAGAGAGGGAGACGATGGTGGGCAAGTGTTCTAAGTGTGGAGAACAGATTGCATAAAGGCACAGGTATGAGACTGTTGTGGGTTTGTGTGTCCCACAAATTATATGTTGAAGTTGTAAGATCAGAATGTGCCCTTATTTGGAAATAAAGTTGTTGCAGATGCAATTAGTTAAGACGAGGTAGGGTGGGCCCCTAATCTAATATTACTGGTGTCCTTCTGGAAGGGGGGACCTTGAGACACAGACACACACACAAAGAGAGCAACATGTGAAGATGGATATAGACAGAGGGGTGATGTGAGGCATCCATAAGCCAGGGAACACCAGAGATTGCCAGCAAACCACCAGAAGGTAGAGGAGAAGCTTGGAACAGATTCTCCCTCACAGCCCTCAGAAGGATTCAACCCTGCTGATGTCTTGTCTTGGACCTCTAACCTCCAGAACTGTGAGTCTAGAAATTTCTGTTGTGTAAGCCACTCCATTGGTTCCAGTAGCCCCATCAAACCAATACAGAGACTAAGGAGTAGCAAGGAACACAGATCGGCTCATAACTCTCAGTCATTAATAAAGGGCCAACTGCCCTCTCAAAACTAGTGAGATGGCAGAGAGATGGCCAGAACATTTGAAAGCTATTCCATTCACAATAATAAACATATTAAAAAAAAAAACAAAACAAAACACCCGGGACTAAAAGTTATGCACCATGATTTGCTAAATTCACTTAATGACCAAAAATTGATTTCATTGTGTTATATGGTTATTCAGCAAACAAGTATTTAGCATCTGTGATATGCTATGTTCAGTAGGATGGTGGTCAAAGGTTTGGACTGTCAACTAAGAGTAGGGACTCCACAACTTAGGATGTAGATTTTGGAAAATATCCTGCCCTCGTGAGGCATCATTGTCCTCATCAACTCCCCCAGTGAGAAGGGATAAATAAAATTATAGTAGTAACATATTCAGTAGATTGCATGTTTCCTCGCAAGCACACTGTAATGGAACTGTACCATTATTGTTGTTGTTATTTTATCATTTTTGTTAGGGTGGGGAGATGTTGATTTTGCCCTCCTGTTCCTTTGGGCTCCTGCTTTCTCCATGCCTGTGAGATGCGTTGGCAGTTTCTGGCTCTGTTCCCCAGCTCCTCATTGCTGGCTTTTGATGGGGCATGATGATCAGATGGCCATGATTAGTTCTTTGGCTTGCATTGCAGATTATCTATTAAGTAGCCATCTCCTCAGCCACTGAGGCATATGGTCAGCACTTCCAGGGCTTAAAATAAATCTGCATTTTAACATGTGGGATTTTATTATGCAAAAGAGAGCCCACGTGGGGTCTAATCTCATTATCATGCTGCAGACATCTACTTGTGCATTCTGAATGGAATAGTACATTAGGCCCCAGGCCTTCCATTTTATGACATTGCATAGATATTCTTGGTGAGGGCATCATAGGAAGTAGCATCATCTCTGAGCTGTGGAAGGTGCAGGAAAGAATAGAAGGGAAGAGAGTAATTTTCTCTTTCTTCTTTTTGCAGACCATCGTTTTATTTTGTTTTGTATTGTTTTTATTTTTATTCCATTTCATTTTATTTTTTTAGTATAATTTATGGTCACATTGGCTTCTGTACAACACCCAGTGGTCATCAGATATTTATTTAGGACCCGCTAGGCACCACCTGTTTCCCCAAGTACTTGGGGTGAGGGTGATCCAGATGGTACAGCTGTGGATGCAAGGTGTTTGTTAGGAGAATCACCCCTTCATGCCTATCAGAAAAAAACACACCCCTTTCTCCTGGATGATGTGGCTGTGTCTCAGGACACCCACCACTGGGAGTGGACTATGAAATGGATTTCAGATTACACCCTTTTGACTAAGCGCCTTTGCACCAGGCACACGATTAAGGCAATTAAATGGACAATTAGTAAAGAGTATATTCAGCAGATAACAAACACAGTGGCTAATTCTAATGGCCTGAGGGCGGCTGGGTTTGGAAGGGGTGTGTGTATCCCAGAGAAGTTTGTTAAATTTTATTCTGTACCCTTAAACTATACATTGACTGTTTCTTATGTGAATAGGCAAAAAGTAATGGTTTATGCAGCATTTGAGCCAATACCTGAGGTTTTACCTTTTAACTCTAGCCATCCTTTGTTCTAAGACTTGGGCAAACATGACTATTCTAGGATCTAAAGAGAAGAGATTAATGGCAAATAAGAGATTGCGTTGTAGAAATGAGCTCAAGTGTATCTTCTTGTATTAATAGAAACGTGTTTGAGACTTCTAAATGAGGCATATCTTTTCAGATATGACATGTCGCCTCAGTTAATAAATAGCGCAAAGGTAAAAATAACAGAACAAGCAGAAACATTTAGTCTCTGGAGATTGAAAGAATTGGATTTGAAATCTAATTCCAGTTATTCTACCTACTCGTTTTGTTACCAAGGGCAAGTTACTAATGTTTAATAGGGCTCATAATAATACTTCATTATTTGGTCACTGTAAGGATTAAAAAGGGTAATGTAAGTAAAGCATTAACCACAGCCCAGCCCCTAGTAAATATTCAATACGTGGGTGCTTTTGTAGTTATGCTGCTGGTGCTTTATAAAATTCATAAGGATTTGCAACATGTAAACTAGCATTGATCAAGACAGTTGGTTTTCCATTTACCTAGAGAGAGAGAGATGTGTCTCTAAAGCCATTGTTTTGTACGTGCACAATTGGGAGCATATTTACTTCTGTGGCATTGTGAAAATAACATTGGCTAACACATGTGACTGCCAAGCTCTGTCCTATGGACTCCCTAGTAAGACCTCACAGCATCCTTATAATAATCCTGTGGATCGATTCTATTATCACCATTTTGCAGATGAAACACTGAGGCCCCAAGATGAGCACACATAGCTCTTGATCTTCAGACGCGGAATTTCAACTCAGGCAATCTGCCCAGCTTTGTGTTTTCAACATCAATGATATTCTGAATTTTAGCGATAAACAGGCTAATGTTGCCTAATGCGTGAAGACTTGGTAGAATATTTCTTTCCCGATTCTTCTCCTGAGGTCTGTAGCCATGCTTACACTTTTCTGTTTGTGGTTCCCTTTTCCACAGCAGGCTGATTGAATTAGAAGCATGTCCTGAAATCATTGTTGCACTATATGCTAACTAATTTGGATGTAAATTTTAAAAAAATTATAAAAATAAATTAATTAATTAAAAAAAATAAAAATAAGCACATCATATGCACGATGAGATACTCAACTGAACTTCTCTCTGTTGCCCAGCAATGGATGACTGTTCCACGTTGCTTGAAGTTATGCTTAAGCACATCCTTAGGCATTATTCTCCTTGTTTGCTTCCTCTCTCCCCACTCAAGTTATTTGTACAGTGGCTGTGTATCCAATTACGTATCATCGAGTGGCAGAAGGATGACATTAATATGAATTAACTGTTTTCTGCAAGCTCTTTGGTGATCTTTGGCCTTCAATACTGAATAAAATGATGTATCAGTTAAAATGTGTGCCTGGATGCACTTAGCAGAAATCTGACTATTGTAGCTTAACCCAATAGGCATTTATGCTCCTCACACATCAGGAAGTGTAGGGACACCCTGTCAAACATTAGTGCAGTGATCCTCAAGTCCTCAGTGTCCCAGGTTCCTTATGTCTTTCTACACGGCCATCCTTTGTTTATGTCTTTTCTAGTGTATACCTCCAAGCCACAGAAAAGCTGTTCCATCTCCTAACTCACAACTTCATTCCAGTCGGCAAAATGCCAGGTATTTCCCCCTGTATCTTTTGGACAGGATTGTACCACAAGGGACGGTGGATCAAGGGGCCTGGCACCCTGCACCCCCAAACAAAATCCATATCCTGTTAGTAAGAAGCGTCAGTGTGAATTAGGCAGTTGACAGTGACTGCCATAACTGAAAACTCATACTGCAGAAGTGATTTACTGTTCAGGCAGATGTGATATTTAAGCAACTTATTTGTCCAAAATGGCCCCTATGGGTCTAGAGGTTTATAGATCAGTGAGAAGTACGACTCTCTTTCCTTATGAAAGCCTGCTGCCCTAGTGCACCTGACTGGCTCAGTCAGTAGAACATGCAACTCTTGATCTCGGGATTGTGAGTTCGAGCTCCACACTGGACATATTGATTACTTCAAAAATACAAAATAAATAAAAATAAAATAAAATAAAATAAAATAAAATAAAATAAAATAAAATAAAATAAAATAAAATAAAATAAAATAAATGAAATAAAAGAAAGAAAACTTACCACCCAGAAGATTAGATGGATAGGCAAGAAAATAACTACAAGGTGCTATGATAGAGACATACCTATTGGAGTTTTGAGATATCAGTGGTAAGGCCGAGATGTACAAACTTTAGTTCTGGGTAGTATGAAGAGGAATATGAACAACTAATGGTAGTAATAATGACTGGTTTTTCTTGCATATTAACGATGTCAGGCATTTTAAACACATATCTTTTAATCACACCAACCTGATCTTTCTGTCTCCCTATTTACAGCCAAGTTATGTGAGGCACAATTAAGTGGGATAACTTTCCCAAGGTCAAATAGCCAAGTAAATTCAAGAACTGGAATTGAAAGTCACTCTACCACCATAGTCCTCTTAATTTGCACTCAATACCGAGGATGCTGCGAACACTTCCTTTGGCTATTTGTTTTGTTGTTGTTTTCTTTAAAAAATAATCCAGAGGGGTGCCTGAATGGCTCAGTCAGTTACGTGTCCGACTTTGGCTCAGGTTGTGATCTCATGGTTCGTGGGTTTGAGCGCCGTGTCAGGCTCTATGCTGACAGCTCAGAGCCCAGAGCTTGCTTCGGATGCTGTATCTCCCTCTCTCTCTGCCCCTCCCCTGATCGTGCTCTGTCTCTCTCTCAAAAAGAAATAATAAACATTAATCCAGAAATTTCTTTGGATGTTGCCAATGGTATAGAACCCTTGACTTATTCAGCATTCATCGTATTTCATAAATTGGATTATCCAGGATTGGCAGATTTTAGCTTGGTCACCCAATAGCACAGAAAGTCACTGTGCTATAATCTTTTCAGTTAGGGAATGGTTAAGTGACAAATATTCATATTTCTCTAAATATTATGAAATAGAATACTTTTCGCTGTGTCATTCCTTTTTCAAAATATCCCATTTTAACCCCTCAACTTAAGATTTAGTCATCATTCATCTGTAGTCATCTGTATTTCCAGAGATGCTGTCTTGTTGCTCGTTCTGGACAGCCCTCCAGGAGATAATGGCTTACCTGTCTTGGCTCAGGCTTTGGATTTTTTATGTTCTCTTCAGTACCTTATGTGGTAGACAGAATTCTAATGTGACCCCTCCCCGCCCCCAGAGACCCAAATCCTTGTATAACACCCTCCCACTGAATCTGGGAGGGATCTGTGATGATAATGTCATATCACAATATCACTCCCATAATTGGGTTTTGTTACTTAGAACAGTTAACCTTAAGAAAGGAGATTATGCTCAGTAGACCTGACCTAATCAGACCGACCCTTAAAAGGGCAAGGTTCTTCCTGGCAACAGAGGTTCAAAATGAGAAAGGAATTTAACAGAAGGGAGGGTCTCTATTGACAGCTTTGAAGATAAATGAGGGGACACAAGGAAAGGACTGTGGATGGCTTGAAGGAGCTGGGAGTGGTCCCATGCTGACAACCAGTAAAGGAATAGGGACCTGAGTCTTAGGACTTCAAGGAATTAAATTCTGCTGCAAACAAATGAGTTGCATAAGGATCCTAAGTTCCAGATGAGAAGAGAGCCTGCTTGGCTCTGTAAATTTGGCCCCATGAGACTGTCAGCAGAGAACTCAGTTATTCTGTCCCTGTATTCCTGACCAGTGGAAACAGAGATGATAAATCCATGGTGTTTTAAGCTACTAAGTTTTAGAGAATTCATTATGCATCCATAGGTGACTAATACACCTTGGCATTGATTCCAAGTATCTAACCCTTCTTTCTTGGCTTCAAATGTGCATAGGTAAAGTCACGCAGGTCATTTAGTGGGTACTAGGATGGGTTTTGCTCAAACTATACCAGAGGCATTACCATCATGGTGAGGAATAGGCGACCCAATATCATTGGAATAAGTGTGCCGACTTTCGTTACTTTACAGTGTGTACTGGAAAGATTTTACCCGTGTCCTCTCATGTGCATACCTCTTAACACCCCCTACTGTTAGTACCGCAAAGATAAAAATAAACACCATAGGATACACTGATTAGAAGTCACAGTTCAGTGGAACAAGGACAAAGTCCAAGGTGAAAGAAAATTAAAAAAAAAAAAATAAACAAAATTAGTAGACCAAGCACTAAGAGTTTTCTGCATAGTGAGAAACACAATTTGATGCCCTTTTCTTGCTGAGTGAAGTAGAGTCCCTGTGGATTGGGCTGGGAAAGAAAATACTTTTTCCATTGGTTTCCGATTCATGGAGTACTCTAGCAATCCTTTTAGTTTTCAATAACATATGAAGATTGAGTTCAGGGTTAAAACATAGTAGGCATCATTTGTCCAGAATACACAGTGGTTCTGCATGGGGCTAGTAAGGCCAAAGATCTGTGGTTGTATGCATTTTTTGTAACTGTTTGTGAAGTTGGAATAAGGCACCTGCCTGTGATAAAATATGACCCTCCCTCACTCTTGTAAATTGCTCTTGCCCATTCACATTTAGAGGTCATTAATCTTGTTTCCCTTTATGGATGGACATTCAGCACATTCCCCACAATTGATTTAACTCTCTAGTTCAGAGTGGTGTAAAAAATTCACCAAGTGCAGTTGGAGAAAAATGTCACATTACAAGGGTCCAAATAAGAAGGGCTACCTTTATCTTATCTTTGGAGAAACGTAGGCATTTCCATAAAGGCCTGTGAAAGGATCACAGGAACAAGACAAAAATAGGCAATCAGTCATCATAAGTTCTTTGCCTGGAAAGGACTTGTTACATCCTACACAGCATAGGAATCCCCTTTGCACTACTGATGAGGAAATAGTCCTATAACATATGATTGAAAACATCCTGAATGTAGGGAAACTAGCTTATAAGACATTCCATTCTTTTCATGATCCTTTTACCACCCAAGACAGATGTTTACTTTGAACATATGTTACGTTGCAGTTGTGATACTTAGTTATATTTCTTTTTGATTTTCATCTCTTCCTCATGTTCTCAGTATGTAGTAAAATAAACTGAATGTTTGTAGATATTTTTGCTGAATGCAAATTTCTATTCAATTCTGGGTCCAATGGTGACAGTTCTAGATACTGTCTATTTACCATTCACACGACTATAAAAAAGATAGTGAAAAAATAGCGCTGTGCACATGGCTAATATTCTTTGTATGATCTTTTTTTTCTGATGCTTTTCCTCCAGACCATTCACATACCACTTGACAATTATGTCTCTGGTATACCTGAAGGCCATTCAAAAATAAATGTGAGTTAAAGTGTCTGGTCACCTAGAAGCAAAAGTGCTTCAGACTTAAATGTAAGACACAAAGTCAGGAGGGGCAGGAAGGAGGCTTCAACCTCCTGTTCTTTATCTTTCATTTAAATTGGTTGAGAATGTTAAGCTATTATCAAGTCAATACTGAACAAAAGCTAGAGTATATTAATTACAACAAAAGTAACATTCCATAAAGTGTTTAATCAGGGGGAAGGAAGGGTATGCCATTGAGCAAACACAAGAGAATTTAGAATAACATCATAATCAAATGAATAAATATTTGACTTTCTGTGATGTGCAGGCTCTGTTCTCACTGATGTACATGGAAAATAAATGTGGGTAATATGACAGTTACCCTCTCTAGATGACCTTACTTTGCTACTGCAGTCAGGACAATGCATGATTACCATTATTTCCTTTAGAAATGGTCTCTATGTCAACCACAGTGTTGACAAACAATTTTTCAGCCAGTTTCTGTTGTCTGTTGGATTTGTCTCTAATTGCTACCTTTCATGTTTAAAATTGATGTGAACTCCTGGCCAAACACAGGTGTCTTTCAGAAGTTGGGAATATGGAAGGTGTGTCTGATGGTTCTTTCCACTTGTGGCAAGGTATGACCATGTTTGCTAACTTCATCTCCCGTAATTTATAACAGTAAAGGTTTTCTTACACAGTTTCTCTTTCTTTTTTTTAATATATGAAATTTATTGTCAAACTGGTTTCCATACAACACCCAGTGCTCATCCCAAAAGATGCCCTCTTCAATACCTATCACCCACCCTCCCCTCCCTCCCACCCCCCATCAACCCTCAGTTTGTTCTCAGTTTTTAAGAGTCTCTTATGCTTTGGCTCTCTCCAACTCTAACCGCTTTTTTTTCCTTCCCCTCCCCCATGGGTTCCTGTTAAGTTTCTCAGGATCCACATAAGAGTGAAAACATATGGTATCTGTCTTTCTCTGTATGGCTTATTTCACTTAGCATCACACTCTCCAGTTCCATCCACGTTGCTACAAAGGGCCGTATTTCATTCTTTCTCATTGTCAAGTAGTATTCTGTTGTATATATAAACCACAATTTCTTTATCCATTCATCAGTTGATGGACATTTAGGCTCTTTCCACAATTTGGCTATTGTTGACAGTGCTGCTATAAACATTGGGGTACAAGTGCCCCTATGCATCAGTACTCCTGTATCCCTTGGGTAAATTCCTAGCAGTGCTACTGCTGGGTCATAGGGTAGGTCTATTTTTAACTTTTTGAGGAACCTCCACACTGTTTTCCAGAGTGGCTGCACCAATTTGCATTCCCACCAACAGTGCAAAAGGGTTCCCGTTTCTCCACATTCTCTCCAGCATCTATAGTCTCCTGATTTGTTCATTTTGGCCACTCTGACTGGCGTGAGGTGATATCTGAGTCTTACACAGTTTCTCAAGAGCCGCACACAATTTCAGAATCTTAGCTCTTGGAAATGTAGCATATTTATGCAAGATCTTTCCACTTCTCTGCATATTTAAATGTTCATTTTACATAATAATTTGATGGCACATGGTACATAAATTAATGAGTGGATACACAGACCTAGAGCTTGGGCTGAAAGGTTGAGAAAAAGAGATTTTTAGTCTACACTCTGTGTAGGGGAAGATGGGAGGTAAGATGAAAACCTGGGAGGAAGATTTGGGAAACTCAGGACTGAAATTGAAATCTCAGAGAAGAATTTCAGAAATCTTTTCTGTGATGTGCACTGTGAGCTCATTTTTCCTCTCTTGGTAGATTTTTCAGCCAACTGTCCACTTCTTAAGAGTGACCTGTAAAGACTAGATCTTCTAGAAAAATAGAATAAAATGAGGATTATGATCAAATATAGGCAGAGAATAAAGGTCCATGGAAGGTGCCCAAACTTACCCCTCATCATAATCAATCATATTGGTCTCAATTTGGATCAGAACAGGAGAAAAAGATTAAAATATGATTCATGATAAACTTATTTTTAGAAAAAAAATTAGGTGAAACAATTTCCCTGGAGAATTCTGGAAACATTTGTGTGTATTATCATTCTGAAATAAAAAGTATGTGTATGTGTGTATTATGTTTTCCAGTAAGGTTAACAAATATGACATTATGGCTAACTAAGATATAATTTTTTTTTTAATTTAAATTCAAGTTAGTTACCATACAATGTAGTCTTGGCTTCAGGGGTAGAACCCAGTGATCATCTCTTACATATCACACCCAGTGCTCATCCCAAAAAGTGCCTTCCTTAATGCCTATCACCCATTTAACCCATTCTCCCCACCCCCTCCAACAACCCTCAGTTTTATTCTCTGTATTTAGGAGTCTCTTATGGATTGCCTCCCTGTCTGCTTTTATGTTATTTTTCCTTTCTTTCCCCTGTGTTCATCCGTTGAATTTCTCAAATTCCACATATGAATGAAATCATATGATATGTGTCTTTCTCTGACTTATTTCACATAGCATAATACCTTCTAGTTCTGTCCATGTTGTTGCAAATAATTAAGACATGAGATAAATAGTGGCTTAAAGAAAATGAGATTGAAAGTGTTAATATTAAATGTATATTAAAAATGTGAAATTTAATTTTTGTTTTAGAATATAATTCGCAATTCATTTTGAAATCAGCTTGTTTTGTCTTGTTTATTTTTCCCCAAAACTTCCAAGCTCTTTTGATTCTAAAGAAATAGGAATGGGAGAAAGGAATCAGAAGAAAATAAATTTTCAGATCTGACCTTTATCTTGTCATGTGAGACTGTGCCTTCTGAAGAATGATTCTTCAGTTTGCCATTCAGTGAGAGAATAAAGTTGTTCATGGTTAATGCAGTGGGTAATAGAATGGCGATTGATTTATCATAATTTTAACTCATGACATGTGTTACATAATGTCCTATCTAGGGGTGCCTAGGTGGCTCAGTCGGTTAAGCGTCCAACTTCAGCTCAGGTCACGATCTCACAGTCCGAACTCTCCATCTTTGGTGATAGGAACTAGGTGCTGAAGACAAAAAAATGTGCAAAAGCTGAGAGATTTGGAAAATTATTTTAGAAAAGATGAATTGAGAGCATAGAATTCATGAAGGAACGTCTGAGGTGAAAATAGAGCAAGAAAAAGTATCAAGGGAGGCCTTGAAGGAGACTATGTTGAGTTGAGTTTAAGAAACTCTAGGGGCGCCTGGGTGGCTCAGTCAGTTGGGCATCCGACTTCGGCTCAGGTCACATCTCGTGGTCCGTGAGTTCAAGCCCCGCGTCAAGCTCTGGGCTGAAGGCTCAGAGCCTGGAGCCTGCCTCCGATTCTGTGTCTCCCTCTCTCTCTGCCCCTCCCCCGTTCATGCTCTGTCTCTCTCTGTCTCAAAAATGAATAAACGTTAAAAAAAACAAAAAAAACCATAATGTCCTATCCAGTGCCAGAGGGAGTACTGTACAAAGCGAGTGGGGGCCACCATGGCTGGGTGCTGGAGAGCACATCACGTGTCACATTGTCATGCATTGTATCCACGTTCTTGTATTTATTTACTCTGTTATCCGGCCCAGGGCTGCATACCTGGGTTCTTCAATGGCTGTCGGATTGCAAATGTTAGTATAGCAATGTCTGAGAACTATTTATTTCTTTTAAGTAGTGTAGAGAAGAACATCTGATCACCAACCTAAATTTATGCTTGGGGATTTTTCCTACAGTTATTCAATACAGGGATTTGCTATCTCTACTCTAGTCATCCTACAGATTTACTTGTGCTTCTTACTTCTCCTTACTTGTGCTAACCAGGACAACAGCCTCAAGTCATTAATGAGATGGACAGGGCCAGAGAGGAATTAGGCTTAGCTGGAGTAGGGGAGTGCATTTAGTAGGACAGCAAGAAAGTAGTGGGATTGGGTAAGATGCTGGTGTGGGCAGTGGGAGCTATTTAGGCCACTTACTGAAATTGGAGTCAATTCAGTATGGACAGCATTGTAGAGTCCACGGTGTATTTACAGTCTACTATGCACAAAGCCCAGTGGGGGATTCTAATGTAGTCTTTACTCTGTAAGAGATTATCATCTGGATGGAGAAATCAAGACAAAAAGCAGATTAGGGTGATAAACATAATGATGTGAAAATTGCTCATTACAATGCAAACTAGTTGATTTGGTTATAGGAATGAGAAAAGGTTTCATGGAGTGGGTGAGCCTTGGCACATTCCTGGAGACTAGGTGATATGGGGACAAATAAGAAAGTGCATCTGAGGTAGTGTGGACATTGACAGCAAAGACACAGAAGTGTTTTAATGCAAAATGTGTGATCAGATTATTGGAGTTAGTCATCTAATCACATAGTCATCTGCTCTTCCTTTAGTACTCAGTGGTACAAAGACTTACTGGTTGTGGCCTTTACTACCCATGGCAGGAGGAGGCAGTCTCTGCTTTTGAAGAAGGCCTGATAGGTCTCAATTGAACAGAGCATCCTGAGCAGAAGTGAAGTGCTAATGAACAGGCCCTGGGTGGGGCTTTGTTCATGAACTGAGGACAGCACGGGGTAAAAGGCACATATGAGGTCTCAGAACACAAGCTGTCCCAAATAAAACCCTAGCTAGAATAGGTCTGCTGATCCCAGCCAGGGAGCTGTTGGGCTCTGTCTTGATTCTAACTAGCTTTCTGTGGCCACGTTGGCATTTCGGGGGTTTTGTAACAAGAGCAAAGTATCTCAGATGCTAGATATTCTCTTTTTGTTGAGTAACATGATCAAGTATTTTTTCATTTGGTTTCTACTTTTTAGAATATATACAATGTTGGCATTGGATTTGCTGGTCAAATTGTTCATTTCTTAAAAGAGGATAATAACTATGTATACCTATTAAAGAAACTTTTTATTACTTAATTCCGTGGTTAGGGACACAGACTTAGGAACGAGTTACTGGTTTGAATTTCACTTCTACTGCTTATTTAGGTGGACCTTTGGCAATTTGTTTAACTTCTCTGCCTCAGCTTACTTATCTGCAAAATAGGATCAATAATGGTACAACCTTATGGCGTTATCTTGGGGATTAAATGAATTATTATTATTTAAAAAAATTTTTTTTAACATTAATTTATTTTTCAGACAGAGAGAGACAGAGCATGAACGGGGGAGGGTCAGAGAGAGGGAGACACAGAATCTGAAACAGGCTCCAGGCTCTGAGCTGTCAGCGCCGAGCTTGACGCGGGGCTCGAACTCACAGACCGCGAGATCATGACCTGAGCCGATGTCGGCCACTTAACCGACTGAGCCACCCAGGCGCCCCATTAATTATTATTTTTAATATACTTAAAACACTTCCTGGTTTATAGGAAACATCATATGAGTGTTTACTTTGTAAAAAATAAAATATCTCATAATTACTAATTATTATGACTTTAAAGTAAAAAAGATAATACAGTATCTGTCATATAGTAACATTCAATAAGAATTAGCTCTGGTATGGGGCCCCTGGGTGGCTCAGTCGGTTGAGCATCCGACTTCGGCTCAGGTCATGATCTCACAGTTTGTAGGTTTAAGCCCCACATTGGGCTCTGTGCTGACAGCTCAGAGCCTGGAGCCTGCTTCGGATTCTGTGTCTCCCTCTCTCTGTGCCCCTCCCCCACTAACACTTTGTCTCTCTCTCTCAAAAATGAATAAACATTAAAAAAACCCAACAATTAGCTCTGGTACTCTGGGATAATTTTATTATTTAACTCAAATATTTTCTGAGTCCAGTTTCAGGAAACTATTAGTAAATGATTGCAAATTAAGATTCTTAGCAAAATTAATTATCTAGATCAATTTACATCTGATCACAGTATTTTTATTTCAGGAATCTTAAGATGTTTTAAGGAACTGTAAATCACAGTTCAAAAATCAAAGTTAAAGTCTTCTACAAAGTAATTATGACATTTTAAGGACCAGAATGAAATAAAGCTAAGAACATAAGACCTAAGACCCAGATAGATTACTAAACCTGCCAAGACAAGTGTGAGAAAATTTATAAGATCAACCCAGGATTTCAGAGGGCACTGAAATGCCCACAGGAAGCTGAGGCCTTACTTCAGTAGCCACATAGCAGAGATGGTGTCAGGATCAGGGGAGTTTTGAATGTGGGTATAACCTCTTCAGTGTCTCCTGATGTTACCCACAGTAACTCCCTCAGCTTTCAGATGAGAAAATCAGAGCTTAGAAATAGGAAGTCTTGGGTGCCTGGGTGGCTCAGTCGATTGAGTGTCCGACTTTGGCTCAGGTCATGATCTCACAGTTTGAGTTGGAGCCCCATGTCGGGCTCTGTGCTGACGGCTCAGAGCCTGGAGCCCGCTTCACATTCTGTGTCTCCCTTTCTCTCTGCCCCTCCCCCACTCATGCTCTGTCTCTCTCTGTCTCAAAAATAAATATAAACATTAAAAAAATTAAAAAGAAAAAGAAACGGGAAGTCTTAAGGTCATAAAATTTTCTGTGATTCAGCCCTGCTTAAATCCAGGCCTTGCTCCTCCCAGTATGCTTCCCTGCCCACTAAACCACACCGTGCCAGCCATCGATCTAGTTTCTTCAGCAGTTAGTCCATAGTGCCGTTCAATAGCATGGGTTGGTCAAGAGTTGTATAAATTTGTCCCGTTAGAATTCCCTAATTCTTTCTCTCCAAAAGTAATATTAGATTTGATTTGTCGTTTATCAGGTGGAAGTTTATCCTGGTTATGTATTTGTTGTTCTAGAATCCAAAGTGACCCTGGACGTCTGTACATAGTAATTGCATTGCATATGTTCATTCAGTTCATGGAGATGCTGGAAATGGAAAGATTGGAACATTCAATAATTCTTGCGAGATTTAGTTTGATTTTAAAACACCAGGAAAGAAGAGGCAGCTGGGTGGCTCAGTGGTTGAGCATCTGACTCTTGATTTTAGCTCAGGTCGTGATCTCGAAGTTTGAGAGTTTGAGCCCAGTATCTAGCTCCACCCTGTCAGTGAGGAGCCTGCTTGGGTTTCTCTCTCTCTCTCGCTCTGCCCCTCCCACCTGTGCATATGCTCTGTCTCTCTCAAAATAAGTAAACTTAAAAAAAAGATTAAAAAATAAAATTAAATTAAAAAACCAGGAAAGAGTCCCTGTGGTGACAGCTTAGAAGTCCCTTTTCTGATATACATTTGATCTTTGAACAATATGGGCATTGGGGCACCAAACTCCTTTGCAGTGGAAAATCAACATACAGCTTTGGAGTCTCCAAAAACTTAACTACTTAAGTTCCACATGAGTGAAATCATGTGGTATTTGTCTTTCTCTGACTTATTTCACTTAGCCTTATACCCTCTAGATCCATCCATGTTATTGCAAATGAAAAAATCTCATTCATATTTATAGCTGAATAATATTCCATGTGTACGTCATGTAGGTATAATTTAAGAAACAAAACAAATGGACAAAGAAAAAAAGGGACAAACCGAAAAACAGACTCTTAACTATAGACTCCCCTGGATGGTTACCAGGGGAGGTGGGAGGGGGGATGAGTGCAATAGGTTAAGGGGATTAACAGTATACTTATCATGATGAGCACTGAATAATGTATACAATTGTTGAATCACTATATTATGCACCTGAAAAAAAAAAAAAAAGAACAAACACCTTAACTACTAATAGCCTACTGTTGACTAGAAGGCTTACAGATAATATAAACAGTTGATTAGATATATATATATATCTAACATATATATATATGTGTGTGTGTGTGTGTGTATATATCTTCTGTATTCTTATAATAAAGTAAACTAAAGAGAAAATGTTATTAAGAAAATCATAAGGAAGAGAAGATACATTTACAGAACTGTAGTGTATTTATTGAAAAAAAAGTCTGTGTGTAATTAGACCTGCAGAGTTCAAACCCATGTTGTTCTAGGATCAACTGTATAGAATTAGAAAAAAAAAAAAAAGAAGAAAAGAAAAAAACATCTAAAACTTAATGAGTAAACCATTGAGAATTGGGAGACATGTATTAGTCAGGGTTCTCCAGAGAAGCATGGCCCCCCTGCCATACTTCATTTGCTGTGAAGTGGGTTCTGTGATGAGACATAATGCCATGTGGAATACCATGATGGTGGATAAGGCATTATATAATACCATGGATGGTAGTTTGGGTAGAAACACCCTATGCAGGGGAGGCAAATCCTAGCCAGAGTGTCTATTCCAGTAGGAACAAAATGCTGTTTTTTCATGATGGAAGTGGTCCATTATAATCAATATGCCCCCAGGTAGCTGATTGATCACCTCAAGGAATGGTGCCGTACTGGGGACTCAGGACAGTCTCTACTGCTAGCAGATTGGGCATATAGCAGTGGCCATAGCAAGATAGGCCTTGTGATTGGAGGCTCGTGTTGCTACACCCTTACAAAACCGTAATCCCTGTCTCCATAGCCAGATTTGTTCATGAATCCTATGGGCCATGATAAGGGTCAGTGGGGAGAGTATGACTGGGAGCCACAGATTGGGTCATCCCATACATTTGATGATTAAAATCTGCCTTCTTTCCTCACCCTTTGGTGAACATTCACATCAGATACAAATATTTTCACACTTCTTACCCACTCATAGAAGTCTAATCCACATACCTCATCCCCTGACTCTTTGTCATCAATATTCCAATCATGTACCTTTAAGTCCCTGATCGTCTAGCCAAACTATTAGTCACAAGCCATGAATCAGTGTATAGTTCCATATCTGGCCGTTGCTTCTTCCAAGCAAAATGAATAACCAGGTGCACTGATCCAAGTTCTGCTTGTTGGAAAGGCTTCCCTCACCCCTGTTATTCATGGATGTCCCCCAAAAGGGTTGTGCAGCCATCCACTCTTGGATGGTTGCTACATATTGTGCAGAATCACCTGTACACGAGGCTTAAGTTTTCTCTGTGAACTGGTCACAAGACTCCTGTTAAGGTTACACATGAAGGCTGGGACAAACAAGGTGGTATAGCAGGAATGGGGACCATGGGCAATTTGGGTCACTTATTCACATAACTTGCTTGTATCTTAAGGCCCTGCTTAAGCCCGATCGCACATACATTGCTTTTATTGAATGCTCATGTGCTGCTGTGCCTGCCCAACTTTGTGGCTCACTTTTGGGGGTGTCATTGACCCAGATAACACCCAGATGATGACAGGAAGTCCAGGTCTCATGGTAAGTTGGTGGCCCATGGATAAGGGTTGAATCTCTAGTAAGGTCCAGTAGCAAGCCAGAAGCTGTTTATCCAAAGGAGAAGCAATTATCTGCAAAGGATAGCAGGGTTTTGATCCAAAATCCCAACGGCCTGTGTTACAGTTTACCTATAGGGCCTGCCAACAACTCCAAACAGCATCCCTCTCTGTTGCTGATACTTCAAACATCATTGAATCTGCTGGGTCATATCACATAAGTAGCAGAGCAGCTGGTACCGAAGCCTGAACCTGGGACAACCTTCTTTTGTTCTGGGCCCCACTGAAAACTTACAGCGTTTGGGTCATTCAGTAAACAAGCCAGAGTAACACCTGCAAATCAGGAACATGCTGCCTCCAAAACCCAGAGGTCCACCAGGCAGACATTATAGACTCATTGTGACAGTTCAGAAAATTTGATCTGTAATAGTTTGGTTGGTTTGTTGAAACATGGACCAAAAGGTGGCCCATAGTAAATTAAATGCTAGATAGAGCTGCTCTGGTAAACAACAGAAGGGATTCAAAGGTTTAGGAAGCTTGACATGTTGTAATGGATTTGTCAATTAATATCTGCTCACCCACCCTACAAGAGTCCAGAGGACACACCTTTCACCATGACTTTGAGAAATAAATTTGTGAGGGGGATACCAGAAACCTTGAAGAGCTTTCTGATCACTTTTCTCCATAGGGCAGAAAACACAATGGGAACTGCTCTTATTGAATTAGGAAACCAAAATAAAGTGGGGGTAATTGGATCCTGAGGTGGCAAGAACAAAGTGGAGGCACTCAATGGCCCAAGGCAAAATGGGTGTGGTTTCTGTAATGATAGGTAGAGTCATGTAGCAATCAGAGTAGTCTGGTTCACAGAGACCTCTGGCATTGGCTCATTGATCATGGTGTTTCTAAAAATTAAAATATGGGATGCCTACTAAATTCTTACTTGATCTGTATAAAGAAAAGATTTTTAGGCCAAGTGAACCAAAGTCCAACTTGAATCATACAAACAGTCATGGTCAATCCTCAGATGTGAGCCGGTTTTCATGCTCAGAGCCCCTTGAATGAAGGCGAAGTGGTCCCCTTGTGAAAGGACCTTGCCATATTAGCAAAAATTTGTTTTGTTAATCTTTTCCCATCCTTTCCCAAAGTGACTTTTGACCTTTTACCACAGTAAGTGAGCTTTGGAGCAAAGGAAATATTCAGGCCTTTCAGGGATTCCTGGACACTGGCTCTGAATTGCTGCTAATTCCAGGAGGCCCAAAATGTCACTGTGGCCCACCAGAGTAGGGACTTATGAAGATCAGATGATGAATACAGTTTTCACTCGGGTCTGTCTCACAGTGGGTACAAGGATCCTGGAACCCCTCTTGTGGTTATTTCTCTAGGTCCAAAATACACAATTGGAACAGGCATACTTAGCAACTGGCTGAGTGCCCAAATTGAATAAGAATTTAACCCTCTGCTTAACCCTCAAAGAACCCATGAATTTAAGAATGAAGCATTTTCTCATCTGTGTACAATGGGGTATATAATATTTTGAAGTTTTTTTTAATGTTTTTGAGAGAGAGAGAGAGAGAGAGAGAGAGAGAGAGAGAGAGAGAGAGAACAGGATGGGGGGCAGAGAGAGGGAGACACAGATTCTGAAACAGGCTCCAGGCTCTGAGCTGTCAGCACAGAGCCCTATGTAGGGTTTGAGCCCATGAACTGTAAGATCATGACCTGAGCTGAAGTTGGACACTTAACTGACTGAGCCCCCCAGGTGCCCCATATTTTGAAGTATTTTAAATTCTGGAATTCATTACAAAATTTTCTAAAATTTGGTTATATTATCTTTGAAACAAGAAGAAATTTTATTTGCAGTTTATCAATATTCTTGTCAGATTGATGTTTTCTCATTTAAAGTTTTGTCTCGTTAATGAAGGAGAACTCTAGAGTTTTGACATATAATTAACAAGTGTTTGATGGAAAGGTAATTAATTCTTCCCAAATTAGTTAATGACACAGATTGCCTCTTTTCACTGACAATTATATATATTTGTTTATTCTCAATTTCTTAGGAGTTTCCTGTCCTATTGTTGTGCTTCAATTTTATCATTGCCATTTTACAGTTCTGTAATTAGTTTTGCTGGTATTTTTCTTCAGTTGAATAGTTAAATGTGATTTGAACTTAATATGATTAAGTCTAATGGATTGCATTTCCTGCTGCCTTCATTTGATTGGCAATGTAGAGAAATAGAAACCAATGCAGTTGAGGAAAGAATTCAAATCATCATTTCATATCCTGGAAAATCTCAGCGTCTAAATTTTCTTACGTTCTCATTTCTTGGCAATATTTCTATCAAGGACTTCAATTCGAGTCCTAATTTATATCATGTTTTTACCCAATTAATCAGCAGAATAATTTATATTAGTGGCCTAACAAACCCCATAAAATGATTTTTTTCCCTTTTTTGTTTCTTAAAAAGATAATCCTTCACTTAACCAGTGTATAAGTGAATTTAGGTTATTTTAAGAAAAAAAATGTTATGAGAACGTATACATAATACCTCAGAAGCTCTTGCTTGGTTTGCTATGCTATCACAAGTGACTTGTTTTCCTTGTGCCAAAAAGTCTCTCACTCGAGGATCCTTCTTTCAAGACTGGTGAAATTTTTGGGGTGCCTGGGTGGCTCAGTCGGTTAAACGTCCAACTTCAGCTCAGGTCGTGATCTCACAGTTCGTGAGTTTGAACCCTGCATCAGGCTCTGCTGACAACTCAGAACCTGGAGCCTGCTTCAGATTCTGTGTCTCCCTCTCTTTCTCTGACCTTCCCCTGCTCACTCTCTGTCTCTCTCTGCCTCTCAAAAATAAATAAATGTTAAAAAAAAATTTTTTAAAGTGGCAAAAATGCCTGTCTCATGATTTCACACAATCAGACGTCCTGGGCCATAACAGAAAAAAATATGTGCATTTAGATGGAGAGTTTTTTTTTTTTTTCAACGTTTATTTATTTTTGGGACAGAGAGAGACAGAGCATGAACGGGGGAGGGGCAGAGAGAGCGGGAGACACAGAATCGGAAACAGGCTCCAGGCTCTGAGCCATCAGCCCAGAGCCTGACGCGGGGCTCGAACTCACGGACCGCGAGATCGTGACCTGGCTGAAGTCGGACCCTTAACGGACTGCGCCACCCAGGCGCCCCTGGAGAGTTTTTTTTTAATGAAATATAAAGAATTCCTTCCAGCTGATCTGTTTGGCTGTCAAAGCCTCAATTACAACAAACTAGAACAGAGCTTCCAAAATCCGAAGTGCAGAAATTGAAATCTCAGGTGCCGAATGTCACTTTTCTGGGACTGTGTGTGTATTTGCAGGAGAGGTTGCCAAAATCATATTAGAATTTGCGTTGTAAGGGTAGAGCTTTTACTACTATAATAAAAAAATGGAAACATTAGATGTGGCAGGATGTTACTGCACTCTTTTTTATTAGGGTTATACAATTTTCTATTTCCAAAGGATGCCTAACAAAGTAAGTGCAGTCAGAAAAAAAAAAAAAAAATCTTTGAACCTGGACTGTGTGTTGAATGCCATCTGAAACAGACCCGAACCTAGAAGACATGTTGCACTGCTTTAAACTGCCTTTGACTCCACACTGACTGTGTCTTGAGTTGCTGATGAATTATCATTGGTCTTGATATGATCCTGACTGGGGAATTTATTACATAAGGATCTATCAGGATGGATGCAGTTCTGCTGTCTGAAAGCTCTTTCATTCTTCCAGAAAGCATTTCTTTTGGCTTTTGAAATGGACCTTTTAGTTCGGCTAAATTATGAGCATCTTTTGAACCTCCCAAGGCGTTAATATGTTATATCATTATACCGTTTGGAGAATTGGATGAGTGGAGGAGGAATAATGGAAGTGTGTATTTTACTGTGGTTGTTGTTTTGAATTTCAGTGTTTTTATTTTGTCCCTGAGTTATGTAGAGGCAAGAGCATGGGCATTCAAATTATCGGGCACTATGGAATGGTACTTAGAGGCTTGGAGTTCTGGTGTCAGCCTGCCTCAGTTTGAATCATTGTTCAACTCCTTATTATCTATGTGATGACAGGTTTTTAAATAAATCTAAATTTTTGTTTTCTCATATTTTAAGTGAGTAAAATGTCCGGACCTATTTTGTGTCATTATGGGGCAGATTTAATGAGACGGTCCACGGAAGTTGCTTGGCTCGGCACTTGGCGTGTCATAAATCCACGGGAGCATTTAATTATGCTGTTGGAGCCCCAGTCCCAGCAACTACTAGCTGGGTGACCTTCCCCAAAGTATTTACTCTTTTACCTGTTTGCTTATCTTTAAAATGAAGATAATGGAGCGTCTGGGTGGCCAAGTCGGTTGAGCGTTCAGCTTCGGCTCAGGTCATGATCTTGCATTCGTGAGTTCGAGCCCCGCATCGGGCTCTGTGCTGACAGCTTGGAGCGTGGAACCTTCTTGGGATTCTATGTCTCCCTCTTTCTTTCTGTCCCTTCCTTCCTTGTGCTCTGTCTCTCTCGCTTTCTCAAAAATAAATGAACATTAAAAATTTTTTTAAAAAAGTAAAATGAAGATAATGATGCCCCATCTAGAGAATCCTTGAGAATCAAAACTGGTAGAAGGTTCCAAGTATTTGACATTTAGTAGTTGATCAGTATATACTAGTTAATACCCCTCTTCACTGCCTGTCACAGTAACAACAGAACAACAATAGCAACAACCACTATTTAAATGCTTCGAAAGTTGTCAGTCACTGTATATCCTATATAAAGGCAGACGCCATTGTGCTTGTTGTAAAATAATACGAGTCAGTGGCATGATTCACAGTTTTGTCAAATTTCTGGGTTCTGTGGCTTTGTATTAAGTAATTTGTATCTTTTGCCTTGAACCCATGTGCAATGGTTTCCATTAAATTATTTCTTACTCGCCCATGATGAAAAAATCAATTTTTGTTCTCTTTGCTGTCCAACTTCTCCTAGAAGAAAAAGTAAAATATGATCTAAAGCCTTGACTGAGGTTATACGCCTTTTCAAGGTTCTTTGGTGAACTTTCTACCTCTACAGAGGGAGGGCTTTAGTAGACCCTGGAGCGTTTCAAAGAGAATGTCAATATTACATCTCATTGCTGCTCAGCAGGAAAAATTGTGGACCCAACATCAGGTGTCTAAGTACAACGTAGAACATAAAGGTTTCATTTTCTGGTGCTGCCTGGGTACTTGCAGCATTTTAAATAAGAAGAAAATATTAAATCTTTATGGATAAGTCATTTCTTTGAAGATTTTCAAGTAATAGTTTTAGAAAAAAATATTACTTTCTCATTTCTTGGCAAGAGTTCTCAAGGACTTTGAATTCAAACCCAAATTTACATCAGATTATTTTAAAACCCGATTAACCAACAGCATAATGTGTTAAAAGAAGCAAATTCTGATGATTGATTTCCTTGCAGCCTCCTTTCCTCTCCAGGACTCTGGGCTGTCCGTGTGGATGGAAAACAATGGATTGATTTAATGTATCTGGGCACTTAACACAGAACTTTAATAAGTATGTCGAAAATTGCCATTAGAAAGGATGCTGCCATTTATGTGTTCATTTCCCAAGAGCAGAAACTCTATTACAGTGATTCGAATAAGTTTCTATGAAGTATGGAAAGGCACTGGGTTTCATGACCTGCTTGTTGGGTCAAGGAGCCAATTTGCCAGAACAACTTACTTTAAAATAACTTTATATATGTGTTATATTGTTGTGGCAAAAGAAGATGAAATTTCAGATTACTGATTTTCCCAGCTTCAGATCTCTTAGGTTGTAGGTTTCAAGAAGCTGAATGAAAGTGAGTAAGATTTGTAACTTCGATTATTATGGACTGTCCTGAAGCTTTGCGTTTATTTTTGGGTATAGCACCCAGCAGTTTCTATTCTTACTAATTTGCTTCAAAATGGGAATTATCAATTTGCTACAAAAATTTGAGTTATTTCCAAGGCAATACGATATAGTGGGAGTCACACTTGATTCAGCATTGGTAAATCAGGTCTTTACTGTTCTGTGAATTTAGACAAGTGATTTTATCTCTCTGAGACCCTGTAGCTTTTTCCTATGAATAAGATAATTAGGTAGATGAACTCATGTCTCCTTACATTTTAAACTTCTAAAAATCAATTTTTTATATCCTTGAGGGTACAGATTTATATCCCTTGAAGTTTTAAACCAAGTGTCACATTAATGAATGATGTGTGATAACTTTGCAGACTCCATTTACATTTCTACATTGTTTACTTATCACATTCATGGTGGCCTTGTAGAAGTCTCTTACCTTCCCCGAGTTTGTGCCATCTGAATGTAAAAATGAGAAATTTAAACAATATGGTCTCTAAAGATCCTTCCAGTTCTAATCTTTTGTTTGTAGTGTACACTTACTGAAATCAGGTAAAATATAAGTTGTGTGGTTCTCAGTAATATAGGAGATACAAAGTCAACAATACATGGCATCTTCCCTAGAAAGAGTTTTTGGCTTCCACTGAATCACACTTGTGGTCTCAGTCCATCTGAGCTGCTATAACAATACCATAGACTGGTTGACTTTTAAAAAACAAATTTATTTCACAAAGTTCTGGAGGCTAGTAATCCGAGATCAAAGTGCCAGCAGTGTCTCTGTCTGGTGAGAGTCTGCTTCCTGGTTCATAGACAACTGTCTTCTTGCTATGACCTGACATGGCCAAGAGGTAAGGGATCCCTCTGGAGGGCTCTCTTTTCTGAGGGCACTAATTCCACTCATAAGAACTTTACTCTCATAACCTAATTACCCCCTGCAAAAGCCCTATCTCCAAATATCACCATGGGGGGAATAGGTTTCTACGTACAAATTTGAGGGGGACACATTGAGTCTATAGCACATGGGATTCATGGAGCCATTAGAATTATGTATAAAATGTTTTCTTGTGTTCAGTTTTGGAGAAAAGAATTCGTAGCTCTCATAAGAATTTTGAGTACTACATAATAAATAAAACTAGATGCTCTTTTTTCAGAAATCTAGTATAGTGGGTCTTAAATTATGATCAGTGAAGGGTTAGGGGCTTAGACACTTTCAGGCAGTTCAAGAAATGAAATATATTTTCATAGTAACACTAAGATGATATTTTCCGTTTTCATTTCCATTCACTAATGAATGCACAGTAGGGTGTTTCAGAAACTCCATGATGTATGATATCGTAACAGATTAAATGCAGAAGTAGATGTGAGAATTCAGTTATCTTTTATTAAACCAGACAGACATTAAAGGTAGTTGCAAAATGTAAAGCAGTGTCATTCTTTTCACTAATTTTTGTTTTGGAAATGAGCATATAAAAATGATTATTTTGAAATTAATAAATATGTTTTAAAATTTTTCTCATTTTAAATTCTAATCTGCTACATATCGACAGATAAAATCCACAGAAACAGAAACTCTTTGGAGTCCTTAGTAATTTTTCAGAGTGTCAAGGGCTCACGAAACTAAAATGTTTGAGAAATGCTAACCAGCCTTCATTAAGGTAGGTTAATCTGTAGTAGTAAACTAAGCCTACCTTGCTAGTAACTTTACACAAAGAGGTTTATGTCTCTCTCACCTAATTATCTAAGTAGGTGTTCAGTTAGCAGAGTAACTTCTGAGCACATGGTAATCCGGGGATCCAAGTTCATGGTGTGGCTTTGCCATGTTCAACCTTGACCTTCAAATTTGTTCTGAAGCTGACATCTCAGTCATCTGGAGAAGGGAATGAGCACAGAGGAGAAGAAATGGTTAATTGTTACAGCACCCAAGAAGTATCACTCATCATGTTCATTCACATTGCACTGGCTAGAACTGTTTCATGGCCTAAGCCAACTGCATTGAATGTAGCTCAGCTATATGTCCAGGAAGAGAAAAAAAGTCATAATCAGGAATAGCTAGCAGTCTCCCTCATACCTCAATTTTTATCTAGGTCTGCTATGTACAAGTTAGTAAACATGGGCCACCCACATAATAACTAATTTTTAGGTTAACACAGACCAATTGCAGAGCTATTAACTTTTAGTTTTCTCATGTATAAAATAGGTATAATAAATACTATAAAGGCTCCCAACTTTAGAAGGTTTTTGTGAGGGAGCCTGTGCAAAAGTGCTTAAAAATGGCTAGGTAAATATTTATCAAGTAACTGTGTAAGTCCATGACCCAAATAACGTTAAAATCAGCCTGCTAGAGGAATTTAATATTTAGAAATAGATATAAACTTGTAATAACTATACTATAAGAACATGTGTCCCATAGGCAATAAAGACTGTAAACTGGGGGCATCCAGAAAGATGAGACAGTTTTTAGTGAGTGCTTTCATGGAAGCTCTTGAATTGGAAGTTCTTGAAGGGTCTTCCCAAAATATCAAATTGATGGTTCTTTGCTCTGGAATTCCACCATCCCTTCTAGATGCCTTTCTCGTGGCACTTATCTGACCTTCATGTAATGTGAATTTTCTTATCTGCTTCCTTCATTAGCTTTTAGCTCTTATTATGGCCATCAGAACAGGATTTTCATCTTATTGTACTTTGTATGTCTTGAACTTAGCATGGTGCCTGGCCCATTGTGAGCCCTGAGGTAGATATTTATTAAATAGATAAGTTAGTTTCATTAAGAGAAATTGCATGGGGAGCGCCTGAGTAGCTCAGTCAGTTAAGCATCTGACTCTTGATTTGAGCTCAGGTCATGATCTCATAGTTCGTGAGTTTGAGCCCCACATCGGTCTCTGTGCTGACAGCGTGGAGCCTGCTCGAGACTCTGTCTCCCTCCCTCTCTCTCTGCTGTGTCTCTCACCTACTTGCTCTCTCTCTTTTCTCTCTCTCTCTCTCAAAATAAATAAATAAACATGAAAAAAGAGAGAAATTGCATGAAAGGCAAAGAGGAGAAATGGGGAAATTAAGAGTTTGTGATTAAAGAGAATCTGTGAAGTTTAAAGTACAGGCTGGTAGGTAACTAAAGTATAGCAATAATGCAGGATGTCAAGACACACAGAATCTCCATGTTAAATGAGTCATCACTGTGAACCAACCAAGGCCATTAGAAAGAATGGGAAAGAAAGGAAAAGTGATATATCCTAAGGTCATTAAAGGTTGAGGGAGTTTCTAGTGACAGGAAAAAATGGAGCAAGGCTGATATAAGACGGTATCAACCCTATTGACAAATCATAATGGGATAGTAGTTAGAAAGTAGCACCCCAAATGCTTTTTGAATGAGCAGATGGTGGGTAGAGATGTACAGATGATGGAAAACCATCTTTCATTTCGTTAATTGATCCTCAAGGCACAAGGTGTTAGAGGAAAATCAACTCTTACTTCATGGTGAGCAGATTGAGCATGATTACTCAGGAGTTAGGATCTTTCGAGGGCGATTCTACATGAAGCAACTCAGTTGGCTCAGAAGGTGGGCACACAGAGACAGAGTGGAATAGAGGGCTGTCCTGCCCTGAGTAGGTGGTATGAGAGGAAGTGGTAGGAGGTTTTGCATAGAGGAGAATTGTGGAAATTGTTCAAAGAGATACTAATATTAGAAGAATAGAAGTTGTTTATGAAGTGTTTGTAAAATATACTGAAGCCAGTTTTCCAATTGGAGTCCTGGCTATGATGATGTGGACCTGTCCACGTTTCTGTCTGTAATGCTAAGTTACTATTGATTTATTTTTTATATTAAGAAGAAAATAATTTATTTGCAAAGTGCCTGTTCAATAGGTCATCTTTTTAGTTAATGTTTACATAACTACTATTTTTAGTAAAAGTGTGCTATTTATATAAACAGAATTAGGCAGACACTGCTCTCAGAGGTGTTTAGAAAAGTGAATTGGGGGATTCTACTACATATAATTAAAGGGTATTATAGCAGCCTGTAGTTATGGCACAATTGAATATTTTTGTGAGGTTTTTTTGCTGTTGTTAAAAATATCAATAATCAAATAAAAACATGGCCTGTATTTGTGTTAACTTTTTCTCTTAAGTACATTGATTCAATCTACAAATACTTATTGAGTGTTTACTATGACACAGGTTTTATCCTGGATTCTAGAAATAGGAAGATAAATGCAACAAAGCTCATGCCTTTGAGAGTCTCATGTTTTGGCAGGTCAAATATATACATGACAAATGAATATGTAACTTGGGATATAAGCAATCAAGCAAGAATTGCCAAGATACAGAAGTAGTATATTTACCTTCTTGAAGATAGCAGGGCAGGCTTCACAGGATAGTATTACAGCATGCTTTGAAGGCTGAGCAGGAAGTTGCCAGATGAGCTAGGGACAAAAGACATTTCAGAATGAGCAGGTTACATGCAAAAAAGACACGGGAGTGTGATAAAGCATATTGTTCACAGGGGATGTGTTATTTCTGAAAGGACAGTGTCAGGAGCATAGCAGAAGATGATACTCAGTGCATTAGATAGAAGCTGGACACACCTTTCATGTCATGCCAAGAAGTTTAGATTCTTCCTTGCGGGTTCATGGAGCCTAGTAAGGAAGCAAATGTTTATTGGATGAATGAAGAGGACATAATTGAAATATTTTAAATAGGAAAGGGTTAGAATCATGTTTGCTTATTTGTTTGCTTTTTAATCATTCTGTCTGCAGTGAGGAGAGAGGTTTGAGAGACAGCAATAAGGAAATGATTGCAATAAATGGGGCACTTGAGGATTTGAAAAAAAAAAACTACAGAGTCAGGGGATGGAGAGATGAGTTCAGTGCTTGGCATAGAGAAAGAAACCCATAGAAGTTATGATGAAGATCTGGGCAAAATGAAGATGGTGATGGTAAAGAAGGGGTGAGCTCGAAAGGTGTTTCAGAGAAAAACCTATTTTGCTCATGTCAGCATGTTAGTAACTCTCACAGTGGAACTTCCCAGGAGGATGGTGTGTGCTGTGCCAAACATAACCCAGAACAGAAATGTTCTCTAAATTCTCTGTAGATGTCCAGTTGTTTCCAAATTTAAAGGAGGTTTTGTTTTTTTTTTTATTTTTTGAAAAGTCACTCATGATGTCATCAATCACACTCATTTTTGATGTCTCATTAAAGGACGTCTTAGCATTTTCCCCTAATTAAGATATGATGGCAAAACCCAATAGTGTCCATGGCATATTCAAGCTAAGAACACTAGCAGTGAATTGGACTCTAGGAGGGCATCGGATAAGGACGTTTCACATCAAAGTGCCTACAGCTGACATCCTTCTTGTTGCTTTGACAGTAGTATTATTGCTTCTTAAGGGGCCATAAAAGTAGACTCGTTAATTCCCCAAGATAATTTTCTTGTACATTAGCCTTAGTGATGCAATATAATCAGTTACATTGATAAAGTTGATCACTGATTTATTATTCTTTCGGGGTGCTTAAACTCCCAAGTCTCATTGTGACAACTGTTGACAGTCTGTCTTCCTTTAAAATAACTTCTCTATTTCCAGCCCAGTCTGCTCTTCTGCAGTTCTAACACCAATTGGTGTTAACACCATGACATAACCCCATGGTGTGTGTTGGGGGGGGGCATTGAAGAAATGAAATTTTATTATCTCAGGTCAATTGGAACTCTTCCTTTTTAATTTATTTGATTCTATACTTCAGATTTTCTCAAAACCCACATATTCCTACAATGTTTGTATAATTAAAAACTAAGTGTCATTTTAAATAAAGTATTTCATATGAAAATGCACTGTAAACTTGCAGGTGCTAATCAAATGCAAATAGGTAGTCAGGTAATTATATGGCATCAAGTTTCAATGGTGATATTAGCACTACTTTCTATTTACTTAGAAATGTTAGTCTTGTGGAGGCACCTGGGTGGCTCAGTCAGTTAGGCATCCGACTTCAGCTCAGGTCATGATCTCATGATTCGTGAGTTTGAGCCCCGCATCGAGTTCTGTGCTGACAGGTCAGAGCTTGGAGCCTGCTTCAGATTCTGCCTGCCTCTCTCTCTCTCTCTCTCTCTCTCTCTCTCTCTCTCTCTCAAAAGTAAAAACATTAAAAAAATTTTTAAATGTTACTCTTGTGTGACTCATTATTTTGGTAGTGAGACATTTGTTTCTGTTCTGTTGTCATAGAGATTACCTTAAACTTTGGAGCACAGTGGATATTAGTTAAAAGGATAAATGTAATTATGGCCAGCTTAAAAGGATATAGGAATATCAGAAGGTAACACAACTTTGCAAGGTGATATTCCTTTAGATGGAATGTTTTGGATGGGAATTTAAGCCCAAGACCCCAGTCTATAGAAATGGTTTTGCTCTCAGCCACTTACTGCCTATAGTATTCTGAGTGCCTGGGTCATTGTGCTCACTGTAGAGTCCCTATTTATTTGTTTGTTTGCACATGGGACATATCAAGTACCAGCCATGAGCTGGGACTCATGCTTTTGAAGAATAACAACCACACCTTGCTTTTGAGAAACTCCTGGGTTAGCATGGGGATACAGCCGAGCAACGTGGTGATTGCAAAGCAGCAGGACAGAGGGATGCACAGGGTATGGGGTGATCACAGCTGAGGAACACGCCTACTCGCAGCTCGTTAAATCCTGTTTGATAGTCAGAATTTAGAATTTTAGAGGAGGTGAAGAAGCAGGCTGAAGGAAAGTAAAATGCACTCGTTGGGGAAATATCTTTTCCTAAAAAAGTGCAAAGGAGCCATGAATTCAATAATGAATTTGAAATGAAGTAAAGTAAGCAATGCTTAAGGAGGAAACCAGGCTCCTGTAACTTATAATAAACCAATACATACTATTCTTATGTAAAATGTATCTATTTTGGGTGGAAGAACTCAACCAGAGTCAGTTAAACAAGCATAAGCGCATACATATTCTCTCCCATTGGATCTGTAAAAGTTGAGTAAATGTCATTCTTTGCGTAATTCTGAAAGCTTTTCCTCTCAAGAATCATTTCCCTTCAACTTTTACTATATAAATGTGCTTTGCCTAAGCCATTATCATGTTTTGAAAGGTTTCATTAATGATCAACACTTATTAGACTCAGCAACCATCCAAGCAAGCGAATTTATTCTCTGCGTATAAGCTGAGGGCCAAAATGAAATCAGCTTTGGAGTGAAAAGATCAACATAGGAGGCCTAAAGTAAATTTCATAAAACACAATTCTTTCTAGAATATGTTTTTGCAAGTATTTTCTGGGAAATGACTTCAGGCTAATTTTATATTTTTTTTCCAGGCAAACTCTTTCTCTTGTTTTCATCTTAGATTAATAAGAGGGTAAAACTCAGAAATAATTTCACAAATCAGAAATAATTGAGTATATCTCAGGTTAATGTCAGAAAACAAGCAACTGCTGATGTAGAGAATATCTGCTACATGTTTAGCACTTCCTAATTATGCTTTAAGGCAACTGAAAAATAAGTAAGAGTTAGTGCTTATTGTGTGTGTGTGAAAGAGAGTGAGTTTGGTAATCAGGAAAAAAAAGGTCAGGAATGAGACAAAAATAAAACTTCGGTTTATAGTCAAGAATTTAACTGACTAGTGGAGATTGAATTGTAGAAATTCTACAAGGGTCACTGTGTGTGTGTGTGTGTGTGTGTGTGTGTGCGTGTGTGTGTAAGTAATTGGAAAAGTTTATTTTAACAAGGTAGAGGTGTACATGAAATGTGCTGAGGAATTTGGAAATCCAGGCTTCAGTTTTCCAGCAGTTCTAGAACAAAAATTTTTTGAAGGAGAAAAAAAAATGGAATTCAACATTCAATCAGAAGCCCAAGGTAATTGCTTTCAGTCTTTCCCGAATCCACTGAACTCACTGTCAGGTGAAAACATTCAAGGGGCCATAGAGAAAGGGGCCATAATTGATAGGCAAGGGACCTGTGTATGTAATCCATTATTGGTGGGATTTGAAAATGAAGGCAGCTTATAAGGCTATACAACAGTGTCTAGAACCTGGAAAGATGTGGTCTAGGGAAAAGTAAAATGAAACCCAGTTTTGGAAATGCACAATAAAAACATGGAAGCCGAGGGCAGCCAATCACGTGGAAACAGAAGTGAGACACGGAGAGGAAAGCTGTGTCACTCCTCTTCTGCAGACAGTAGTTCTGCTAGGGGTTGGACATCCTGGAGACCCAAGAAATTTGGGCAGAGAGGGGCTATCTGCACAGTGTGTTTTTCACCGTTGGTGAAAGTCTTGCATGAGACCAGGATGTAGCTGCTCCTGACGTGAGTCACGGTACTCAGTACTTCCATCTTGGTGTGGTCAGGCTGCTGGCAAAAAATACTGCAAACTGGTGACTTAAACAACAGAAATTTACTCCTCACAACTCTGGAATTTTGGAAGCTGAATATTAGGGTGCTTGCAAGATAGGTTTCTTCTCTTGAAGCCTCTTCTCCTGGTTAGAGACCAGCCACCCTTTCACTGTGTGCTCACCTGACCTCTTTGTGCAGAGAGAGAGTGAGTAAGCTCTCTGGTGTCTCTTCTTACAATGCTAATCCCACTATGAAGGCCTCACCCTCATGATCTCATCTAACCCTACTCATCTCCCAAAGGCTCCCATCTCCAAATAGCATATTGGGGCTTAAAGCTTCAACATGTGAATTTGTGAGGGGCAGAAATATTTAGTTCATAACAACTTTCTTCCTTGGGTAATCATCCCTGAAAAGGAAATTTCAAAAGTAGACCGCTGCTGGGTAAAATCCTGAACAGCCAGTTAACTTTGAATATCAGGTAAAAAGCAAATAATGTTTTAGTATAAATATGCCCCATGTAACATTTGGAACAGACATATACATATAACAGTACAAAAGTATTTGTCGCTTATCTGGAATTCTAATTTCATTGGGCAGCCTGTATTTTTGTTTGCTAAATTTGGCAGTTTTATCTCCTCATTTATTGGCCAAAGGCTTTCGCTGGACTAACTAACCAATTATTCATCCGGACTGAGAAAAGGTTGAGATACACAACCATGACAGCTATGATCACTCCGGCTTTGTAGATTGGTATTTGGATATTGCAATGGTTTACTGTCAGAGAGACAATAATTTTTCAGTCTCGGGTATTGACTATTGACGGTGCCCATTATTTCTTCTCTCATTTAGTCTTTGGAATGCTTGAGGAGTTTGCTTTAAATACATTTAACTGAAAAGCAGAATTATTTCTCTCTGTCTTATACTTAAAACTGACTTAAGGAGAGTGGAGGGCCAAACATTTGGTGAAGACTTCCTCTGTGGGTATTTTTTAAAAATGTTTATTTATGTTTGAAGGAGGGAGGGAAGGAGAGACAGAGAGAGTGAGAGAGAGAGAGAGAGAGAGAGGAAGGAAGGAAGGGGTAGAGAAGGGGGTGGGGAGAAGATCTGAAGCAGGCTCCATGCTTACAGCAGAGAGCCCAATGTGTGGCTCGATTCATGAACCATGAGATCTTGACCTGAGCGGAAGTGGACGCTTAACCCTCTGAGCCACTCAGGTGCCCTGAAGACCCATTGTGTTAAGGTCATTGATAGTTCATTCTGTAGGTGGGTGGCTCAGCCAGCTTCCAGAATTTCTCCAAGATAAGGCTTTGAATTAGGGCAAGAACACATGGAATCAGAGGACTGGGATTTACATTCAGGTTCCTGAGTGGAACTTCATACATGTCTTCCTGCGTGGACTTGAAGAATTATCAGCCTTGTCAAATTCAGCTTTCACAGCTCTCCAACTCGGATACCAATACACCCATTGCCCCAGATTTTATTGATGGGATGATAGTAACAGCAGACATCCTGATGTCCCCTAATGTGTGCCAGACTTGGGGGATTTGTTAACAATGTTCGATATACAATGTGGAGGTGAGTACTATTATCTGAATTTTATATATGTGGACTGGAGGTGCAGAGCAGTTAAGTAGTCTTGTAGGTACACAGAGATTGCTTAATGTGTATTATTATTTTTATAATCATCATCATCATGATTTTAGTGCTTTGAAAAGAAGAACCAAAAGCCATGATTGATTATTTAAACATTAAATTTGTTCTTGAAAATACTGTTGGTTTGCTGCTTAATCATTTGGAACCTCAAATCGTTCAGGTTAAAATATGTATATATATGTATATATATACATATATATATATGTATATATATACATACACACACATACATATATATAACATATGTACATATGTATATGTAAAGCATGGCTTAATTGCCACATTCTGTCAGTAACTTTGTCACAAAGTTAGGCAACTTTTGAACTAGCAGGAGGGAAACTAGTCTCAGTCAATTTCAGTATATTCAGGTTTTTATGAAGTCATTGGCAGGTTGGAGCATTCAAAGCCTAGAAGTTGGAAGGTGGGAAGAATATGAGGTAAATAAGAAAGTTGACATTCCATTTCCAGTGTCAAAGAATCTTCTACTTTAGTGTTTCTCCTCACTTGTTTTCACATTTTATACTTTCTCTTTTATGTATGAAAAACGGAAAGAGCTATTCGTTATTTTCTAAGACTCCAGCAAAAAATATTATTTCCAGAGATTTTGCACTGACATTTTAAGAGTCAAATCTTATATCTATTGAAAGGCGAAATGTGACAAGTATTTGGTCACACCAAGTTGATTTACGTTCAACTGACAATATTTAGCAAAATTCTGTAGCAATTTATAGCTAGGTTGCTATAACAAAAATACCACAACCTGGATGGCTTAAACGGCATACGTTTATTTCTCACGGTTCTAGGGGATGGAAAGTCCAAGATCAGGTGTTGGCAGATTGAGCATCAGGTAAGAGCCGGCTTTCTGGTTGATAGGTGGTCGTATTTTCCCAACATGTTCTCGCATGGTAGAAAAGGCAGGAGAGCTCTCCAGGTTCTCTTTTCTAGGGGCACTAATCCCAATCCCAACGCTCCACCCATATGACCTAATCACACCCCAAGGGCAGTACCTCCAAACACATCACATTGAGGGTTAGGTTTCAATCTATGTGTTTTGCCAGAGAGGACACAAACATCCCATCTTTCACAGTAAATAAATCCTTGTGAATCATAGAGTCGTTCAATCCCAGCTTAAGAATGAAAGCTAAAAGTTCATACATTTGACATTCGCTCACTTTTTAGAGTCACGGTAACGTTTTCACTTAGGGTACAAGCATATGTAGTTCATAATACAGTGATTGTTTCTTTAACTTAGGGTCTTTAGATGGAAAAAAAAAGGTAGTAGTTACAGTTCTGAAACATCTGGTATGAAAAATAACTGATGTCACCCCCCATAAAGATCACCACCACCACCACCTAGGAGCTAGTTGTTACTTTCCCTGTTTTGTGTGTTAGGAAACTGACTTGAAATTTAAATCACTCACACAAATTCACTCTTGGTAGGTGTAGGAGGCAAGATTTCAAGTTCCTTTGGTTTGTCTCGTCCTATGGCCATGGTCTTATCTACCATAATGCACCACCTCTCTGGCAGAAAAGAAAGGGTTGATAGCTGCCTGGAATGAATGGTCCAGGAGAAATGTCATTTCTACATAGATCTTATGTTTGTATGCATTCACCTGTGATCATCCCTCCACCCTCACTGGGACGGAGCAAAGAAGCCGACTGTCTTTCAAACTCTACTCTGACTCATTATGTACTGAATGGTTCTGACCACTACTCCAAAAAGAAAGAACTGTTGGTAATTCCTAAGACAGTATTGCTCAACTGTGGCAGATGGGCTACTGCTCCTTGAACCTCTCCAGTACCAATTGAAAAGAATTTTGAGAGTAGAGGTTGGCAGAATATAAACTCCCAGGTGATGCTAAAGTGAAACTAAAAACTAAAGTGAGAATATGCTGAAGAATTAAGAATGAGAGAGAGAGAGAGAGAGAGCGCTGAGTTATATTAGAATCCATTTAAAGTGCCATTCCATTCAACATTTGTTATTTACCATTTGCAAAATAATGAGCTGGGCTTTGTAGGATACAAACAGAAAAGATGAATAAGGCATTATTTCTGCCCTCAAAATTAGGATCTTCTTTCACATAATGCATGTCTTACATTTAATACTTTTTCTAGCTAGTAAAATGATGCCATTCCATTTCTGGTCTATTCATACTTGTTTAGTATTCAGACTTGACTTGGTATATGATATAATTCAACATCTATAAGCCATTCAAAATTTCTAAATCTGATTTCCTAATCTTTACAACAGAGACCCACACTCTAGCTGACCATATCTTGGAAACTATAGTGTTGCACAGAACATCAGGAATCATTTACTGTTAGTACTGTATTTGGCTAAATTGAAACCTGTTTAATCCCATTTAAGTAATTATAAAAGGCTTATCATATTGAATGTTAAATATTTATACAAAAATGTGAATGATTAAGTATTTTCATCAGTTCTATTTGAAAGTTTTCTCAAGTATTTAGTTCTTTTTTTTTTTAAGTTAATGTATTTTGAAAGAGAGAGACAGACAGACAGACAGACAACATGAGTGAGGGAGGGGTAGAGAGAGAGGGAGACAGATAATCCCAAGCAGGCTTCATGCTGTCAGTGCAGAGCCTGACACGGGGCTTGAACCCATGAAAACATAAGATCATTAACTGAGCCAAAACCAAGAGTCAGACACTTAACCAACTGAGCCACTCAGGCACCCCTTAGGTGTTAAGTCTGAGTGTAGATGGTAGAAATATAAAAATACAAGTCAAGTTCAGAAATTGATTTGAATTTTCTAATTAGAACTTACCCTAACAATTCAGGTATAGCTCTGCAAGTTTCTTTTTTTTTTTTTTTAACCAACATTTTTTATTTATTTTTGGGACAGAGAGAGACAGAGCATGAACGGGGGAGGGGCAGAGAGAGAGGGAGACACAGAATCGGAAACAGGCTCCAGGCTCTGAGCCATCAGCCCAGAGCCTGAGGCGGGGCTCGAACTCACGGACTGCGAGATCGTGACCTGGCTGAAGTCGGACGCTTAACCGACTGCGCCACCCAGGCGCCCCAGCTCTGCAATTTTCAAGTTGTGACATCCAGGTGACCCATTCCTTAGCACAAATTATTTTCAAGCTATTTTCTAAAGTTGATGCCTTTTTTTTTTTAGGTTTTGGTATCTTAAAAATGGTAAAAGTGAAGAATTATGCAGCTTCATAAATTGTTTTGAATCAGTTTTTTTTTCTGTTTTCCTTTATATGCAGGATTCACGCTCCAGTGATATAAATAAACATGTTAAATTAACAGTTATCGTGAATACATTTTTTTTTTATTTCATACAAAGCTCTGCCCAATGACTCACAGGCATATCTCCCCCTAACATCTGGAAAATCAGGGATGTGTTCCCTTTTCTATAGCACTCCGGGGACTCAGATTTTACTAGTAAAAAAGAACACATATATTTAATAAACTTGGTTTTTAATTGGGGAGGCATTATGGGTTAGAGCAGCAAAAGGTTGAGAAAGTCATGGAAGAAATGATTATAAATATCAGCCAATAATGGCCTCAATTAGTATGTTTGTAAGGTGTTTTTTTCTTACCTCCAGAGATAAAATGAGTTAAAGTCATTAAAAAATGAGTAACAAGCAGTTTTTAATTATACACCATTTGTACATCTGTGAATAATTACCTGGCAATTGCTACCTAGGTGACAGTGATTGACAGGAAGCTGCCCATGTTTCCAGGCAAATGACACATCTTTAATAACAGGAAAAGACGCACACTTCAGCTGCATGAAGAGAGTGACAGAGAGCAAGGAAGGAACCAGTGCTCAAAATTGAGGGGCAAGATTTCCTGATGGGGTACCCCGTTGCCAATGGCTGTCCCTAATTAGGATGACAATACCTTCAGGGTCTTCTTAGATGTGTGCCATTTGCCATTTTTATGCGTGTAGGAGGGTTATGCCCTCTTAGGTCCTTCTAACTAATTGTTATGCCTGCTTGTCCAGTAGAAGAAAAGTACTGGCACCAACCTCAGAACATTTCAGAGTGTCAACAGTAGTGAGCAAAATTGCTATTTCCTTTGTGTGATGTAACCCTAGTGGGCCAGCTTCAAGCATCTATGCTGGAGGTCCCTGGATCTTAAGAAAACCAGCTTAGGTCTTACAGTCTATTGTGAAAACCAGTTTAAGTCTTCTAGTCTGTTAAAAAAAAATGATAATAATAAGATAGCATATTTTCTTTCTTTTTTAAAAAAAATATTAATTTATTTTAAGAGAGAGCATGCAAGTGAGAGGGGAAGGGGCAGAGAGAGAACCCCATGCAGGTTCTGTGCTTTTAGCGCAGAGCCGAATGTGGGGCTTGAACTCACAATCCATAAGATCATGACCTGAGCCGAAATCAAAAAGTTCGGATGCTTAACTGACTGAGCCACCTAAGCACCCCAGATGGGACCTTTTCATATGAAAAGCACCCTCTTTGGTGCCTCTTTGGTCAGAGGCAGCTGCAGATTCAACTGGAGAGATCCAGGCAGCCTTAAGTGTTTATCCAAGGGTTGCAGACTGAGCCTCCAGGCTTGGGGACATGTGTAGTTTGGCTGGAATGCCATTTTGCCTGTTTACACTGAATCTGAATATCTTTGGGTGGTACATGGCTACTCTTTGCCACCACCCCGAAACTTCCTGTGTGTTGCTTTTTCCTTGGCCCACTTCACATCCTCTGTAGGCATTTGTCTGTGTTCCCAGTTTTACACTGTGAGTCTTGGCAAGATTTTCTTTCCAGATCCTGGAATATCTGCATTGATGGGAAGAAGTAGGATGTTTGTTTGTTAAACCACTGGAGTCATGGTCTGCAACCAGGTTGATAGCTGGTAGAGTACCAAGAGAGGTGTGGAGAAGACTGATTAGAAGCCAGCCCTGAAAGACGAGGGGATGACCAGAACCCCAAACCATGGACAAGAGCATGCACAAGAGATGTGTGAACTAGAGCAAGAAAAGTAGGGTTCCCCTGGGTTCCCTTCTCAGATTTAAGGTGAACCACAAGACACTTTGCGACTAGCTGGGACATCTTTTTAGAGCTAAGTAGTTAACTAAGCAAAAAAATTTTTAAACTATTAATCATTAATGCT
>NW_024412376.1:151626055-151688673 GCF_014898765.1 Herpailurus yagouaroundi
TTTTTTTTTTATTTCATACAAAGCTCTGCCCAATGACTCACAGGCATATCTCCCCCTAACATCTGGAAAATCAGGGATGTGTTCCCTTTTCTATAGCACTCCGGGGACTCAGATTTTACTAGTAAAAAAGAACACATATATTTAATAAACTTGGTTTTTAATTGGGGAGGCATTATGGGTTAGAGCAGCAAAAGGTTGAGAAAGTCATGGAAGAAATGATTATAAATATCAGCCAATTATGGCCTCAATTAGTATGTTTGTAAGGTGTTTTTTTCTTACCTCCAGAGATAAAATGAGTTAAAGTCATTAAAAAATGAGTAACAAGCAGTTTTTAATTATACACCATTTGTACATCTGTGAATAATTACCTGGCAATTGCTACCTAGGTGACAGTGATTGACAGGAAGCTGCCCATGTTTCCAGGCAAAGGACACATCTTTAATAACAGGAAAAGACGCACACTTCAGCTGCATGAAGAGAGTGACAGAGAGCAAGGAAGGAACCAGTGCTCAAAATTGAGGGGCAAGATTTCCTGATGGGGTACCCCGTTGCCAATGGCTGTCCCTAATTAGGATGACAATACCTTCAGGGTCTTCTTGGATGTGTGCCATTTGCCATTTTTATGCGTGTAGGAGGGTTATGCCCTCTTAGGTCCTTCTAACTAATTGTTATGCCTGCTTGTCCAGTAGAAGAAAAGTACTGGCACCAACCTCAGAACATTTCAGAGTGTCAACAGTAGTGAGCAAAATTGCTATTTCCTTTGTGTGATGTAACCCTAGTGGGCCAGCTTCAAGCATCTATGCTGGAGGTCCCTGGATCTTAAGAAAACCAGCTTAGGTCTTACAGTCTATTGTGAAAACCAGTTTAAGTCTTCTAGTCTGTTAAAAAAAAATGATAATAATAAGATAGCATATTTTCTTTCTTTTTTAAAAAAAATATTAATTTATTTTAAGAGAGAGCATGCAAGTGAGAGGGGAAGGGGCAGAGAGAGAACCCCATGCAGGTTCTGTGCTTTTAGCGCAGAGCCGAATGTGGGGCTTGAACTCACAATCCATAAGATCATGACCTGAGCCGAAATCAAAAAGTTCGGATGCTTAACTGACTGAGCCACCTAAGCACCCCAGATGGGACCTTTTCATATGAAAAGCACCCTCTTTGGTGCCTCTTTGGTCAGAGGCAGCTGCAGATTCAACTGGAGAGATCCAGGCAGCCTTAAGTGTTTATCCAAGGGTTGCAGACTGAGCCTCCAGGCTTGGGGACATGTGTAGTTTGGCTGGAATGCCATTTTGCCTGTTTACACTGAATCTGAATATCTTTGGGTGGTACATGGCTACTCTTTGCCACCACCCCGAAACTTCCTGTGTGTTGCTTTTTCCTTGGCCCACTTCACATCCTCTGTAGGCATTTGTCTGTGTTCCCAGTTTTACACTGTGAGTCTTGGCAAGATTTTCTTTCCAGATCCTGGAATATCTGCATTGATGGGAAGAAGTAGGATGTTTGTTTGTTAAACCACTGGAGTCATGGTCTGCAACCAGGTTGATAGCTGGTAGAGTACCAAGAGAGGTGTGAAGAAGACTGATTAGAAGCCAGCCCTGAAAGACGAGGGGATGACCAGAACCCCAAACCATGGACAAGAGCATGCACAAGAGATGTGTGAACTAGAGCAAGAAAAGTAGGGTTCCCCTGGGTTCCCTTCTCAGATTTAAGGTGAACCACAAGACACTTTGCGACTAGCTGGGACATCTTTTTAGAGCTAAGTAGTTAACTAAGCAAAAAAATTTTTAAACTATTAATCATTAATGCTTCCCCCCCCCCCCCGTTTTTGTTCTTTCTTTCTTTCTTTCTTTCTTTCTTTCTTTCTTTCTTTCTTTCTTTCTTTCTTTCTTTTTCTCTTTTTCCTATTCAAGTAACAGCATTTGAGGACAGTTTTAGAAACAAGAGCAGAAGTCTTAAGAACTTTTTCTACCATCTACCATATTATTCATTTACCTGTCCTTTAGTTACTTAAGATTTCTTTCCTTTTCCTCTTCACTATTTTTAGCTTCTTTTGGTTTTTTTTTTAAACTCACATTCTAATTTCTATTACAGATCTCTTTCTTGGATCTGCAGAGTTGATTGCTGAGGTGCCCAGGCCCGATGCCGCTTTAGGCCAGAATGCCTGATGCGTTCTGCCTACCTGTAGTTTCTCAGGAAAACACTGGGCCCTGACCTCTTTACATTGCTTCATTTCATTCCTGCCACAATCTTGGGAAGGAGGTATTCTTGTACCCATTTTACAGATGGCAAGAGGAAGTCTTAGAGAACTTTAATTGTACACCTACAATATACTCTTACGTTTTATGAATGAATTTTATAACTCTGAAGAGACCAAGGTGTCACACCTTCTAATTTGGACTTTCATCTAGCTTGGGGTACTTCGGGACTTCCTAATGAGCTGCATCCTAATCCTATGCAGTCTTTTCAAGACCAAAGCAATCATTCTGAATTCCTAAAGTATCAGAGTTTGTATGTCATGGCACTCTTCACTATCTCTGCCTTACTGTGTGCTGTATCCTCTATCAGACTGAAAAACTTGAAGACAGACTTCCTCATTTTCATATCCTCTATACCGAGCAGAGCCCTGGTTCATAAGTAGGGGGTTAATTACTGAGTAGACGATGAAATGCAAAATTTGATAGCAATCTATGTATTTGATAAATACAATTCACAGAAGGAGCCTGGCCATGGGACCCAGGCCTAATATTTGGTTTATTTCAGGCGCCATTCACCTGGAATTGTTACTTCTCTTGGGCTTGAAAGGTATTAATAATCTGAACGACACCAAACTGAAATTAGAATTTGGACTGTGTGATTACATGTCTTGTAATACAAGTTAACAACTAGGACATGAACAAAGCATATGTGAATAATAAATACTGCTGATCATTTTTCTTATTCTGCTCTAAATCAGCTTGACTGCCCTGTTTAATATTTGCTGAAACAAGCACTAAATTTTTTTAAGTTGTTTCTACATTAAAACATTTTAGATGGATAATCATATGTGATCTTTTTCTCTTGTTTCTTTTTTTCTTTTTTTAATGTAGGAGGCATCATTATCACTCGTTTAACTTCTGAATTTGGAAATCAACATCTAAGCATTAAATGTAGGATACATGGTACAGTGAAACTAGTTCTGGACTAAATTGGTGAGGGGCAGGGAGAGGGAGGTCAGAGGCTTGGAAACTGAGCCTCACCTCTGCTCTTATTTAGTCATTCAGCAAACATGTACTGAACCCCTATTATGATCTGGGCATCATATCAATTTAAGTGATTACGCACAGATAAATGAGATCTTGGCATCATCAAGTAACGTCCAGATTAGTAGAAGGAATAAGTGAACAGATGGTAATAATATAGAATATATTAATACATATATATGTGTGTGTGTGTGTGTGTGTGTGTGTGTGTGTGTGTATGTATGTATATATATAAAGAGGGAGAGGGATAAGGAGGGGAAGAAAGAAAGGAGAGAAGATGAAAGAACCAAGAGGAAAGAATGATGGACTGACTTTCCAGCTGCAGCAGTAACTGTTGAGCTGGGGAGTCACTTACCTCATTCTAAAGTCAGCTTACCTGCCAGATCAATGTTTCCTAAACTTCAGCAATTTTTGGTACCATTTTCATATATTTGATGGATCTAAGTGTTGCTTTTATACTATCTGTTTCTTTTCAGCGGACATGAAATCAATTCACTTTTTTTTTTTTTTAAGTGGCATTCTCTTAACAGCATCTGTGAAATCACAGACTGGAAGAAGTACTTCTTTCTTATACATTTGTATTGAATTTGGTAAAACACCCCACCCAAACCGGGAGCTCTACAGACTAACTTTTTGAATATTTGGTTACCTAGGCAAAATGAATTAATACCCATGTAAAATAAATACATTCTTATTAAAATCAACTTTATAAAACTACTTACTTATTTTTGGAGAGAGAGTGCAAGCAGGGGAGGGGCAGAGACAGAGGGGGACAGAGGGTCTGAAGCAGGCTCTGCACTGACAGCAGCAAGCCTGATGCAGGGCTCGAACCCTCGGACCATGGGATCATGAGCTGAGCTGAAGTTGGACACTCAACTGGGCCAAAATCAACTTTTAAATAGGGTGTTACTGCCTCAAAAGCATCCTGTGTGCCATCATTGGCACCCGACCCATAATAATGTGGAACATTCTGGACAAGTTGTCTCTTCTAAAGTTTCTTCTGCCATTAGCATTTTAACTTCTATAAAAGTTTTGTTGTTCAAAAAAAAATGGTATCTTCCTATTAGCTGTCAGGTAATTCATACTCACAGAGACCTGAAGGAAGAGAAAACCTTTCAGATTCCCTGTACAACTTTCCTAATGTCAAAAGTTAATACAAATAATCAGAAGTCAAGGTGGGAGCTCTTCTTGCCTGTAGGAATTTGGATATAGGAAGAGGAGGAGATTACCTTTTGAACATTTTTATTCAGACTATGGAGGATAGAAAAAGGTATTCTCTAGTCCTAACTCCATAGAAACTCTTCTTTTTTGTTGAAAACTGTTGTCTGTCATAAATATCAATATTGAATTAAGGAGGAATAGGAGACATTAAAGTAAAAAGCAGGGAAATCATCATGGGATTTGGAGAATAATTATGCTATAGTTTGTTTATTTATGAGGCAATAATGATTTATTATTTAGTATCCCAAAAAGAAATTATGGTGGCATGTGATTTAGAAGTAAAGCTACTGCCAGTTAGGGATATGAGAAGAAAGTGTATTTCTGCCAATGAACAAATACAGCAATAATTGTCATTAAAGCATGCTGGGGTTTTCTCTCATTGACTCGAAGATTAAAATCACTGTGGTTGCCATCTTATTTTCTGAAACTGAAGCCCATTTTCAGATTTTCATAGCAGATGGAATACAGGGTGGTGGTATGTTTTGTAAAACATATTCAATATTGTAATTGAAATTTACATTAAAAATCATGATTCCTATTTTGTAATGTAAAAGTGATATTAAAAGAAGGAATAATACACAATGTCTTTTTGTTTATTAAAAAAGGACGTAGTAAAATACCTTTGAACTCAAAAGTAACTACTGAGGCAACTTTGTTTGCCTTTTTATTTTATTTTTTTGAGAGACGGAGAAAGAGAGCATGTGCACACACCTGCAAGCAGGGAAGGAAGAGAGGAAGAGGGAGAGAGAGAATCCCAATCAGGTTCCGCCGCCCAGCACAGAGCCTGAGGTGGGGCTTGATATCACAACTGTGAGATCATGACCTGAGCCAAAACAAAGAGTAAGAGGTTCAACCAGCTGAGCCGTTCAGGCACCCCTTGTTTGCCTTTTTAGTTGATGTGTTCACTTGGATTTTCTTAAGCCATAGGAAAGGACCTTCCTTCCACATCATCATTAGCCAAAGAATATTTCTAACAACCTGTGTCACTATCATATGTCCATTGATTCATTTAAAAATACTTTTGGAAAAAGAATATTTTGGCCATTTCTATGGGATGGATTTTGTCCCCGCAAAAGATATGCTGAAGTCCTGACTTCCAGTACCTCCATGTCACCTTATTTGAAAATAGGGTCATTTCCATTTCTTTGTGTGTTCTTCAATTTACTTCATAAGCTTTGTATAGTTTTCAGATCTTTTACATCTTTGGCTAGGTTTATTCCTCGGTATTTTATGGTTCTTGGTGCAATTGTAAATGGAAAAGAAATGGAAAAACATTCCATGTTCATGGATTGGAAAATAAATATTGTTAAAATGTCAATACTACCCAAAGCAATCTACCTTCAATGCAATCCCAATTAAAATTGCACTGGCATTCTTCTCAAAGCTAGAGCAAAAATCCTAAAATTTGTATGGAACCACAAAAGACCCCAAATAGCCAAAGTAATATTGAAGAAAACCAAAGCGGGAGGCATCACGATCCCAGACTTTAGCCTCTACTACAAAGCTGTAATCATTAAGTCACTATGGTATTGGCACCAAAACAGACACATAGACCAATGGAATAGAATAGAGACTCCAGAATTAGACTCACAAATGTATGGCCAACTAGTCTTTGACAAAGCAGGAAAGAGTATCCAATGGAAAAAAGACAGTCTGTTTAACAAATGGTGCTGGGAGAACTGGACAGCAACATGCAAAAGAATGAAACTAGACCACTTTCTTACACCATTAACAAATATAAACTCAAAATGGATCAAGGACCTGAATGTGAGACAGGAAACCATCAAAACCCTAGAGGAGAAAGCAGGCAAAAACCTCTATGACTTCAGCTGCAGTAATTTCTTACTTGACACATCTCCAAAGGCAAGGGAATTAAAAACAAAAATGAACTATTGGGACCTCATCAAGATGAAAATCTTCTGTACTGCAAAGGAAACAATCAACAAAACTAAAAGGCAACCAACGGAATGGGAAGAGATATTTGCAAGTGACATACCAGATAAAGGGCTAGTATCCAAAATCTATAAAGAACTCACCAAACTTCACACCTGAAAAACAAATAATTCAGTGAAGAAGTGGGTAGAAGACATGAATAGACACTTCTCCAAAGAAGATACCTGGATGGCCAACAGACACATGAAAAGATGCCCAACATCACTCATCATCAGAGAAATACAAATCAAAGCCACAGTGAGATACCACCTCTCACCTGTCAGGATGGCTAAAATGAACAAATCAGGAGACTATAGATGCTGGAGAGGATGTGGAGAAATGGGAACCCTCTTGCACTGTTGGTGGGAATGCAAACTGGGGCAGCCACTCTGGAAAACAGTGTGGAAGTTCCTCAAAAAATTAAGAATAGAACTACCCTGCAGTAGCACTGCTAGGAATTTACCCAAGGAATATAGGAGTGCTGATGCATAGGGGCACATGTACCCTAATATTTATACCTGCACTTTCAACAACAGTCAAATTATGGAAAGAACCTAAATGTCCATAAACTGAGGAATGGATAAAGAAGCTGTGGCTTATATATTACAATGGAATACTACTTGGCAACGAGAAAGAATGAAATCTTGCCATTTGTAGCAATGTGGATGGAACTGGAGGGTATTATGCTAAGTGAAATAAGTCAGGCAGAGAAAGACAGATACCATATGTTTTCACTCATATGTTGATCTTGAGAAACTTAACAGAAGACCATGGAGGAGAGGAAGGGGGGGATAAAAGTTATAAACAGAGAGTGAGGGAGGGAATCCATAAGAGACTTAAATACAGAGAACAAACTGAGGGTTGATGCGGGGTGGGGGAGAGGGGAAAGTGGGTAATGGGCATTGAGGAGGGCACTTGTTGGGATAGCACTGGATGTTGTATGGAAGCCAAATTGACAAATTATATTTGAAAATAGAGTCATTAATTATATGAAAAAAAAGATATAACTAAAGCAGTGGTTAAGATGAGGTCATGCTGAAGTAGGGTGAGCCCTTAATGAGTGTGACTGCTGTCCTTGTAAGAGAAGAGACACAGACAGAGACAACCAGGGAGGGCATCATGTGATTGTGGAGAGAATGAAATGCTTCAAACTAAGGAACAATAAATATTGTTCCTGCAAACAACTGGAAGCAAAGAAGAGACAAAAAAGATTCTTCCCATAGGCTTCAGAGGGAGCACGTACCTGCTGACACCCCGATTTCAGACACCTAGCCTCTGGAAGTATGAGGCCATATTTCCATTCTTTTAAATCACCTGGTTTGTGGTAATTTGTTGTGACAGCCCTAGGAAATGAATATAGGCACCAACAATATGCCCTGGAACTATTTTAGACATTTGAGATACATCAGTAAAAAATATGGACAAGATTTCTGCACTGGTGGTGTTTAGATTCTTAAAAGGAAGTAAAAACAATAAGTAAATGGGAGTATATGTGAGATGATAATAAAGAGAATCAGCATTGCAGAATAGAGGTGGAAGGAGGGGAGGGTAGAATAGCAGTATTAAAAAGTGTGGCCAGATACAGCTGACATTTAAGCAAAATGTGAAGATGGTGAAGGTATTAGCCTTATTAAAATAGAGATAGGAAGAATGTACCAGGGAGCAAGAAGCCCCTAGTACAAAGCTTAAAGCTGGAACACGCCCAGTCTTTTGGGGAGGCCAGAGTTCGTGATGGCCCAAGTGAGCAAGAGGGGGAGTAAAAGAACCTGAGGTTAGGGTGGTGACTGGGGAACCAGATCTTCCAGGGCTTTGCGTGATTTTATGTCAAATGAATTGGGGATCCATTGAAGATTAAAATGGACACATGGTCTGACCGGCTTTTTTAAAGAATTAACACTTGTAACTCAATTACACTTGTAATCGACTGTAATGGGCTAGGATAGAGTCAAAGGACCAATTCATGGGCTATTTCTACAATTCAGGCAAGAGATAATGCTTAGACCAAGGTAGAGACAGTGAAGGCATGAAGAGTGGTCAGATTCTAGAAAGAGCCAACAAGGTCTCCTGGCAAATCCCTCTTGGTGTGAGGGATGACTCCTGAAGTTTTGGTCTCTAGAGGAATGGAATTGTCATCTCAAATGTGCGGGCAGATTGAGGAGTGGGGTGCAAAGGACATCTTCTGTTTTGGAGATACACTTTATATGCTTCCTTTCCTAATGCCTTTTATTTTTGTTGCTTTGTTTTTTGATAATGACATCATCAGTTTCATTTTTTGGTATCTAGGTTTATTGCTTTCACAGAATAACTCTTTCTAAAAATTTATTAAGACCTTAATTTTTAGAGCAGTTTTAGGTTCACAGAAAAATTGGGAGGAAGGCACAGAGTTCCTATATGTCCCCTATCCCCACACATGCATAGCCTCCACCATTATCAAAAACCCCAAACAGAATGCTAGATTTGTTATGATTAATGAACTTACATTGACACATCATGTGAACAAAGTTAGCTTTATTTCTTCATTCCCAATCCCCCCATGTATTATATACATTCTCTCTCTCTCTATATATAATATATATACACTCTATCTTTGTGTGTGTGTGTGTGTGTGTGTGTGTGTGTGTGTGTGTATAATTTCCAATTCTTATCTTGCTGCATTAGTTAGAATTTTCAGTATGATGTTGAGAAGTGGTGAGAGGGGACATCCTTACCTTGTACCTGACCTTAGAGGGAAAGTTTTAAGTTTCTTAACATTAAGGATGACATTAGCTGTATGTGTTTTTTGTAGATAACCTTTTTTAAGTTGAGGAAGTTTTTTCTATTCCTAGTTTACTGAGAGTTTTATCATGAATGTGTGTATGATTTTGTCAAATGCTTTTTTCTGCATCTATTGATATGATTATGTGATTTTTCTTTTTTAATGTGTTGATGCGATCAATGGTATTAATTGATTTTTGTATTTTGAACCAACCATGTATACCTGGAAAAAATCCCACTTGACTTTTGTATATAATGACTTTCATATATTTTTGGATTCAATATCCTAATATTTTATTGAGGGTTTTTGCACTCATATGTATGGAAGATTGGTCTGTAGTTCTCTTTTCTTGTAATGCCCTTGTCTTAGGGTAATGTTGGCCTCATGGAAAAAGTTAGGAAATATTTGCTCTGTTTGTAAGATGTCTATTTTTAATGTTATTATTTTTGCTTTATTTTCCTTTGATTACTAACCTTCTTTTTCTTTTTTATTTCCTTTTTTTCTATTTTATAACGTCCATTTCTAAAGATTTTCCTTCCTCTTTTCCCTCTGCTTTCTTTCATTCTTTCATTCTACTTGTATTACTCTTAACATCCTAGTTTTTAACAAACTAGTTTTTAATCAGGGAATCCATCCCATGGAGGTGGCCACACTCCAGAAGGGACAGCCTAATTCTTTATTTCCGGGAACCACACAGATGTGCTCTCCCTCAGAGAGATGTGGAATGGCTGTGGCTTCAGTGTTCCTTCCGTGTAGTAAGACCAGTGGTTGTATTTACTTAAAACCATTTGGCACCATGGAGTTTCTTTTTTTTAATTTTTCAATGTTTATTTATTTTTGAGAGAGAGAGAGACAGAACGTGAGCACAGTGGGGGGCGGGGGACGGGGGAGGCAGAGAGAGAAGGAGACACAGAATCTGAAGCAGGCTCCAGGCTCTGAGCTGTCAGCACAGAGCCCAACGTGGGGCTCGAACTCACCAACTGTGAGATCATGACCTGAGCTGAAATTGGACATTTAACCGACTGAGCCACCCAGGTGCCCTGGCACCATGGGGTTTCTTAATGATTAAGAAATCAAAAGTCAATGATTAAGACTCCTTTCCCAGAAAATGCCCATAGGAGTCTTGAAATTAATTCCTTGTTAGCTTTTCCAATGGGTGTTATTAATGTATGTTTTTGAGATATTTAGATTTCACATAATCAAGCTTTTTGTCTTTTCTTCTTTTCCTTTCTATCGGGGGCGGGGGGATAGTCACTAATGAAAGCAGGAGTACTTCCATTTTCTATCAACTGTAAAAGAGCGGGTGAGCTTGCCTGACCAGAATATGCTTTTCTGGCATGGTTTTATGCACTGGCAGGTTGTATATCATATGCCTTAACACTTGCATCCCTCATGTCAAGGAGAGTGTTGTCTGCATAAATCCAAAGTCACACTCTAATAATCATTTTAGTTTGCATTTATTCTATTCAGCTCAAGGCTGAATTAATTTTCTCTGAACAGCAGGAGAAATGAAAGTGTTGATGCAGCCCTACCTGGATCCATTGAGAAATGGATGAACTGCTTCCCCATAGAAATTCTTCCAGAGACAAATGTAAATATGTGTACGGAACATTCCTTACCTATTTATGGAAATAGGTCATATTTAATGGCAGTGCTTGGGCAACACTGAGGGATTTCAAGAGATTATTTCAGAGTTAGAGTATATTAGTGTATTAGTTACCTATTACCACATGATAAATTACCTCAAGATTTAGTGGCTCAAAACAACATAAGCATTTATTATCTTTTTGCTTCTGCAGTTCAGGATCCAGGAATTTAGCTGTGTTCTTCTGGCCTGGGACCTCTCCTGAGATTACAGTCCTCTCAAGGCTTGATTATCTGGAGCATTGTCTGTCAAGGTAGTTTGTTTTTTTGGTCAGTAACTTGGTGCTGGCTCTTGCCCAGAGACCCCGGTTCCTCTCCATGTGAAGTTGTCCATAGGGCTGTTTGAATGTCCTCATGCATGGTGGCCGGCTTTACTTAGAAAGAGGCTGCAATGTCTTGTATGACCTAGCCTGTCATGCCACACACTCATTTCTATAATATCCTATTGGTGAGCATACATCAGCCCTATTTGGTGTGGCAGATGTCTGTTCATGAGAATAGAAACTGTGATGTTGACTCACTGTGGTCCCTGATGGGGTAGCAGTCCATCATAATGAATGTAGGATATCCTGGATTGAGGAAGAGGTACTAATTAGCTCTCCGTTTACAGCTCGGTGGAGTTGTCTCTGAGGCAGCAGATACTCAAGATTAGATTGATGAGGCACCTGGGTGGCTCAGTTGGTTGAGTGCCAACTCTTGATTTCAGCTCAGGTCATGATCTTACAGTTCATGACTTTGAGCCCCACATTGGGCTGACAGCATGGAGCCTACTTAGGATTCTCTCTCTCTCTCTCTCTCTCTCTCTCTCTCTCTCTCTCTCCCCTTCTCCCTCTTATGCTCTCTTTCTCTCAAAATAAATAAACATTTTTAAAAAAGGAAAAAAAAATATTAGACTGACAAAAACAAGACCTAGGAACACTAAAATGGGCATTTCCCCCTCCCCTAACACTCTACTTAGGTATTATTTGCTTGCCATCTCTTAAACTAAGAACACCATTACCTCTATAAGGAGAAAGACTTTCCTGATATCAAGGCAAGATATACCTCCTCTGTTTTTCATAAGATCCTTTACACAGTGCTTCCCATGATTTGCACTAGCCATTTATTATGACTTGTATTGTGGTCACTCTTTCTTCCATCAAGCCACTGTTCTTCAAGCCATTGGCTTTGATAAAAAGTGACAATATTATTGAAGACTTGGCTGAGTTAATCAGCTTTGATGTTGCATGTCCCTTTCTGCCCCATCTATATGATTAATAATTGATCTGCCAAACATAATAACTAAGGTTTTCATTAAATGGCCATAATGTATTCGGTGCCAGGCTAAAATATGCTGATATGGCTTAACTGTTTTTATCAAATATATTCTATCTCATTGAGTTAAATTAAGCGCCCACCAGAGACAACCTAAAAAGTCAGCCTCCAGCATTGACATTCTATGATTTAGTGGTTTGAGTGTTTAGCCCAACTCAGTGCAGTGTTATCAATATGGTAGTTTTCTGTACAAAAATGCTGTTTTGTTTTCACTTTGGGACATACAGTGTGATAGAACCCAGTTCCATTCATTCTGTTCACATAATTTTTCAGCTAAGTCCAATCCTGAAAGCCAACTTCAGCCTAAAATAAAATAAAACAGAAAAGCCTGCTGGTTTAAAAAAAGAAAACTGTCTTTTTTCTAACAAAATAAATAGAATGAAAGTGGAATGTTCACCCCCACTCTGAGTTGAAAGGTCTGTATCCCACATTTTGAAAAGTTGTTATTTAAAATGCAATAATGTCATCACTCTCCTAGTTGGGTATTCTGAAGGTTATCTAATGAAAGGTTAGAGCATTGAAAACAGTGAAATCATGCACTTGCTCTGAGTTTATTTTACTAAGACTGCAAACAATGATACAGATCTTTATCCTATATGTAATATTTGGAGGCATTAGAGTCTTCCCTTCTTGATCACCTCTCCTTGAATGTACCTCTGGGCATGAATTGGCCCAAGAAAAGCCCAGTGACACTGAAGAATATCATTTCTCAAGAAATATATTTGGTACTTCTATTTAGCTGTTCTTAGGTTTGTAGAATCAAGAGTTAGAGCATTTCTTGATATGGAAAAAAATAGCTTAAACCATTTGAAGATATAGAGAGACAATATTAGTGGCTATATATCTGTCTTCATCAGTAATGTTAATAGGCCACAGCTGGACCCTGTTAATTCCTTGATTGCTTATTTACGTAAATGACTCTATGTTCCTATTGGTATTTCTTGAACTCTAATATACATTTTGATTTCATAGAGATAAAACTCCTAATGTGATTATTTCTTCCTTTATGTTATAGGTTGAATTGTGTTCCCCTCCAAAATTCATAACATCCTAACCTGCAGTACTGCAAATTGTGACCATATTTGGAAATAGATCTTTACAGATATTATTAAGTTAAAATTAGGTCAGTAGGGTGGGCTTTAATCCAGTACCACTTATGTCCTTATAAGGAGAGGAAATTTGGACACAAATATGTACAGAGGGAAGACAATATTATGATGTAAAGAGAACATGGCCGTCTACAAACCAAAGAAGGATCTGTACAGAATTTTCCCTCATGGCCTTCAAAAGGAACTAACCCTACTGGGACCTTGGTCTTGGGTTTTTAGCCTCCAGAACTGTGAGAAAATAAATTTCTGTTGGTTAAGCCACCAATTTGTTATGTAATCCTAGCAAACTAATTTAATATACTGCGCTTTTACATCTCTGCACTCTCTCAGAGTGGAAATAATGCATTTTTCTGATTCATTTCTCCTCTTATACAAACATCCTTTACCAATCTTTATCTCATTCTTTTGCCATCTTTGTATCTGCTGTGTTGAGACAGGGAACCCCATTCTCCAAAAACTTGCAAATGACCCTTAGACTATGACCTATCATAACCTGCAACATAACAGTGGTTTGTAGGGGTGCCTGGGTAGCTCAGTCAGTTAAGTATTTAACTTCAGCTCAGGTCATGATCTTACAGTTCATGGATTCAAGTCCTGCATCAGGCTCTGTGCTGATGGCTCAGAGCCTGGATCCTGTTTCAGATTCAGTGTCTCCCTCTCTCTCTCTTCTCCCTCATTCACCCTCTGTATCTCTCATAAATAAATAAACATAAAAGTAGTGTGTAGTCAAAGTGATTTTAGAATCTAAAGGAGCTCCATAGTGTGGCAATGGTGGTATCTACTCAATATATTTTATCTGAAATGTTGTAACAGTTTCTAGATAGTTCCTGCACATCACACACCATACATGCCAATATTCTTGGCATGACATGAGGGATAGTAGAAATGGGATTATGTTTCAAGTCAGGTAGTTTTAGTTCAAAGTTCATCTCTAGAGGCACCAAGATGTTTACCTCACTCTTCTAAATCTCAATTTCTTCATATATACAAAGGGAATAATAAAACCTATCTTGCAGAGATTTTTCAAGCATTAAATATAATAACCACTAGGCTACTTCAATTATTTCAACTTTGGCACATAGTATGGTGTTCATTACATGAACACCTTGTTCTTGCTTTAGTTTGCAGGCCAGTATAACTCAGATTATTTTTCTTTTTTTTAAATTTTTTTTTTCAATGTTTATTTATTTTTGGAACAGAGAGAGACAGAGCATGAACGGGGGAGGGGCAGAGAGAGAGGGAGACACAGAATCGGAAACAGGCTCCAGGCTCCGAGCCATCAGCCCAGAGCCTGACGCGGGGCTCGAACTCACGGACCGCGAGATCGTGACCTGGCTGAAGTCGGACGCTTAACCGACTGCGCCACCCAGGCGCCCCTCAGATTATTTTTCTATAACTCCTGTCTCTAACCAGTCATTGTTCATATTTTGATTAGATACTATTCTTTTTCTCTATTTTACCCTGGGGACATCTTGTTAAGAAAATCATCTTCCTTTTGGTTACATATTGCTGTAGTTTTTCAAGGTCACTTTCAAATCTAGTCCTGTTTTATTTAGCAGTAGTAAGTTTTCCTATCTTCAGGGAACTGTAAATTAATGGGTATATCCTCTAATTGTTATCCTAATCTTTGACTGAAAGTAGACAAACAGGTAATCCTCATTTTAAACTATAAGGACTGAACTATAGTAACTGAAACTCATGAAAAATGAGAAATTGGCCAATATGAATGCCTTTCAGTTAATATAGTTCTGGTTGTACAAAGAGAGGATTACGTGTAACAATATGTGAAAGAAATACCTGTTTTACCCTGTCAGTCAACTGAAAATATTCATATGCCTGATTTAAACATAAGTATATTTTTCTCCAAAATTTATTTTTCTCCAAAATTTATTTTTCTCAACATCCATGACCATGTATTTCCTCTTCTGTTTACTTACAATGATTTCTCCTGTCCATTCCCCTTCATCCTACTAAACTTTGTTCATACTTCAAAGCTCAAGTTAAATGTAATCTCCCAGAAACCTTTTCTTTAATTCACTCAGGAAAGCCAGTTTATCTCTCATCAGTTCTCACAGTACTTTGTGTGTCTCGTAAATGTGGGTAAAGCTATGGCTTTTGGCCAGGTGTGTGGTGAGGCCAAGTTTTGGCTGTTGGAAAGAGCCACCCACCCCCAGCCCATGTGCTCTGCGATGAACTGACTTCAGTTGCTACATTCTTAGCTGTCATTTTAGCTGTCACACACTGTTCAGGGATGCTAAGGGATGCTCAGCCATATGCCTAGATTTTCATAGAGAGAGAGAGACTCTGTGGGAAAGAACTAGAGCCAGGGAGTTGAGACATATGTATACCTATTGGACTAGAAGGGGCAGGGCAGGTGCTTGACTGCGTAATGGCCCCCAAAGATGCTTTAATCTCTAGATCCTGTGAATATATTTCATTACACGTGCAGAGGACTTTGCAAATGTAAGTAAGGTTATGGAACATGATATAAAGAGATTCTCCTGGTGGATCCAATGTGATTGCATGAATCTTTAAAAGTACTAGAGAAAGGCAAAATAATTAGTCTGAGAGAGATGATGTAAGAAGGAAGCAACCTACCATTGCTGCCTTTGAATATGGAAGAAGGATCCACAAGCCAAGAAATGAAGGCATTTTTGGGAATCTGAGGGTGGCCTTCAGCCGGTGAGGACACATGGATTTCAGTCTTACCACAACAAGGAACTGAATTCAGCTAGCAGTCTGAATGATCAAGGAAAATAACATTCCCCTAGACAGCCCTGGCAACACGTTGATTTCAGCCTTGTGAGATTCTTTTTTTTTTTTTTTAAACATTTATTTATTATTGGGAGACAGAGACAGAGCATGAGCAGGGGAGGGGCTGAGAGACAGGGAGACACAGAATCTGAAGCAAGCTCCAAGCTCCGAGCTGTCAGCACAGAGCCTGACGTGGGGCCCAAACCCACAAACTGAGAGATCATGACCTGAGCCAAAGTCAGATGCTTAACTGACTGAGCCACTGAGGTGCCTCCCCAAACCTTGTGAGATTCTAAATAGACACTTATTAGCTGAGCCTACTAGACTCTTCTGACCTGTGTAAAATATGAGACAATAGTGATTCTTTAGCCTGCTAAACTTATGGTAGTTTGTAATGGCAGCAATAGAAAACTAATATAGGAATATAGAGGGAAAAGTCCATAATAAAGACCACTGTGGAAAAAAAAAATATACTGAAGACCTTAAAAAGGAAAGTATCATGAATGTAAAGTCTGGCATAGTGGACTAGACTAAGCATCCAGGTTGGAATTAGAACCTGGCAGTGGTTTTAGGCACCTTGCACAACTGTTTATGACCATCACCTGAAGCATCTCTGTTCCCCAATTCTCAGAAGCCTAGTTAACACGTGAAGAAGACAGTTGTGGGACAGTGGAAATCATTATATAACCAGGGAGCACATCCACTCTGCTGTGGGAATGCTTTTGAAAACTCCTTGGTAAGCACAGGTTTTCCAGTGGCTTAGAAGAAAGGCAGGCTGAAGCGTGGTTGAGAGGCTAGCAGTACCATGGGCAGTGGCTTGAGTGGCACCCTGTGGGCAGCTGTGAGGCAACCATCAATGGAGAAGGACTAAGAATACCAGCAGAACTGCATGGAGGCACTGCTTACATGTGAGCCATCCTCCATGTTCCGAGATTCCCAGAATGAACAAATGGCTTGGGAGATTCTGGGCACAAATTAGGTCTTTGCTAATTATGTCCATGGGCAATGGAGTGTTGACATATGAGCAAGCCCTGTAAATGTCTGTTCTCTACACCTGCAATCAAATCCCCCTTTCTGGGTCAGAATCCTTCAGATACTCACTATACATTTAATGATTTTACATTTTATCTTGAAAAAGCAGATGGACATCAGAACTGTAGAGTTTAATCAAGCACTTTGTAATGTCCTAAGCATTACATTTCCAATACTCATTGAATCCTTATAAGAACCCACTGAGATAGGCACTTTTAAAGCCACATTTTACAAATAAGGGAACTGAGGCATGGAGAGATCATATCATTAACCCACAGTTGCCCAGCTAGTATGTGGTGGCACTGGGGTTGAATGCAGACAACATGACTCCAGACATCATGCATCTCACGCTGCAATGGTGGACAGAATAGAGACACCCAAAGATGTCCACATGCTAGTCTCTGGAGCCCATGAATATGTTACAGTGCATGGCAAAAAAAGAATTAAGATTGACCTTAAAATAGAGAGTATAACCTGTGTGGACCCAATATAACCACAAGAGTCATAAGACGTGGAAAGGGAAGATAGTGGAGAAAGCTGGAATGATGTGATGTGATGTGGCCATCTCGGGCTTTGCAGATGCAGGGAGATGGTAAGCTAAATAACCAAAGAAAGGGATTCTCCCCAGAGCCTCCAGAAAGGAACAGAGCTCTGCCAACACCTCCAGTGAGACACACATTAGACTTCTGACCAATGGAAGTGTAAGATAACAAATCTGTCCTGATGAAGGCATGCGTTTTGTGGTCATTTGGTAAAGCAGAAATAGCAGACTAATACAACTGCCAACTACTGATCTCAGGGTATGTTCCTTTCTCAGAAAGGAAACTTCCCTCATCTCTACCTTTGTTAAAAGTGCTTACCTCATATATGGAGTCTCAAGATTAATAACTTACTCTAGTCCCCAGTCAAAGGATCACTATTTAGACATTATGAAGCTGCTTTATCTAGGGATATCCTTTCTCTGAGTTCCCACATCTGTATGACCACCACCCCAGCCCATCCTCCAAATATTCTCTTTGGCTATCCATGCAAGGTTTTGTCTCTCCCATAAACTTGTCCAAAGTGCTGGTTTTAATGTTTAAGAAATATTATATACTTTCTACATATCCCCTCACACTTCCAACACAAGATAGTAGAAGGAAAGAAATTTATTGGGCAGCATTTCTAGGACAGCAGAGCAGTGGCTTTCTCCAGCTTGGAAGAGACTCGGCTTCACTCGTTGCTGCCATCTGTCCCCTCCTTTTTATTCTTTCCTTTTACCTTTTGTTTTATTCTTTTTCTTTCTTTCTTTCTTTCTTTCTTTCTTTCTTTCTTTCTTTCTTTCTTTCTTTCTTTCTTTGTTGGTGGTGGGAAGGCAGATAACCTATCTTTATACACAAAAACAAATTCACTTTTCTGGTGGGGAAGTGGGTAACTCTCTTTGTTGTCATATGAAAACTAAGTTGTAATCGTTTTTAAAGTCAGTAAAGTAAGCGTTTATTTTATTGTTTTAATGTTTATTTGTTTTTGAGAGTGAGAGAGACAGAACACAAGCAAGGGAAGGGGCAGAGAGAGAGGGGGGCACAAGCAAGCTCCAGACTCCAAGCTGTCAGCACAGAGCCATGTTGACATGGGGCTCGAACCCACAAACTGCGAGGTCATGACCTGAGCTGAGGTCGCATGCTTAACCGACCGAGCCACTCAAGCGCCCCAGTAAAGTAAGCATTTTAAAAGAGAAGATTAAAACTAGAATGTTTTGATACTGAGCATATTAATCATACCTGGGAAGCTTTTGGCCTTGACCTGTGGTAGAGCCTGGCATTGGACTGAATCATTCAAAGATATTTCATAAGGATTCATTTCTAAAATTCACTTGCCTCTTACTGCATTTTGCTCATTTACTCCAGGGAAGAGCTTGTCACCTCCAAGGAAACCTTATTCACCTCTGAGCCATATTGCTGGCCTTTCTTAATATGCCACTTTAAACAGCCCAGACTAACAGAATGAATGAGGACCTCAGGAGTCTGTTACTTCTGACAAGTGTGTCTATGGCAAACCAGATAGCACTGTCCCCTGGAGGAGCTGGTGTTCATGTTTGTGACATACCTGGTCTCTGAGCTTCTGAGCCCTAGGCAGGGCACATTTCAATCAGGGCAAAATTTGCCTTCCAGTACCCATCTCCCATAAAATCCACCAACAAAGGCCTGATATTCTGCCCCCAGAAACACTCTTTTAAAATTTAGAGAATATTAAAGGCATAACCCATAGACTAAGCTACCTGGGTTATAATACTTGTTTATACTGGAAGTGTTCTAATATAGTTGCAGATATAGTGGGAAGTTATTTGACAACTTTGAGGCTTTTGAAATAATTGATCAAAGTGAAAGCTGTTTCTACTCTGATCCTTTCTTTTTCTGAGTTTATCTTTCAATCTCTGTCCCATGGTGACTTTAAAAGGAATTGCTTGGATTTGTCTAAATTCAGTGTGCTAAGAGGAATATCAAAACTCATCTTAATTCCTGGAGACAAGAGCGAGCTGAGTCTGCCCCTCTCGCCCTTGTGCACCTTGCCGATCCACCCCAGCTAATACGCCAGATCCCCAGCACGACAAGACTGGCAGAGTGCAAGTAGCCCAGATGGGCCATGCCACCCCACAGTGAATCCCGCCCCTAGGAGAGGGGAAGAGAAAGCACACACCAGTATGATTGTGGCCCCAGCAGTGGACTGGGGGCAGACATCAGGTCTGACTGTGGCCCCGCCCACCAATGCAAGTTATTCAAGACAGCACAGGGGAAGTGCTCCGCAGTCCTGCACCACTCCAGGGACTATCCAAAATGACGAAACGGAAGAATTCCCCTCAAAAAAAACGTCTAGGAAATAACGACAGCTAATGAACTGATCAAAAACGATTTAAACAATATAACAGAAAGTGATTTTAGAATAATAGTCATAAAATTAATCACTGGGCTTGAAAAGAGTATAAAGGACGGCAGAGAATCTATTGCTACAGAGATCAAGGGACTCAGGAACAGCCAGGAGGAGCTAAAAAATACATTAATGAGCTGCAAAATAAAATGGAGGCGACCACAGCTCGGATTGAAGAGGCAGAGGAGAGAATAGGTGAACTAGAAGATAAAATTATGGAAAAAGAAGAAGCTGAGAAAAAAAAGATAAAAAAAAATACAGGAGTATGAGGGGAAAATTAGAGAACTAAGTGATGCACTAAAGAGAAATAATCTATGCATAATTGGTATTCCAGAGGAGGAAGAGAGAGGGAAAGGCACTGAAGGTATATTTGAAGAAATAATAGCTGAGAACTTCCCTGATCTGGGGAAGGAAAAAGGCGTTGAAATCCAAGAGGCACAGAGAACTCCCTTCAGACGTAACTTGAATCGATCTTCTGCACGACATATCATAGTGAAACTGGCAAAATACAAGGATAAAGAGAAAATTCTGAAAGCAGCTAGGGATAAACATGCTCTAACATATAAAGCGAGACCGATAAGACTCGTGACAGATCTCTCTACTGAAACTTGGCAGGCAAGAAAGGAATGGCAGGAGATCTTCAATGTGATGAACAGAAAAAATATGCAGCTGAGAATCATTTATCCAGTAAGTCTGTCATCTAGAATAGAAGGAGAGATAAAGGTCTTCCCAAACAAACAAAAACTGAAGGAATTCATCACCACTAAACAGCCCTACGAGACATCCTAAGGGGGATTCTGTGAGACAAAGTACCAGAGACATCGCTACAAGCATGAAACCTACAGACATCACAATGACTCTAAACCCATATCTTTCTATAATAACACTGAACGTAAATGGATTAAATGCACCAACCAAAAGACATAGGGTATCAGAATGGATAAAAAAACAAGACCCATCTATTTGCTGTCTACAAGAGACTCATTTTAGACCTGAGGACACCTTCAGATTGAAAGTGAGGGGATGGAGAACTATTTATCATGCCACTGGATGTCAAAAGAAAGCTGGAGTAGCCACACTTATATCAAACAAACTAGACTGTAAATTAAAGCTGTAACAAGAGATGAAGAAGGGCATTATATAATAATCACAGGGTCTATCCATCAGGAAGAGCTAACAATTATAAATGTCTGGTGCCAAATATAGGAGGCCCCAAATATATAAAACAATTACTCCCAAACATAAGCAACCTTATTGATAAGAATGTGGTAATTGCAGGGGACTTTAACCCTCCACTTACAACAATGGATAGATCATCTAGACACACGGTCAATAAAGAAACAAGGGCCCTGAATGACACATTGGATCAGATGGACTTGACAGATATATTTAGAACTCTGTATCCCAAAGCAACAGAATATACTTTCTTCTCGAGTGCACATGGAACATTCTCCAAGATAGATCATATACTGGGTCACAAAACAGCCCTTCATAAGTATACAAGAATTGAAATCATACCATGCATACTTTCAGACCACAATGCTCTGAAGCTTGAAATCAACCACAGGAAAAAGTCTGGAAAACCTCCAAAAGCATGGAGGTTAGAGAACACCCTACTAAAGAATGAGTGGGTCTACCAGGCAATTAGAGAAGAAATTAAAAAAATATATGGAAACAAACAAAAATGAAAATGCAACAATCCAAATGCTTTGGGACGCAGCGAAGGCAGTCCTAAGAGGAAAATACATTGCAATCCAGGCCTATCTCAAGAAACAAGAAAACTCCCAAATACAAAATCTAACAGCACACCTAAAGGAAATAGAAGCAGAACAGCAAAGACAGCCTAAACCCAGCAGAAGAAGAGAAATAATAAAGATCAGAGCAGAAATAAACAATATAGAATCTAAAAAAACTGTAGAGCAGATCAACGAAACCAAGAGTTGGTTTTTTTGAAAAAATAAACAAAATTGATAAACCTCTAGCCAGGTTTCTCAAAAAGAAAAGGGAGATGACCCAAATAGATAAAATCATGAATGAAAATGGAATTATTACAACCAATGCCTCAGAGATACAAGCAATTATCAGGGAATACTATGAAAAATTATATGCCAACAAACTGGACAACCTGGAAGAAATGGACAAATTCCTAAACACCCACACTCTTCCAAAACTCAATCAGGAGGAAATAGAAAGTTTGAACAGACCCATAACCAGTGAAGAAATTGAATCAGTTATCAAAACTCTCCCAACAAATAAGAGTCCAGGACCAGATGGCTTCCCAGGGGAGTTCTACCAGACGTTTAAAGCAGAGATAATACCTATCCTTCTTAAGCTATTCCAAAAAACAGAAAGGGAAGGAAAACTTCCAGACTCATTCTATGAAGCCAGTATTACTTTGATTCCTAAACCAGACAGAGACCCATTAAAAAAAGAGAACTACAGGCCAATATCCCTGATGAATATGGATGTAAAAATTCTCAATAAGATACTAGCAAATCGAATTCAACAGCATATAAAAAGAATTATTCACCATGAACAAGTGGGATTCATTCCTGGGATGCAGGGCTGGTTCAACATTCACAAATCAATCAATGTGATACATCACGTTAATAAAAGAAAAGATAAGAACCATATGATCCTGTCAATCGATGCAGAAAAGGCATTTGACAAAATTCAACGTTTCTTAATAAAAACCCTCGAGAAAGTCGGGATAGAAGGAACATACTTAAACGTAATCAAAACCATTTATGAAAAGCCTACAGCTAACATCATCCTCAATGGGGAAAAACTGAGAGCTTTTTCCCTGAGATCAGGAACATGGCAGGGATGTCCACTCTCACTGCTGTTGTTTAACATAGTGTTGGAAGTTCTAGCATCAGCAATCAGACAACAAACGGAGATCAAAGGCATCAAAATTGGCAAAGATGAAGTCAAGCTTTCACTTTTTGCATATGACATGATATTATACATGGAAAACCCGATAGACTCCACCAAAAGTCTGCTAGAACTGATACATGAGTTTAGCAAAGTTGCAGGGTACAAAATCAATGTACAGAAATCAGTTGCATTCTTATACACTAATAATGAAGCAACAGAAAGACAAATAAAGAAACTGATCCCATTCACAATTGCACCAAGAAGCATAAAGTACCTAGGAATAAATCTAACCAAAAATGTAAAAGTTCTGTATGCTGAAAACTATCGAAAGCTTATGAAGGAAATTGAAGAAGATATAAAGAAATGGAAAACCATTCCATGCTCATGGATTGGAAGAATAAATATTGTCAAAATGTCAATACTACCCAAAACTATCTACACATTCAATGCAATCCCAATCAAAATTGCACCAGCATTCTTCTTGAAACTAGAACAAGCAATCCTAAAATTCATATGGAACCACAAAAGGCCCCGAATAGCCAAAGTAATTTTGAAGAAGAAGACCAAAGCAGGAGGCATCACAATCCCAGACTTTAGCCTCCACTGCAAAGCTGTAATCATCAAGACAGCATGGTATTGGCACAAAAACAGACACATAGACCAATGGAATAGAATAGAAACCCCAGAACTAGACCCACAAACGTATGGCCAACTCATCTTTGACAAAGCAGGAAAGAACATCCAATGGAAAAAAGACAGTCTCTTTAACAAATGGTGCTGGGAGAACTGGGCAGCAACATGCAGAAGATTGAAACTAGACCACTTTTTCACACCATTCAGAAAAATAAACTCAAAATGGATAAAGGACCTGAATGTGAGACAGGAAACCATCAAAACCCTAGAGGAGAAAGCAGGAAAAGACCTCTCTGACCTCAGCCGTAGCAATCTCTTACTCGACACATCCCCAAAAGCAAGGGAATTAAAAGCAAAAATGAACTACTGGGACCTTATGAAGATAAAAAGCTTCTGCACAGCAAAGGAAACAACCAACAAAACTAAAAGGCAACCAACGGAATGGGAAAAGATATTTGCAAATGACATATCGGAGAAAGGACTAGTATCCAAAATCTATAAAGAGCTCACCAAACTCCACACCTGAAAAACAAATAATCCAGTGAAGAAATGGGCAGAAAACATGAATAGACACTTCTCTAAAGAAGACATCCGGATGGCCAACAGGCACATGAAAAGATGCTCAACGTCGCTCCTCATCAGGGAAATACAAATCAACACCACACTCAGATATCACCTCATGCCAGTCAGAGTGGCCAAAATGAACAAATCAGGAGACTATAGATGCTGGAGAGGATGTGGAGAAACAGGAATCCTCTTGCACTGTTGGTGGGAATGCAAATTAGTGCAGCCACTCTGGAAAACAGTGTGGAGGTTCCTCAAAAAATTAAAAATAGACCTACCCTGTGACCCAGTAATAGCACTGCTAGGAATTTACCCAAGAGATACAGGAGTGCTGATGCATAGGGGCACTTGTACCCCAATGTTTATAGCAGCACTCTCAACAATAGCCAAATTATGGAAAGAGCCTAAATGTCCATCAACTGATGAATGGATAAAGAAATTGTGGTTTATATACACAATGGAGTACTATGTGGCAATGAGAAAGAATGCAATATGGCCCTTTGTAGCAACGTGGATGGAACTGGAGAGTGTGATGCTAAGTGAAATAAGCCATACAGAGAAAGACAGATACCATATGGTTTCACTCTTATGTGGATCCTGAGAAACTTAACAGAAACCCATGGAGGAGGGGAAGGAAAAAAAAAAAGAGGTTAGAGTGGGAGAGAGCCAAAGCATAAGAGACTGTTAAAATCTGAGAACAAACTGAGGGTTGATGGGGGGTGGGAAGGAGGGGAGGGTGGGTGATGGGTATTGAGGAGGGCACCTTTTGGGATGAGCACTGGGTGTTGTATGGAAACCAATTTGACAATAAATTTCATATATTGAAAAAAAAAACAAAAAAGTAATAATTCCTGGAGACAAAATAGCACCCAATTTCTGTTTTTCAGTAGTCCTTGGAAAAGTTGGGTTTACTTTAAATAGTGCCAGTGTATGAAAATATGTTTTGAAATAAAAAGATCAATGACAGTCATTGCTCACTATTAGAAAAAGTCAAATAGCAAAAGGACCCACAATTTACTTTGATTTGCTGAAGTTCCACTTACGTCTGACACTTGAGGAGAATGACTTTTGTTTCATAAGATAGAGGTGGCATTACATTTATCGCTGGATTGTGGTATTTGTGTACTTTACTCTGAGATTACACAACTCTGAGCAAAAAGTTTGATTCCCAAAATACTTAGGTGTGTAAACGTGAACAAGTAAACTACTTGTTCTCTAGTTTGTTCGTTTATAAATGGAGACAGTAAGAACAACGATCTCCTAGAATTATAGAGGAATAGCCCTTGAAGGACTGTCCAGCAGAGAGTAAGGGTGGCCATGGTTATCATCGATGTAGTTAATAAAATACCAAGAGTACGGATTTACTTGGCACTCTTAAGTTTCTGGGCACTTATTTGGCTTGAGGCAAAGAAAGACAATTTCCATACTACAGCAAAAGATTCTGCTATTCAATTAGAACCAATATGTGTAGTAATAGATCTATATTTATAAAAGTAATATATTTTACTTCATTTTTAGATAACTGACTTAAACTTTCCTGTGCACTAAATAATTATTGTAAAACCCCCCAAAAGTAACCACTTATAATCAATGAATTAAAAAATTTTCTTCAATCTCCGATTACAACACATAAATCCACTAAAATTTCAACACAATAATCACATATCTGTGTCTATTACTTAATTTCATGTTTTGAATTGTAATACAGTACTATCACTCTAATAGATCAATTTTTTTTCACCATTTTAGGGATGTACTTTGCCTGAAGGTGCAAATTTGTTGACATGAGAAGTCAATTCTGTAACTTTATATATTATAAGTTTAACTTTGTTAAATCTTTTTACTCTTGATTTTATATCTTCTCTGGGATGAAAGATGCATTCCTAGTCAGGTAGGCCATTACCATTCCTGCACTCAGAGGTTATTATTATTATTTTTTAATTATTATTGAAGTAATTGACATTAATGACATACAATGTGGACATTGTATGTTGACATACAAAATTGACTTACAATATAATATTAGTTTCAAGCATCCAAGATAACATTTCAACATTCTGTACTTTACTCAGTGAGGTTATTTTCTATCGCTGCTACTTAATTCTGATTCTCTTAGGGTTAGACGATGAGTGGGCCACTCAGGGCATGCCTGCCCAAATGACTGAGGTTTGGACCCAGTGATTTCATCTCAGCTGATAGGGTACATGGACTCGCAGGTGTCATGGGCTCCAAAGGACTTGCCCTCTTATTCACTTAATGTAACTCTCTGTCTGTGCTCATCTCCTAACCATGTAAATCACTTGATTGGATTTTGCATTTCCTTCTTTCTTGGTATTCAAGGTCTTGCATTTTTACCTTGTTCTTTCTTTCTTCCCTTCCTTGTTTCCTCCTTTATTCCCTTCCTCCCTCCCTCCCTTCCTGCCTTCCTCCTCCCACACATGCTTACGTGTATTCAAAATACCTGAATAATTTCTATTATCTCTATGATTTTATCCAACTTGGCGATACAACTCCACACCAGAAGTCATCTCGCTGACACAGCAGAGTGATTCAAAACATAGAATTTAGAAAGCTAGAGAGAGACTGTAAAAGTTAGTATATAAATGCCCAAATGAGCTTATCCATCCATGTAATGAAGGAGTGATAGAAAATGTCTTAAAGCTCTTGGCAGTAGCAACAGAGGAGAGAGGATCATGAGTCTCTTGAGGATTGTTAAAGTCATATTCTGCCCCCCGCCCCGAAAATAAATATATAGAATGCAAATGCCAAAAAGAAAAGATAATTGAAACTGAATATGTTTGTAGATGCAAGCATGCATTTAACATTCATAAGAATGCAAATAGACATGGGCATTATTTTGTATCCATTAACGGGATTCATAAAATTTAAAATGGAAGAATTTAAATCCAATAATTAGTTCCCAACAGAATGTTTTTCATTTATTAATTAAGAAGCATTTTTAAGCACTTCTGATGGACTATGTATTATAATTGATTCTTACTCTTCCCTCTTCATTCTAAACCTATCATTTTAGAAAAGTATTTATATCTGTAAATCAACAAGATGAATATCTATAGCCACAACTTATTGTAGACTCAGCAGTAACTGATCAAATATATTTAGAAATATATTCTATATAATATGGGGATTAATAATATATAATTTCTCAGATGGTTGTACTTGAGGATTATCCATGTTTTAATACCTGTGTATCTTTAATATATATTGAAAGTAGGGGCGCCTGGGTGCCTCAGTCAGTTAAATATCTGTCTTCAGCTCAGGTCATGATCTCATGGTCCATGAGTTGAAACCCCACGTCGGGCTCTGTGCTGACAGGTGGAGCCTGGAGCCTGCTTCGGATTCTGTGTCTCCCTCTCTCTCTGCCCCTCCCCCGCTCATGCTTTGTCTCTGCCTCTCAAAAATGAATAAATGCTAAAAAAAAAAAAAAAAAGAAATACACTAACACATATATACAGAGAGAGGCTTGAAGTTCAGCTTATTTATTAGTTTTAGGGCTATAACACTTTGACCATAACAGTTGTGACCCTGTCTTATCTACACCATGGTATAAATAATGGCAGCAAATTTATTGTGCTATGCAGAGGATACTACGATGAATAAGTCCCTATTCCAGGGAGTCCCAGTTAGGGTGAAGGGCATGCAAAGAAATAGTTCTGAAACATTTGGATGGTGTAATAGAGGCATGGGCCTTACATATCAAAGCCAGAGCTGTATGTGACCACCTGAATTTGTGAACATTAGATTTCCATGCATAAGAGCTGTTTGAACAAAGGGTTGAAGTGTAGTCAAGAACCGAGCAAGTAATCAGTGACCAGATGGGAAACCCATATTTCAAGCAGAAGGAATAACCTATACAAAGCCATTCACATTCAACAAAGGATTTTTGAGCTGGTGTTTTGAGCCTTGGTAAGCTTATGATTGAATAGGGGAGGGGCATAAATATATTAGTAAGCTAATTAATTGATGGCAATTCTGCATAATAGGAAACACTGTAAAGAAAATAAAAGAGTAATGTAACGCAGAGTTACTGGGTGGTGGGAGAGGGGCAGCTGGCATTTGCTGGGTGTAGTCAGGGAGCACTTTTCTGATGAGTTAGCAATTGAGACCTGAATGAGTAGAAACCACACCTGTGGTTCATGGGGGAAAGCTACAGGAGGGTTCCAAGTGTAGAGTTCCTGGAGAAGAAATTAGCTTGGCTCATTTCATGTTCAGAAAGGAAGTCAGTTTGGTTGGAGTGATTTGAATGAGCAGGAGAGTGGATAGAAGTGGGCAGAGAGTAGGTAGTAGTCCGATAGTATAGGGCCTAGAGACAAAGGGATGGACATAGCTGTTTGTCTAGTACGTGGTCAAGAATCTAGGCAAAGCTAGAAAATAAGATGAACCTTAAAAGTCAGTAATTCAGAAAGTTTGGGCAGCATTTTTTAAAAATTAGATTGTTCTGGATCAAGGATCTACGTACAAAACACAAACAGTTCTCATAAGCTCGTATTGAGCCAACTCCTTGGCTCAGCCTGCACACTTTGCATTGTTGTCTGCTTTAGGGAGAAAGCGATACCTCAGTGTGATCGAGGCCAGGCCCTCCTAGTGGACTGAATGGGAGGACCTGGTGAGCAGGGAGAAAAAAATGCCGAGAGATGGGCAGTTTCAGACAGTTCTATTTAGATCCATATTTTTTTTTTAATGTGATCTCAAGACCTCCTAAAACCAAATCACTAGGAATTTCTGTTAAAAAAAGAAAAAAAAAAAGTACAATCCTTAATACTACTGAGATCTACTTAATCAACATCTCTAGGAATGAGCATACAGCTTCTTTGTAATCAACTCATATATTTAGTATTCCCTAGAACCTTCTTTGAGTCTGCCCCTCATTTTTATAGGTTAGTTCAAAATCCTGATCTCTTAAAGTCAAGTCCCCTAGCACCTGGAACAATTCACCTTTGGTAGGTAAACAAGGTAAGTGAAGATGGTAGTCAGCTTGGTCAGAGCAAGTCTGCTCAAAATAGTTAATGAACTCACATTAAAAAACCAGAACTGCACTAGTAAAATACGAACAGTAGGTATCATTTGATAGAAGAAGCAAGTGAGGATGGCAGGCAGAACAGTTTGAGCCATGCCCACTTACAGATCTGCCATCCAAGCTGCTCGGTGTGATTGTATTTTGCTCATGGGGTTTCCCCTGCTTTTGTTTGCGTATAAAAAAAAATCAATGTATTTATGGAGCTAAATATAGTCTGTGGCACCTATTAATACTTAATACATGGTAGCTTCTATAATTTCTTCTTTCTTCTTATTATTATTTGAATTTTTTTTTCTCAGTGGAAGTTGTGAACTTGGAAAGCAGGTTAAGAAATTTCTGGAAGTAAAGTACTATACAAATAACAAATCATAATTATAACAGAAACCACATAAAAGCCCCTCTTGATTAATTTTCCCTATCCAAGAAAGGAAAGTATAGATGACTAAAAGATCGCATGGAACTAAAACATAATTTTCAAAAATGTGTAGTAATTTCAAAATGCGTTGTTTTAACATGTGGTTAGGGGATGGGATGAGTACTCAAAGCAGGATATGGGAGATACCAGAACATTTTCTAAGGGGTCCCTGTCCCCACATAGGAGCTGAGTAAAAAGAGGGGCAAATAGATAACAGGGATGCCGAAATCATGATTTGAAGAATATTGGCAGTGAAATGATAATCCAGGTGGAGGGCTGCAGGGACGATGCAGTTAATCAAATGTACCAGCTTTATAAACTCTGATGTGTTCTGAGAGCCCTGTCCCCTGAAGTGAAGTCTAATAAACCAACCTAATATGCCTTCCAGGAACCATAACGTGGCTCTGTTTAATAGAAAATCAGCTCAGAGGATGTTTGCACTTGGATTCAGAAACTGTGACAAGAAATGGAGACAGACTGAAAATCCATAATTAGTTGAGTTATGAAGTCCCACGGGTGCGTGAATGAGAAAGAACCAGGGCACAGAGGCGAAGATTTCCAAATACTTCATTTACTCAGTTAAACCTCTTCAACTAAAAAAATCTCAAATCTGTCCTTTTTGTGGGGAGGTATTGTCTAAACAAAAGAGATAAAACAAGGCCTTCAGAATTAGAGGCCCTGCTTTGTTACCATCATGTCGCATCATCCAGTACAAGTCACATTAAGTCTGCTGCCTGCTTTTGTGAATAAAGTTTTATTGGCACACCGCAATTACTCTCATTCTTACACATTACTTGTGGCTGCTTTCGTGCTGCAACTGCAAAGTTGAGTAGTTACCACAAGGAAGGGTGACCAACAGAGCTTCAAATACTTACCATTGGGCACTTTACAGTAAAAGTGCTAAGAGCATGATTTTATATATACAGCCTGGCATAGAGTTAAAAGTTCAAAAACTCTTGTTTTTTTAAAGTTTATTTACTTATTTTAAGAGAGGGAGTGTGCATGGGGGAGGGGGCAGAAAGAGAGAGAGAGAGGGAGAGAAAGAACCCCAAGCAGACTCCACACCGTCAGTGAGTGGAGCCAGATGCAGGGCTCAAACTCATGAACTGTGAGATCATGACCTGAGCTGAAATAAAGAGTTGGACGCTCAACTGACTGAGCCACCCATGTGCCCCAGGACTTTGAAAATTCTTAATAAACTGAGGGTTAATGGAGGGTGGGAGGGAGGGGAGAGTGGGTGATGGGCATTGAGGAGGGCACCTGCTGGGATGAGCACTGGGTGTTGTATGGAAACCAATTTGACAGTAAATTTCATATTAAAAAAATAAGGAAAGAAAACTCTTAAGTGCACTTGAAAAGTATACTTGCTATATACTTTGGGAGATCATACATAATCTCCCCTGAAATTCAGTTTTTCTCAGTGTTAGAATGGATATAATGATGCCAATCTTGCATCATGATCTTTGCATATTGTAACCTGGTGCTTGGAGTATGGCTTGTGGGTAAAACATAATATTTCATTCTTCTGCCTCTTCTCCCTTCACTTAATGGTGGCAGGTGCTGCTTTTATCCAGAATAGTTGGTGACATGCTAACTGGTGATTTTACAGCTTTCTAAATTTTCAGACATAACAGAAATAATTTACTCTTCTAACTGAATCAGGAGTTTATAATTATTTATGACTGTCCTGATTCAAGATGCATTTTTTTCCTTTTCTCTTTGTCTTCTTTTTCTTTCCTTTTCAGCAAAATGTTTGTTTCTCTGTAAATCAAATAAACCCTCTTTATTTTTATATTTACCACAGGGAATCTAATTCATTTCTGCTGAAAGACAGCATCATGAAAGCCTGTGATGTCTGGGCACCTTGCTGTTGAAGCAGTTTGGGAAGGATAAGGGGTTTGCCTGTTTGTTTGTTTCTTTCTTAGAAAACTCCTTCAGCATTTTATTTTTGGTCACCCCGGTCTGCCAGGAGAAGGAAACTCTAAGTGGATGCATACAGTAGCCTGGGACAGAGTCCCCAGTGAGGTGTGGATAATGAAGGGACCAATCAAAAGAAAAGTCTTTTTTATACTTTAATAAGGTCTGTGGACTGACGGGCGTTGCCCTTCAATGGCAGGCTTTGTGGCCTTCCCCTCAGTTTTCGGAGGGAAGCCTGGCTTTCATCCTGTGCTAATCTTAAAGCCGACCCTCTTTCCTAGAAAGTTGTACCAAAGTATTTATGAGCAGTATTGTATCAGAGATACTGTAGGTAGGATGGTTTCATATTCCCCACCGCCCACCCACCCCCATCATTCATTGCTTGATGAAATCACATTAGGCACCTCTTTTCCTCTCAGAATCCCACAGGTGCCTTCCCCACCCTCCATCCCTCCACCCCCCTCACCTTCAGGTTCCCTGCTCCCAAATCTGCCTGGAACTGGCTTTCCATACCTTCTTCACAATCACTTGGTTCTTTCTCAGCTTCTAGCTCCATACCTGGCACCTCCTGTCCCTCTTTAGTATTATTTTAGGTAAGGCTTTTATTGAGGGGAAGATGTGGTTTGTCCTAAGCAAGCAGAAGGCCACCCCTGGCTAGGCCCCATCTTTTTACAGAGTGATTCAGGGACAGAAATAGCAGCAATAACAAAAGCTTTGTTCTTCCCTGGCTCAAAGCCAGGGTGAAGGCAGCTTTGTTTTTCTTTCTTCTTTCTTTTTTTAAATTTTTAAAAATTTTCCTTCCCAGAAGAGTAGATGGGGCAAGGAGGCTATCAGAACATTGGGCACGTAATTTGATACGGTAATGACTTTAGCAACATTCTGGGTTAAATGGGGCCATCTTTATCCCAGGAAGGCGGGGCGATTCCCAAAAGCAACAATAGGAAAATAAATGCAATTGTAACAGTTGTCACCATTTATTGAGTCCGGAGACCTCTTGTGTTTATAAACGAAGCATGAATGATGTTGCTTTTGAAAGACAGTTATGTTTTATTTAAATATCTGCCCATTAGAATTAATCCAGTTGAAAACTTTTAGTGTAAAATTGCAAAATGGAAATATGGATTGGATTAGTGTGATTATAAACCAGTTTACAGTATGGCCCAACTATCTGTCTTCGTTTGAAACTCCATGAGATGTGGACCATCGTGTTACACAAGGAGCTGGAGTCAGCATTGGACGATTAGGAGAGATAAGCCGTGGAACAACATGTCCTTAGTGCCAAAGGACAAATCAGTCCTAATAAAAATTGAATATTTGGGGATTTATTGAGCCAGCAATCTGGGGTGAACCTCTTAGTGCCTCAGCACAACCTTCTCTGCAAAGTGGATTCAGGGGCCCCTGCAGCTGCTCTGGTGCATCCCCATGGGCTCCTGAGGATTCTGTTTTGTAGCACCATGGAGAGGACTGAGAATCATCACTGAACACAGGGGCCAGCATACAGTAGGTTCGCAAATGTTTTTCAAGGGAATAGGTAACACAGATATTCCAATTGAAACCTCAAGACAGTCTGTTCCATTGTACAATTGCACACCTTTTTTTTTTTTCCTTATTGTATTGCTAAAATCATGAGTCTTAGGGTCAGATGACTTAGGTTTAACTCCCAGGTCTACCGTTTCAGTTAAATATTTGTGAGCAAGTCGATGACCTGCTTGTATCTCAGTTTATACATCTGTGAAATGGGAATAATAATAATAGTATCTATTTCATTGGGTTGTTGTAAGGATGAAATGGGATGATATGTGGCAGTAGCTTAAAATAGTTCTGGACCCATAGTAAAGTCTTCATAAATGGTTATTATTTCTGGTGTTCTAATTCACATTATGAATGTATTAGTGAGAATAGAATAGGCCATGTTGTACCCCCAAATCAACCCTGAAGTTTCAGTTTGATAAAGCACAAGGGTTCAGTGCACATTCATGGCCTATATCCATCACTGACCATTGGGGGAGCTGCATTCCACACAATCTCTTGTCAACTCAGGCTGATCACTCCTTCCCCATTTTGAAACTGGACAATCTAGAACATGGGACTTCTTCAGTTATCCAGACAAAAAAGAATTTGCTGCAAAGTCTTGCATCAACATTTAAATACTTTGGCCTGTAAGTGACAGGTTTTACTTCTACTCACAGCATGATGGCCAGAGTTAGGTGAATGACCTCACCTGGTTGTAAAGGGTGATCTTAGTAATATTCATTGAGCAGGTTGGTTAATGTCACTGCTCCAGTGAGTAAACTCTTGTGTGTTAATTGTGTTTGGCTATATTTCTGATCTTTTCAGAGCCCATATCTTATCTTTATATCTCTCACAAGGCCTAAATACTGTTCATAATAGATGCTCAATAAATGCTTGTGGGAGAAAGGAGGACGGAAGAAAAGAAGAAGGTGTGCTTTATCTTATTGAACGCAGCCATTGGAGGAGGGCATATGCAAGAGTCAGAAAATGGAAAAACAAACAAAACAACAACAGCAACAACCTTGGGTCTTAGAAAATAATTAACTGCTTTTAAAAAATGATTTTACTTTACCTACACAGAAAACTCTGAGACTGAATATTGTTGACCAACATGTGATATACCTGACGCAGGAATAAATCTGTTGCATAAGCCAGCATCTATGAACAGAAGACAGGAGCAGTGGTGTTTTTGTACCTGAAGCTAAAGTTCCTTCTCTGAATATTCATTACTTCCAGATTAATGTTAAGTGTTATTTCTCTTTCTGTTCTTGTTCCATTTCACTTGACTCTTTTGTTCCGTAAATGGATTTCCCTTCAAAGACCAGAATTGTCTCATATCAAAAGCCTGAATTAGAAATGATTTTTTATTCTTCCCTACTTACTTCTGAAAGGAAAGATGGATAGAAAGGTGGCAATAGGAAGAATTTGGTAGGAGTTGAAAGACTGGCCCAGGATCAGATCTAATATATGCCAGCTGAGTTACGCATCATTTTTTTTTTTTTTTTCCCTGGTGGGATCCAGCTCCTCCTCTTTGGGGACGCCCCGGGGGCCGCCCCCCGCCTTTAATTTCCCAGATCTCCTTGAATGTGCATTCAGTGGGATCTGGAAAAACAAAACAGAGAGAGAGAGGCTAGGGTGTGTCAGTCTCTGCCCCGGAAATGCAGGCCATCCACATACTTGTCATTTTTTCTTAGCCCCTGGGAGCTTTGTCTCTGTTCCTTATCATTCATTCCTGAAGTCCAGCCTTCTCCACAAAAACGTCCCTGATCGGTTCTGTGGACAATCCCGTCGCCCTTTGCTGCATGAGGTCCACAGAGCAGACTCTCCTGGTTTCTTCTCCACTCCACCCCCAGGGACTCCTGCTTCCAGGTCCTAGTTTAGTTGCTGGCACCGAGCACATGTGTCACTGTCATTTGCTGCTGACTGGATGTGTCCATGGATGCATTCAATGGTCCTTTTCTTTCTCCAGCTTAACCACCAAACTTGGGGTGCCTGGCTGGCTCAGGCAGTAGAGGGTGTGACTCTTGATCTCAGGGCTTGTGAGTTCCAGCACAATGTTGGGTGTAGAGATGACTTAATCATAAAAGCTTCTGGTATCTGCCTTAGAACCTTCTGGAGGGCAGGGATGCAAGGCTCAGAAACTAAAATCTGTTCAAAGTTACAACCCAATGGAAACAAAGCCTTTGGGAATCTAGAATCTCTAATACTACCTTAGTTTGTCCCATTTATTTACTTATAAACCTGATAAACTACCACAGTTGCTGGAACACCTGTTATCCAATGGAACAAATGGAAGGAAAAAAGGAAATTAGGAGTTGTAAACTCTAATCTGTATGAATGTGGACATAAAGGCAGTTTAACACATTGGGAAAAACAAAGTTTCCAGATCTAGATTATCTGAGTTCATATTCCAGGTTTTGTGTTTATCAGCCATGTGGCCTTATATAACTTGCTTAAACTCTTTCCGCCTTAGTTTATTTCTCTGTGGATAGGAACAGTAGTACCTACTGTATAGGGCTCAGTGACTGGTAAATGAGTTATTGCAAATAAAAAGCCTATTTCTGTCTGGTACATAATTAAAGCTCAGTAAGTGTTTGTTATGACTACTGGATGCTTCACTATGTAGTCTACACAGATTATCTCATTTTATCCCAGATTTTGGAGGTTAGGCATTTTACTCAAGGTCATACTGCTACGAAAATTGGCTGGGAGAATTAAAACCTAACATTAATCCAAAGTCTTGGCTTTTTATGGTTTATCAGGGACCTTGGTCCTAATGAGAAGGGCAAGGAGAAAGTCAGGATAATTGGCTTCTGAGACTGTTATTATTTATTTGTTATTATTTGTTTAAATCGGTGCTACTTTTTAGAGCAAATTTTGGTTTGTGGCAAAATTGAGAGTGGCTACAAAGGGTTCCCATTATCGTCTACCCGCACATGTGCACAAATCCCCCCACTGTCAACATCCCACACCACAGTGGTGCATTTGTTACAATTGATGTACCCGCATTGAGACATCATAATCACCCAAAGGACATAGTTTACACAATGGCTCATCCTTGGTGTTGTATACTCTATGGATTTGGAGAAAAGTATAATGACACGTATTTGTCATTATGTATCATGCAGAATATTTTCACCACCCTAAAAATTCTCTGTGTTGCATGTATTCATACCTCCCTTTCTCTACCACCAACTCCAGGAAATGGATGATCTTTTTACTGTCTCCATAATTTTATCCTTTCCAAAATGTCATATAGGTTGAAATCATGCAAATAGTAGCCTTTTCAAATTGGCTTCTTTCACTTAGTAATATGCATTTAAGATTCCTTCATGTCTTTTCATGACATATCTGCTCTCTTGTAGCACTTCTTAGTATTCCATTGTCTGGATGGACCACACTTTATTCATCCGTTCCCCTCCTGAAGGACATCTTGGTTGCTTCCAAATTTGGACATCTGTGAATAAAGCTGCTAAGAATGTCCACGTGCAGACTTAAGTTTTCACTTCACTGGATTGTGTGGTTAAGAGTATGTTTACTTTTGGAAGAAACTGCCAAACCCTCTTCTAAAGTGGCTGCACCACTTTGCATTCATGTTAGCAATGAATGTGAGTTCCTGTTGCTACACTTTCTTGCTAATATCTGGTGTTGTCAGTGCTTTGGATTTTGGCCATTCTAATTGGGGTGTGGTGGTATCACTCTTTTGTTTTAGTAATTCCAGAATAACATATGATGATATCAAACATCTTTTAATGTGCTCATTTGCCTTTCGTTATCTTTGTATCATACTTCTAAACCTTTGTGGGACAGTGCACATGTTTTTTTGGCTTCCTTGCATTTCTTTTATGACAGTACTGTGGAAACTTCCTTGGAGAACCATCTCTTCTCAACTCTTAGAGTCTAAGTTTCAACTGGAGTTGATTATGTTTCTTTCCTTATTCCAAGAATGAATACAGAAGTGAGGCCTGGCCAGTCAGAGAATTGAGTTCTCTGGTCGCTATGATTGCTTCAGGGATAGGCACTTGATTCTTGCAGCTGGTGACACAGGATGAAATTTACATTGACATTGTCAGGAAAGTAACAGGTTCTCTTTCCTGCTGAACTTCAATGTATATAAAGTTAGAGCTTATTTTGGTGTCCTGAGACTCAGTTTCTAATGTGTGGAGGGTGGCTTTGCTCCATACTACCAAGCAATTATCTGGACCCCAGATAGGTTTCCTACAAGTTAACTCATTTCTGACACTCTCTACCTGGAGATGGCATCAGATCCCGTAGGTTTAGAGTTCAGTCCTACAAAACTCCTTTTCTCTCTCTCCCTTCAGATGCCAGTCCCAAGCCCAAGATGTTACCTGTGCTTCAGGCCAGCTGGCTACAGATTGGGTGTTCCCATCACTTCCTCATTGGGCTTCAGATGTCAATCACAAGCTCAGGTTCTCACCTGTACTTCTCCCTTCTAGCTGTAAATCAGAAATTCCAAAAATCTCTTCCTCAGGTTTGATTAATTTGCTGAAGTGACTCACTGAACTCAAAGAAACATTGTATTTACTAGTTCACCAGTTTTATTATCAAAGGATATAACTCAGGAACAGCCGGATGCAAGAGGTGCACAGGGCAAGGTATGGGGAAGGAATGTGGAGCTTCTTTGCTGTTGCTACGAACATTTCTCCACTCCAGATCATGTGTTATTCATCTAGAAGCCCTCCTAACCCTGCCCTTGGGTTTTTCTGGAGGCTTCATTACATAGGCATAACAGATTGAATCTTTGGCCACTGGTGATTGATTCAACCTCTAGCCCCTCTCCTCTCCCTGGAGAGAGGGCGGTGACTAAAATCCTGACCCTCTAAGCAGGTGGTTGGTTCGCCTGAGGACAAGCCACCAACCATAGGTTCCCTGAGAACTTTTCAAAAGTCACTTCACTAACATAACAAAAGACACTTTTATTGCTCTCATCATAGGAAATTCCAAGGTTTTTAGGGCTGTGTACCTGGAAGAAGCCTGAGACCAAATATGTATATTTATTATAAATCACGATGTCACAGAGCAGAGCTGGAGCAGTCAACTTGCCACCAAGAGGTGAAGGAGAAAATATCTGGAGCTCATTTATTCCAGCTGTGGCATTCTGACATGTTCATTAAGTGGTTTATGATACTTGAACTTTCATTATTGCCTTGATTCTTTTTTTTAATGTTTATATATTTTTGAGAGAGAGGGAGATAGAGCACAAGAGGGGGAGGGCAGAGAGAGGGAGACACAGAATCTGAAACAGTTTCAGACTTTGCGCTGTCAGCACAGAGCCAGACGGGTGACTCGAACTCACGAATGGTGAGATCATGACCTGAGCTGAAGTTAGACACTCAACCTCCTGAGCCACCCAAGCATCCCCATCATTGCCTCGATTCTTACCTTTTGTTTAGAAGTTGGTGCTCCCATCAAACCAATGTACTACACAAATCCAGTCAGTTTCTTTACTGTTTTTTTTATTTAAAAAAAATTTTTTTTAGTTTATTTTTTTGAGAGAGAGGGAGAGAGAGATAGCGAGCAGGGGAGGGGCAGAGACAGAGGGAGAACGAGAATCTCAAGCAGGCTCTGCACTATCAGTGCAGAGCCTGATGTGGGGCTCAAACTCATGAACCATGAGATCATGACCTGAGCTGAAATCAAGAGTAGAAAGCTTAATGGACTGAGCCACCCAGGCGCTCCCACAATTTCTTTTCTATTTAAGGTATCCAGCCTCTTCCTATGGTGTGCAACTAAAGCCATCTGGTAAAGTGCGTGTGAAATACCACATTTCAACTTTCCTGTATTTTAGAGGAGAACTAGACTCTTAAAAGAAATCTGACAGTTGCTGCACTGAATAGAAAAAATATTGTAAATGGAGCTGTTGACCAGACAAAGTGGACTTGAATTCCTGCTTTATTATAGAGATATTTTTCTGCCTTTAGACTCTGATTTTATTCTAGTTGCCCCGTTGGTTAGATGGTCTTAAAAGTGGTAAGCCCTGAAGGAGATAATTAATGAGTGTTTCTTTAGTAGAATACTAGACAAAAGCAAGCACCCTTGCTATTGCCATAGTTCCTGAGACTATGAAAAAGTATCCTTAGTTTAAAATTTTATTAACATGAACTATTGCAGAAGACACTCCGTCTAGGCAGCTTCCTTCAGGATATTCTCTTGGCTAGGAGGCAGTGAGCCTGGCTGGAGATTGAGGAGACAGACAGTTCTCATTTCATTAGGTATTTACGCAGTGGCTATCATGGTAGCAGCCAACTCATTACAGAACAGGGCATATCAAATTATTCTGAGTCAGTGAGGCTCCAGTGATGAGATACTCCAAGGAGAAACTGGGAGGAGGAGGGAAAGAACTTTCAGAGGAGGGCATTTGTTGTTACTCTGAAAGGAGGAAGTCAAGAAGCACCTTTGCATTTTCCTCAAAGCTCAACCTGTACCCCATCTGAGTTCCCCAAAGACTCCATATTCCATTTGCCAGGTGAGCTGATGGAAACAGAAGAGTGAGCTTCTTTCTTAATAGTAAAAGGGTGCCGAGCGTATTGGATACCTCAGTCGGGAACGAAGTGTTGACATAGTGATGGTGATATTGTGCAAAATGATTTTGCCGATATGTCCATCTGGACCCAGAATTCCACAGTTTACAAGGAAGTGAATTCAGAGTTTCTTTTACAACTTCTTTTCAGTGAGAGAATCTCCTGGCTTTTGCCATACAAATTGTGATAAAGCCATTCATGGGTGGTGATTAAGTCGGAGTGTTAAGGATGTGGTGTATTTACCTCCTCCGATTGGCTCTTCTCCTCTCATACATCAGGTTAGTGATCCTCAGCGTTAGACACTGTTAGAAATGGTGTATGGCCAGGATGTTTGGCATTGTTTTCAGAGTCCCCCAGGGGATGCTAGCAGCATCCGGCATTGAGCACCACCAATCTCTAGGCACTGTATCTGTAGCACTAGTCCAAATTTTTAAATATTTCCTGTTGGTTTTACCAAATGATTTTCAGGGTTATCAGTGTAGTTATATTATGTGAAACTTTTTGCAAATATGATTTATGCTTCAGATCCAGATCAAGATGATGTCTTACCACTCACTGGCTGATCTCAAGGAAACCAATCAGCCTTATGGCAGGTTCATGAGCATGTATATTCTTACTCTGAAACTGTACTTGTAGTTCATACTGAGAGGTATACTGACATGGAAGGTTTATAGCTCACAGGCTGCAGAATGTTTAAGTGTGGATGTTACTAGTAACAAAATTCTCTTAATTAAGCTGAGGCATTGAGCAATGCACATATATATTCTTAGAATAGTAAACCTGTCCAAATATGAAAGCTTGCTTTGTAAGTCAGAACTGGGGAGAAAAACCAAATTTGGGATGGAAAGGTAATGAATGTCTAAATATGAATGTAATTCCAACAAGGAACCAGAAGACTATAAGTTGTTTACCATTTATAAGGAACTGTCAGGGAGATCCAACTGTAAATTTAGAGACCTAATTTAAAAAGCACAAAATGTATGTAGGTAAAATGCATTGAAAAATTTTTAGAATGTGTCATGAAAACAATCCATTTGGTATAAATATTGTCTTGCCCTAGAGACACTTGGAATTGGGCCTTTGTGTTGTGATGCATTTCGGCCTCTAAGGGAGATAAAGAGACCAGGTGTAGCTGTAGGCCTGTAACCTTATTCATTTTCAAACCCAAATTCTCAAAAGATGTAGGGACATCTTTCATAATATTTGGAAAGTGACTAGCCAAACTCTGAATAGAAGAGGGAGAGAATGTGAGACCTCTCCAAATGTGAGAACTTACAGTAGCTCATAAAGCCCAGTCAGGTAGGACAAAGAAGAATTTTGTGCAATACACATGGGTCAGGTCATTTTGGTTGCCATATGTGATACACTCAACTCCTGGAAGCTACCTAGCCTTGGTCCCATCTGGTAGTTTGTTTCTTTACCAATATCCAGTCAGACTTATGTACATAGTTAATTCCTTCTAATATTTGCATATTTCTGATATTCTATAATTATAAGCTATCTTATGTTAATGTGGTCCGAATTTCCGATTAAATGCTAAGCACCATGGGAAGAATAATGGTACACTCACATGTTCTGATTACTCTTGTTTCCTCTGCTCCAAATAATTGGTACTGATAATTGAAATTGACTTGGCTTTTAATTCTGTTAATGGTTATTTCTTATGTGCAGAAATTTTATTTATTTTTTTTTTTAATTTTTTTTTCAACGTTTATTTATTTTTTGGGGGACAGAGAGAGACAGAGCATGAACAGGGGAGGGGCAGAGAGAGAGGGAGACACAGAATCGGAAACAGGCTCCAGGCTCTGAGCCATCCGCCCAGAGCCGGACGCGGGGCTCGAACTCACGGACCGCGAGATCGTGACCTGGCTGAAGTCGGACGCTTAACCGACTGCGCCACCCAGGCGCCCCCAAAATTTTAAATTTTTATGTGGACACTTACATTGATTTATTTTTAAATCACTTGTGATTTATTCCATTAATTTTAAGCTTAGGCAGCATTTTTCCTTCCTGAGATCAAATAATCACCCATATTTTGTTCTGTTTGATTGACTGATTGCATTTTACTGTCTCCCTTTTTCCTCCTGCATTCTCCTATCCTCATTGTTAGAGTTTCTAATGCTGTTTTCCATTTACTAAGGACTTACTTACTGCCAAATATTGCCGTAAGCATTTTGCATCTTAAACGGCCTACCCATCAATCTTGCAGGTTGATACTATTGTTGTTTACATAAAGGTTAAATCTTGCTCAAGGTCATGAAGTAATTAATCATATATTTCTCACCCAAAGCCTTTGCTCCTAACTATTGTGCTGTCTTTTCTTGCTATTTGTTGTTTTGTTGTTCACTGAATTATCTTGCAATCTTGACTGATAGCTCATTAAAAAATTGGAATCGTTTATTTCCACATCTCTAGAATGGTACTATAACCTACCAATGAGGTGTAGCCCAGAATTCTACGAGGCAGTGCATTTAAAGCACAGAATACAGCTTCTTTCACAAAACAAATACAACTCCCTTTCTTTTTTCACATTGTTCCTGTCGAGTTACTTTCAATCGCAAGAGACTTGGTGTCATATCTTTCAAGTCGCTTGAGCTGTCTCCCTCCAGCTGTTCCACAAACCTCATTTTCCATCCTCAGGCCAAGCACACACATATAGGCCCCCAAGATCCTACTCAATAAGCATATTATTCAGTGATAGATTTTTAAAAGCTATTTTGAACACAGATGCTTCCTATTTCACTTTGAAACCACTAGAAACGGATTCTTCGGCTCAGAAGAACTGCCTTAGTAATGACGCACTCTGTGACAATTCCTTGCTTTATTTCTTGTTTGTGGACACAGCATTAATGCTGCTCTGGAAGAAGAGCTTTCCACATCTCCATGACTAGCAGATTTGCACAAAATGCCCTGTTTCAGGTCTTGGCATAGCTCCGCTTCAGGCATGTATGTGTCAAAAAAATAAAAATAAAAAAAAGCCCTCTGAAGCAAGGTTTGGAAACTTGCACCAGCTGGTTTGAGTGTGCTGCGAGGCACGGGGGACAGCTGGAACTATGACCTGGCCTGGAGATGGCTACAAAGGCTGCAGTGCTAATGGGTGACAGCGGGGGAATGCAGTGGATCATTCTATGAGCAAGGGGTGAGCCATGTTTATGCCAGTTCTGGAGACCATCATAGTTCAGGCAGCAAGCCCCGAATTGAGAATTCTAATTAAGGTCGAGAAAGACACGGGCCACTGACAGATTGTCAGCACCCGAGCCCAGTGCCCAGACCACAAAGCCGCTGGTGGCTCCCACTCTGTCTTTGCTGTTGGTAGATAATAAATGCATCGTGTATTTAATTCCTGCAATTTGAGGGTAAAGATAACCAGCATGGGCATTTAGCCCAGTAGTGGCCACATAAGTTAAAGATTCCATTCTTGATTTTACAGTTTCGATGTGTTTACACAAACACTCTGTTCCTTGCCCCACTACCTGTGGAGTAGCAGTGTCTTTTTGTTGTTGTTGTTTGTTTGTTTTTCACGTTGTAAAAAGAGCAAACATAACTTAAATTGCAAGATGAATATATACAATGCATCATTTTAGAGGAGATAAAAAGGATTTGGAGAATGATTGCCTATTACTGCTCAGAAACCTTATATAATATGATGATGTCAGTAAACTCATGTGTTTTTCCTTCCTAGTTCTCTTGCTTTAGTTGCTGTCTCATGTAACCATGAGATTGTGTCTCGGAGGAGAAAGTAAATGGCTTCCTAACTACAGATTGTTGTTTCTTCTCTGCCCATCCCAAACACCAAAAGATTACTCGGAAATTTCCTCTTAGATGTTTGCCATCTCTTTCATTAATTTCTTTCTTGCTAAATCTCTAAAGAGAAATGAAAATTATTACTTTGGCCTGCATGTTTGCTTTGTTAGAAGCATTAGAATCATGTCTTTCTCGTGGGGCGCCTGGGTGGCACAGTCGGTTAAGCGTCCGACTTCAGCCAGGTCACGATCTCGGGGTCCGTGAGTTTGAGCCCCGCGTCAGGCTCTGGGCTGATGGCTCAGAGCCTGGAGCCTGCTTCCGATTCTGTGTCTCCCTCTCTCTCTGCCCCTCCTCCGTTCATGCTCTGTCTCTCTCTGTCCCAAAAATAAATAAACGTTAAAAAAAAAATTAAAAAAAAAAAAGAATCATGTCTTTCTCAGTGAGATTGAAGATTGAAGGTGCAGCTTTGTTTTCTAAGTGTGTGCCTTACAAAGAGGATGAATTCAAGCATGAGGTTGGATTCAAGAATTCCTAGAATACAAACAACCTTGAACAGAAGTATTGAGAGCTCCATTCAAAAGAAGTCAAAATACCAAAGTTCTTCTTTTTACCTAAGAGTGATTATTGACCCTAACTAAGCTATGTGGGCCTTTTAAAACTCCAATCAATCGATCAATCATTCTCTGTGTCTGAGGAGAACTATTGAGAATAAAATGAGAAATTAAAGGACAAGTCAATGTGTTTTATAGTAGAATACTTATCAGTACATCGCCATAGTTCTGAGATGAGCAATATTCCGTGGGAGAGTGAGACATTTATTGGATACTGTTGGTATTTATGTAGCTTTATATATTGTCACCTGATTTTGAGGTGAGGCTGGGGACCAATTTTCTAAGGGTAGCCTTACTGATATACTAGTCCAAACGCATGTAGTTCTCTTCTCTATAAAACAAGAAACTAATAATAGTGTGCATCAAAGACAGCAGTAACCTATTAGAATTATGTATTAGTGAAACTTGAAAATTATGCCAGATCACGTGATTTAGGGTTATTTTAAAATTATTTGTATCCGTGTCATGCATTTTAAGTTTATGGTCAAATAAAATCCCTAAACTTTTTCTTTTTGCTGCTTTCTTCCCTTCCTTCCTTCTTCTCTTTCTTTTTTTTATTTTCTTTTAGATGTTTATTTATTTTTGACAGAGAGAGAGAGAGAGAGAGAGAGACAGACAGAGCATGAGCAGGGGAGGGGCAGAGAGAGAGGGAGACACAGAATCTGAAGCGGGCTCCAGGCTCTGAGCGGTCAGCACAGAGCCTGACGCAGGGTTCGAACTCACCACAAGATCATGACCTGAGCCGAAGTCGGACACTCAAACAACTGAGCCACCCAGGCGCCCCCTTCTTCTCTTTCTTAATATGAAATGTTTGCCAGCAGGACCAGCTTAATGGGTGTTCAGCCTGCGCTGAGGAGTGAAGGGCTGGTGCTTATTTTAATGCTCTACCATCACTCTCTTGAAATGACAAATACTTTTCAAACAAGGTACTTTGAGATTTGTTTTGATATGGGCCTAGCAAATTCTGTAGCTATTCCCGTTCACCAAATCAAGTGTAAGCTATCCTATTCACAAACAGTTGTTTTCTTGGTAGTCCTTCCTTTCCTCCGTCCCCACCCCTCAGCGAAAACACTTTAGGGTAAGGCTTCATTCCTTTCCAACTAGATTGAGACAACAGCTAACTGGCTCTTTACTTGACTCCAGAGACTCCCTCTTTACTTCATTTGGCATACAGGACCCGACGAAACTCATAACTTACCTTTTTCATCACATCACATGTACACTAAAAAAAATCTCCACAATGTCAGGTCTAAATTCTGCCTGATCTACAAACAGTAATCTCTCATCTTCTTAATCCTTTCTTAATTCCTGCTGTTTCCCCAAGTTTTATTTTTAATATGCATAGTATTATCAATTCACTGACACATGAATAGGTTACAAAATGTCTCACATTTTTTAGCATCTCTAGCTAATCAGTTCATTAATTCAATCATTCAACTATTTAACAAAATTTAGCAGGCACACATTCCTTGACAAGTACTATGCTAATAATGGCAACAAAGCAAAGGAGAAGAAAACAGAGTTGGGTTTTGCCCTCATGTAATTATCAAGGAGATAATTAGTAATTATGGGAGACAATTAAAGGGAACATAATTTGCCTCTGTCCCCTGACTATTCAAACCTCATACTTAGTTGAAAAACCAGGTAAATGGCTACCTTTCACATGTAACTTCTTGTTACTTACCTCCCTTGCTTACAGTATTTACAATCTGCTTATCCAACTCAACCCCTTCATTAATATTTTATTTCTTGTTTCCTCAATTAGACTGTGGTCTAGACTATGCCTCATGTGCTTTTTTGTCCTTCAAGACTCAACCCAGCTATTACCTTCTTTGGAACCATTGCCTAACTGCCCTTTTCTCCCAACCATAATGCAGTATAATTATATGTGTGTATATGTGTGTGTATATATATATATATATATATATATATATATATATCCTTTGTGCATTCATTCTATTGGAGACCATCTTTTATTTTTTCTCTCAGTGCTTAGCTTAGCTCCATGCTCATAGGAGGAGATGCTCAATAGCTTTTGAAGGGATGAAAAAGTGATTAGTTCTACTAAGTCTGCCATGCTTCTGAATTTAAATGTTGGGGAATATTCCAAATATGATTGCAGAATCCTGATGTATAGGATGCGATTGTAAATATTGTAATATACAAACAAAAAATAGGAATATTCACATAAACAGAAAATCTCATTCTTGACTAGGTATCTGACAATATTTCCTAAAAACAAGGTATATTTCAATGACAACTATTGCATATTATGTTTTTATTATTTATCTTATTATCAGCTAAATGTTTTAGAGTACCTCTGTTAAGGTAGAAGGCCCCTTTGGTTGGGCTTAGGATCACAGCTCCCTGGAGGTAAAGATTTAGAAGATAGAAATATCCTGCATATATTTCAAATCTAGGTAATATAGTGTCTGATATAGGACTTGGGATACTTAAGGTTCTAATCTTGGCCCATCTGAGATGGTGTTATATACCATGGAATATCAGAAAAGGAGGTAAAGTTTTAATTCCTAATCAGCATCAGAATCTTTCCTCTTTCCTCTTTGGGTTGAGGGTGGCTTTGATGAGGTGAGAAGGGCACATCAAGGGCAATTTATTGAGAATAAGATGTTTTTTATGACTTTCCCTTACTATAACAGCCTTCGATATAACAATTGCCTATCACCCACAGCATGGTAGATACATATGGCCAATAAATACAGCATTTGAGAGTTCATTGTATAGACAGGGTTCTAATTTTCAGTAAAATTAAATAGATGCTCATTAAATAATTTTTATTTCATTGGCAGAGACTAGCAATTATCTACATAAAATTTATTTTACTTCTTTTTTTGTATATATGAAAAGAGAAATAATGTTGATAGTTATTTTAGTTGTTTTAATGAGGAAAAGAACTAGCTAATAAATGGTGGATATTTTAAATATTTAAAGGCTATCACAGGGAATAGTTGTTTGATTTGTACAATTGGACCTCAAAAGGTACAACTAAGACAAATAGAAGCAACAAGAAGCTAGATTTCAAGAAAATACAAAAATGACATTTTAATAGTCAAATGCATAAGAAAAAATAAATGCAGCTGGTCCACAAAGTCGTAAGTTCCCCCAAACTTGGAGATGTTCAAATATCGATTATGCAGACATTTAATTGAGTTAGATGAGCTATTGAAACCTGAATGATTTTGCTACAATAAGTCAAATTCTTAATTTCTTCATCTTGGTTTATATACTGGACACTTTGGTACTTACCTCATTGCTGAGAAAATTAACTGACACAATGTAGGTGAATGCTTAGTACCGTGTCAAAAATGTGCATTATCTTTAATCAATGATATTATTATTCATAAATTAAAAAGTAGTTTTTCTTCTTCCCAAGGTCTGGAGACCCTCTTTTTAGTTAAATGTCCCTTCTATCAATGAGCATTCATTGGCAATGATTTGATTTAATGTTCATCATGGTCCATTGCAGTCTTTCAAACTGACATTCATTACCGGTATTTCTTTCTTATGTGTCTCTATTCCATTATCTCAAAGTTTTGCTTTCCTTTCAATACCCTCATTTTATAAAAAATAACAGTCAATAAATTAAGCTTCTTGGAAGTTCCTTTTATGATTTCTGGAATAATGGGTTTTATACACTAATACTTTTACTATATATTCAAGCACAGCTGTTTTTATGGCAAATGCTTCCTGGAATATATGTGAACTGATGAACTTTCAAGCGTATTTTCCATTTTTCCTGACAGCCCCTCAGTGTGCTGTTTAAAGAGCAAAGAGGAAGCTTCACATCTGCCAGTCCCAGTGGTCGTCAGTCTCACGATACCATGAAATATGTTGCAATTCCTTTCCTTTGTTTCCACTTCATTTCAATTGTGTAAGTGGTAAAAGAAATGTATCTTTGATAATAAACTTAAAAAAAATTCTTTTCAACATTTATTCATTTTTTAGAGACAGACAGAGCAGGAGAAGGGGAGGGGCACAGAGAAAAAGGGAGACACAGAATTGGAAGCAGGCTCCAGGCTCTGAGATGTCAGCACAGAGCCCGGAGTGGGGCTTGCACTCATGGACCTTGAGATCATGACCTGAGCCCAAGTTGGACGCTTAACTGACTGAGCCACCCAGGTGCCCTGATAGTAAATTTTTAAAACAAAAACTTGTTTTGGGAGTAATTGGAATAAGCTAAGAAAGTTGTGATTATTCCGTTCATTCAGTGAGGCCTGGTGGGTAGTAACTGGGGATGTGAAGCCTGAGTTCCTGGGTCAGGCCAGGTTCTGCACCAGCAGGTTCTGGGACACGAGCATGTTGCATATGCTTTCTGAATGTGTCTCCTCATTTCTCATGGAAAATGGAGGTAAGAATAGCATCTCCCTTGCAGCATTGTCATGAGGAACATGTCCATTAATACATGCAGAATACTTAGCCGGTGCCTGGTACATACTAAGAACTCAAAGCTTACTTGCTACTGCTGTTGTATATCCCAGGAATATTTATTAAGCACTTACATTTGCCAAGTCCTGTGCTAAGTATAAGGATTTACTATGTTAATCTTTTGTTCAATGGCTATTTCTGCCTTTGGGCCACTTGCCTACTTCAGCATGTTTGTTTTCTTCTTAAAAATGAAATAAAATGAAACTCAGTCAGTCATAGGAAATGGTCAGGCTTGCTTGGAGAAGGTAATAGATTTTGCTCTTCTATAAAAGTTTAAACCCCTTCAATTCATTCCTTTATCTTTCCTTCAAATTCCTGTTTCTCTCATCACTAATAATCAATTTTCTTTCTTTCTTTCTTTCTTTCTTTCTTTCTTTCTTTCTTTCTTTCTTTCTTTTTCTTTCTTTCTCATTCTTTCTTTCCCTTCCTTCCTCCCTCCCTCCCTCCCCCCCTCCCTCCCCCCCCTTTTTTTTTGTTTTTTGGATTTTTTTTTGGTTTATTTCTTCCAACGTCTTATTCCAGCAGTAAAGTATAGTGGAAGGAAATCAAGCTTTGAAGGCTGGTAGACCTAGGATTGAATTTAGGATATGCCCTCCTTGGTTCTATGATCTGCAGCAAGGCAAAGTCTCCAAGCTTGAGACTTGCTCTCTCTCATTTTTGGAGAGAAGGCCTGCTAATTAGTTACTTTAAGGGTCAGTAAAAATGGTAGGTATTTAGGTCAGTACTTGGTATTTATTATTAATCCAGGCAATTTACTGTCTACATTATCCAAATTGCCATTTGATTATACTCTGCCTAGTCATTTTACTAAAATCTTTTAGTGTGTATGTATGGATTTGGATTTTGGGTTTCTTGAAGGCAGATTCTGTTACAGCATGTAAATTTGTGATCACTAGAATAATTTTGGGTAAATACACAGGGTAATTCAGGGTGGTATGGGGCAGCCCTCTGTGAATTAAACAAAATTTAAAACTTGATTACATCTTTCAAAATCAGTTTTATGTTTTATTTTTTTTAACGTTTATTTATTTTTGAGACAGAGAGAGACAGAGCATGAATGGGTGGGGGGGGGGGAGGGTGACGGTCAGAGATAGAGGGAGACACAGAATCTGAAACAGGCTCCAGGCTCTGAGTTGTCAGAATAGAGCCTGATGCGGGACTCGAACTCACGGACCGTGAGATCATGACCTGAGCCGAAGTCGGACGCTCAACCGACTGGGCCACCCAGGCGCCCCTCGATTTTATGTTTTAAAAGAGAAATAGACCTTTTGGGCCTAATATCTAAACACCCTGGGAAGAAACATATACTCATCGAACTTTATCTTCACTACAGGTTGATAGATAACGAGGGAAAAGAAAATAAAAATGAGAGTAGTTATTTACCCTCTAGCTGCCTGCTAACCACGGGGTAGGCAGATGGTCCAGCAGTATGTCCTGGTGTAATTATTTCTATATATCATATATTAGTGTCATTTATCTCTCACTCCAGTGAGTGCCAGCTATCTGCCAGGCATTGTGGAGACCCCAGGGATATGAGGATGAGTGAGGCATGGTTTGCCTTTGAAGTGGACAAGTGCAGGGAACGAATAGAAATTTAACTACACAAAAATAATCTTACGATGAAATACTTATCTGGAGTCTTCATTCCATGAGCTGGTGTTGATTTTATGTGTAGGGACCTCTTCCTGTGTCATGATAGCACAATCTTAGTTTCTCAGAAGTTCATGAAATCACATCATTTACTCATTATGTTTCTTCATCATTTCTCTCCTGCACAGAGCTAAGAAAGAATGGGTAAAATAAAAGCATTTTTGCAATGGGCTTTGGTCAGTATTTCAGCCATGAACATTTGTCCTTCCAACATAAATCCATATTACAACTGCATTAAAATAATACATCATGATTTTAAATGCTGATGTTAAAATGTTTTGACTAATATAAGTTATTTTGTAAAAGGCTAAGTATATAATCTTGGCATTCTACCAAGTAGCTAGTTCCTAGGATTTGTTTATGATTATTCTCACACTTAATAGCTACCAGTTACTGAGCACTTATTATATATCATGTCCTGACACAACTGTTTTATATATATATATATATATGTATATATATATATACACACACACATATATACATATGTATATATATATATACACACACACACACACACATATATGTATACACACACACACACACACACACACAGACACACATATATATATATATATATACATATATATATATATATATAGTTTTATTTAAGCATCACTTCTACTCTATGAAGTAAATATTGCTATCCTAATTTTACCCATGAGGATGCTGAGGCACAGAAAGCCTAAGTAATTTCCCAGAGTCACAAAGCTGAAAAATAATTGAGTTGGCATTTGAACACAGACTTTTTAACTTTAGATTTATCGAATTCTAAAATCATTGTCCCTTAAATCTGATATGCAGTCTTTAAGTTTTTATTTAAATGCCAGGTAGTTAACATGCACTGTATGTTAGTTTCAGGGTACAATTTAGTGATTCAACACTTCCATACAATACCCGGTGCTCCTCAGGACAAGTGCCCTCGTTCATGCCCATCTCCTGGGGCATGCCCATCTCCTGTTTAACCCATCTCCCTACCCACTTCCCCTCTGGTAACCATCAGTTTATTCTCTATGTTGAAGAGTCTGTTTAAAGAGAGAGGAAATCTGCTATACAGTCTTATAACTAACAGGCTTATAAATTGTTCACAGTGCTTGATTTGTAAGCTCAGCTTTTAAAGATGATGGATATGCATTAAAATTCACTTTTGGTTTTTCTAAGGGCAGTTTTTTCTCAAAGGGCAATATCTTCAAAGGGGGAAAATACTACAAGCATGTACAGGGGATTTATTTTGCAGTTGGGTTCTTTCTTACTAATTATGGCAGTTACAGATTTTTAGCTAAGGGCCTGCTTTGAGACAATTCCTAGTGTTATGAATATTCCTCAAAGCTACCCTGATTTCTCTGAAATTACGGAGAAAGAAAGACAATGAGGATATTTGAAACTAAGAATACTGTGATCTGGGAAGGATATACACATTAATTTTAATATATTTGATCCTCTTTCTTCTCATCCTTCCCCAAAGACTATTCGTATCATGCTTGAGTAACTATCTAAATATGCAAAGGAAACTTCTTGGTTATCTTAGCGGGAATTATATTTTTATACCAGATGCCCTGTTTACATTCTTTGTATCGTGTTCATGGTTTGTTTACAAGGTGGATATAGATTTGTGTTGGGAATGTTTTCCTTTGAAAATGCATCTCTGTAGATAAATATTTTCATCCAACAGATGTGAAGTCATTATTCTAAAATTACAAATAAAAATTCCAGGTCACTGAAATTTTTAAACTGCGACTTTTGTGCTATTCTTGGCACACAATATATTCAGCAATGATTATATTCATTTTTCTGTGGGGATGGAGTGGGAAGGGCCATGATATGGTACTACTAACATTTGAACTCTAAATTATATACATTTCCATTAATGAACCAGTAAATTTAGTTAATAAAATCACCAACTTATACAGTCATGTCTTATTATACTCTAATTCCTATCATACTAAATGACTTATCCTGCTTAGGAGTCAAAGGGAGGAAACTTCCCTTGACTTGGTATTCACTTCCTATTCTGTGGGTCATGAGCATAGAGTAGACAAGACTAATTGCCATGTGGATAGTAGAGCTCCAAAATTTGGGTATCATCCTGTCCAGTGCTTCTCAGATGTTTTTGACTATCACCTAATAATAAAATATATTTTAGATTACAATTCAGCATGCACACACACAGGCACACACGTACATGTACTCACTAACTGTAGTAAGAAGTTTCAACAATAATCTTCACCTTTACTGTGCGTGATGTGCTCTGATAGTGCCTAGTCTATTCCATTCTGTCACATTTTAATTCCATTCTTTCTTCTTTTATTTTGAAGTCTGAGCTTTAGTCACCATTAAATTGATTTCTTGACCCATTAGTGGACCATTACCTAGAGTGTGTATATGTAATAGTAGGTAATTGTAAGAGGTGAATGAACAAGAGGAAGACATAACAAAAGTTTGGCCTGTGTTTAGGATGGACAGACTGAAAGAGGCAGTTCTCCAAGAGAGATGATGTGGGTCTGAACCAACCAATACGAAGAATGAGAATTGAACAATTTCATTTTGAATGCCCTATGAAAAACTTTGCTTTGAGTGCATTCTATCATTTAAACCCTTTCACAACCATCTACATGTAATAGGTGTTATTTATTATCACTGGTTCGTAGTCATAAAAGCTGAAGCTTTGAAAATACTTTTCCTACCTTCACATTGCTTATAACTGTAAAGGCCAGGCTTAGAACCCAGACTTTCATTACTGGCGCCCAAACTCTCATCTATTTCATTCCTATCTCCCTTCCATCTCAAAAATAGGCTATCATTTATCGTGCAGAGGTCAGCACATTTTGTTATGGATCAGTAACACACGGCCAAGGAAATGTTTGCACTCCCAGATTTCTCAGGAGAGGCAGCCATGGAATCTTTCTAACAAGAAAGACAGTTTGAATTTAGAATTGTGAATTATTCAAGTTGTCAGTTCCCTTTAAAATCACAAAATAAACCTCCCGCAGGTCTATTATTGTGTCATCTCTCCAACAAGGTGTGCGTTTTCATTTGTTTAGAAATATAATAGTGTTTCATGAAAACATTTCACAAACATATTATTTCCCTACAGGTCTCTACTTAATGTCAGCATGCAGGGTGACAGGGTGAATGCAGAAGATAAAATAAGTTGAATGTGCACTAGAGTTCATAACATGAGCTCAGGTTGGGTATCATTTCTCATGCATAAACTCTCTGCACACACATTGAAGTTGGTCATTCGATCCCTGAATGGGCTGATAATGTCCTTACAAAAGCACCAATGTTACCGGCTTGCCTTTTCTCTTTCCTTCTTCACTGTTATGCTCAAGAAAGGAAATCCAGTTTCTTTATAACCCTCTTCGTGGCCCTGCCTGATACTGTAGAAAGTACTTGTTGACACGGTGGCTGAATTGGGAGTTCACTATCTTTAATGTAAGAATATTCTTTATTTTTTTTTTATTTTTTTAAAAATTTTTTTTTTCAACGTTTATTTATTTTTGGGACAGAGAGAGACAGAGCATGAACGGGGGAGGGGCAGAGAGACAGGGAGACACAGAATCGGAAACAGGCTCCAGGCCCAGAGCCTGACGCGGGGCTCGGACTCACGGACCGCGAGATCATGACCTGGCTGAAGTCGGACGCTTAACCGACTGCGCCACCCAGGCGCCCCAAGAATATTCTTTAAACGAGTACTTCGCAACTGTAAGTTGATGAGCTTGGGAGAACTTTTAAGCATTTGATTACCTTGCATGAAACCTTTTACACAATTGCATAGAGTAGAATATCTATTCAGTACTACCCCAGGGTAAATATAGTTTTCATTTAATAGTTTTTATTAGTCTATCCTAATAGTATTAATCTCATAAAGATGTAATTCTTCATTGTAGGAAGCTATTTAAAAAAAATCTTGATCAGAACTTTCTTATACAAGGAAGGCTAGTTTTAAAATAAGACATATCTAGGGTTAAATGTAGTTTCTGTCACCTGTTAATGGGGTAACCTTGGACAAGGTGTTTAAACTTTCTGCACTGAAGTGTCTTTATGAGGAAGAGAGGGCACTAATACTCAAAGGGAGTACTGTAGATATTAAGTGAGATAAATAAAGCCTAAAAGAGTTCCTGGCTCAAGGTCAAGGCTGAATAAAGATTCATTCCTTTTTATTGGCAAACATTGTGAACGCATATACTTAGAACTCCTGTAATTTGAAAGTTACCCAGATAAAATTTAGTGGTAAATAGATATTGTCACATTAACCACATAAATAGAGATATTTTATTATAGCATAGACTTACACTATTATTATTATAATTGGAATTGACACATTTAGTTGTAGTTGGGTTTGGCTGATGATTCTTGTAAAATGTAATAGACTTCCCCTTATTTAAGAGTTCTTGCATCAGAAAGTGAGCTCTATTGAATAGTGTCCAAGTTAGCTAAAAAAATTATTTTTCAACAGTAATTTTTACTGTGTTATATATTCTTGTTCTGCTACATGAGTCAGGATAAGATGGAAACATTTAAAGTAAGTTTTTATCTCTTTGCTGAAAGCAGGTTTATAGAGAATAACTAGAATGTCATTGCATTCAACATGTACTGAATTATCCATTGACTTTGAAGATATACAGAGTATCAGTAGGGTTTACCCTCCATAGAGGATGAGTTTTCAGACAGGAAAAGCCGGGTGGTTGAGGGGAGTTGATCCTAGTGGGCCACTACATCCAGAATTCTAAATGTGGAGTGATGCTCAAAATTTATCCATGAAAGGATAAACAAATACTTAAACGAATATATGTAATTCAATTGAAATACATTAATAAGCTTCATAGCAAGCAATTTACAAATAAGATATAAATAAGTAAGATTAAATCAATATTTAACATGGCATGAAAGAATCTGAATAGAAGCAAGGCATGCGAAGGATGCAAATTATATTCTTAATGTGTTTTTCTTGCATGAAATAAATTTAATGTGACAACTTTTCTCCAAAGTAGTTTTCCTTCCTTCAGATACATTTGCAGGTTCATCTTGTACTTGTGTTATGTTCAGACAGCACTATGGCTTTAAGTGTGTTTTTCTGTATTATCAGAAGATACAACACAACTGTGTTCTGGCTTAGTTCTGATGTGACCTTGGTTTACGATAGGCGTAGGCAAGCCATCATAAGCAGCAAAGCAAAGCACCAGATTTTCATGCTTCTTGGGTTTCTACCACATAAAAGATACTTTATATGAAACAGCTTTAAATCAGTTGATCCCTTAGAATCTTTGGTGTAGGGTTGTTTAAGTTAGGGAAGGAAGAAAAACTAAGAAATGGAGGCTTGCATGAGCAGAAGCAAACATTGATGAGTAGTAGCATTTATTTATTGACTACACCATTCTATAGATCTTTACTGAGAACGTGCACTATGCAAAAGAGTAGGATTCTGAAGTCAGAACTTAAACTTCAGAAAGGTGTGACATCACAGACAGAGAGACTGCCTCTGAATTATTCCAGCTTGGGATGTATCATCTCCATTCTGGAAAAAAGACCATCATTTTCTTTGGTCAAATACAAGATGAAGTCATTGGGTTTTTCCAAGAGGTGGAAAAAATTCACATGATTTAAAAGTAGAATTATACTGGGGTGCCTGGGTGGCTCAGTCGGTTGATGTCCAACTTCAGCTCAGGTCATGATCTCATGGTTCATTAGTTTGAGCCCCGCTTTGGGCTCTGTGCTGACAGCTCAGAGCCTGGAGCCTGCTTCAGATTTGGTGTCTCTCTCTGCCTTGCACTTGCACTCTATTTCTCTCTCAAAAATAAATCAACATTTAAAACATCCCTTTTAAAAGATAGAACAGTTATACTCAGGACTAGAAGATGCTCATATTGTGTGAGGTCCCAGAAGCTGACATGACATGGGTGAGCAGCAGAGTGACCTTCCTCTCTCAGGCTCACCCACCCTTGGTCATTCACCTGAGTGACTAGAATGGCGTGTTAAAGAGTCCGCCATATTTAAATCCTTTCTTCTCAATCTCTTACTTTCTGTCTCTCCTCCCTACTTGATTCCCTCTCTCAGTCACATACATTGAAACAAGCAAATATGTGTTTATTTGCATGTTTGTTTACCTTAACATAAAAGATTCTGGGGTTTAGAAGCAGACAGAACTTGTGTAGAATCAAGAGGTATTCATGTTTATCTAACATGAGCTCTAAGAAGCTAGTAGAACAAATAGGTTAACTTTTCTTGCCTCTAAAATATGATAACCACGTTAAACTTATGAGTTTTCTGGAAGAATTCTCTTGAATATACCTAAACCTCTAGTTTTGTGTTTGCATATACAATATGTAGCATACGATGTTAGAAGCAAGTAGGGTCCAAAAGAATCGTACCAAGAAAAGAATGAGAAATTCTTCCATGGAAAGTATCTTCTGAACAGTTTCCAAAGATGGAAAGGAGCTAAAAAGGTGGCCAAGGCACAGAATGGCAACTATGGCAGAGGAAGAAGTATGTGCAAAGGCATAGAGGCCAGGGAATAGAGTGTATTTATGGAATCCAATTCTGAAAGTAATAGGGGGCAGAGGAGTTAAGCCAGACCAGATCATGAAGAGTCTTGAAATCTGCAGTCTTGAGAAATTAACATTTGACAGAGATTATTGTTACTTTCCTTGTAAGAGTCCAGGGTTTGTCAGACATGCCAAAATGCTTGACTAAAGTCACAGGATAAGCATCCAGCAAAGAACATGTAGGGTACAGGTAAACTCCTTTCAGCTAAAGAGATTTGTTAGTGCATAATGCAGGTTATGACGGGAAGAATAGCTTGACATTAGTTTAAAGAGCAGAATTTATCAAACTAAAGAAAAAAACAGGCAAAACCTCACTGGGTAAACAGCTGATTGATTGTTTTTAATGAAGGTAACCATAAAACTAATGTTTTAGAAAAAAAAAAGCATGCTCTATAAATAATAAATTCTATTACTATTATCAAAACCATCAAATAATAATGGGTTAATCATAAAGTAAAAATATAATACAATTTTATTTTAATTAACCTAATTAAGTCTACAGTGGTTAAAACTTTTAAGTGTTTCAGTTGAGTATAATCACTAAAGAAATTAACATATTAATATGAGATAATTATCATCATAGCACTTTAAATGTTATGGACTCAGGAGTTAGAGAACAATGTATTATTAAAGAAAGTAGTAATTTGATAAAATGAATAATCAAAATTAAATAAATAACTTTGAAATCTTCCAAAAGTTTAAAAATTTTGACAAATTACTAATCAGAGACTTATAATTCACCCCTGAGATATATTTCCAGAAACAGCTTTGGGCAGCATTTCAAATAATTTTGAGTCCATTAAGTAATTTTAGGACTTTGGTTTTTAGTCAGTGTGCAAGCCGGGTCTAATGTTTCTACTTTGGTATCCAAGTTTTTCAAGGGTTTTGGATTATTTTCAGCCAGAAGGCATTCATAACCTAATACAATAGGTCTGTTTCTGTGAGAGACAAACTCAGAAATTTCAGTAGTTTAACCAAATAGAAATTTATTATTATTTATTTCACTTGTCTAAAGTCCAAAATTATACTCAGTTGAACAGCTGTCCTCCAAGTGGTGGCTCAGAGACCTCAGCTCCTTCTATCTTGTTGGCTCCACCATGTTCATTAAGTGACAGTTAAGGCCACTCTAGACGTCATCTGTATTGGAAAATCACATGCAGGAGATTTTTATGGGACTGTTTGAAAGTGGAATACATCGTATCTGCTCACATTCCCTTGGCTGGAATTCAGTAATGCGGCCACTCCTAGATGTCTGGTAGATGTACTCCAATTCCATGCGCAGAAGGAGGAAAAGGCAGGGGTGGTGAAGAGCTCGTCTGCACCAGCTACTCATTCTGGAATTCGAGTGCATGGAATCTACACATGCCATGTGGGGCAACAGGCATGTTCCCTCATCCAATCTTCAGTGCATAGCAATAAAATAAGCGACATCTCAAGAAATTGTTTTATGGCACTTATTGCAACATTTAAAGACAAGAATCCAGTTTACGGTTTGTCAGATCATTTCATCTTGACGTCTAGTAGCAGTGTGGGCTTTGGAAAATCAACTGTCTTCATTTGCAATGCAGCTCTGCGGTTTCCTATTTGTGTGACATTCAGCATATTAACCTATTTAAGTTTTAATATTTTTGTTGACAAACTTAGAATTTTCACATTCTGTTTTCATTTTTCCTGGCACAAAATGCTCAATAATTGAAAACTAGAATTTATTTTTTCCAATCATATAATTTGTGATATTTTTCACACTATCCAGGCCCCGTGTACCTATTCTATTATTAACTAATGAAATAAAGTTGGCTTGCTATAAACTGTGACATGAAGATTGTAATATAAAATGTGCTTTGGGGTGCCTAACTGGCTTAGTTGGTAGAACATGCAACTCTTGATCTTGGGGTCATGAGTTCGAGCCCCATATTGGGGATAGAGTTTACCTACAAAAAACAAATTAAAAAACAACATGACTTGACAAGTATCAGTATAGGGCAATAGATCTAGAGACTGTATGAATGTAGTCCCTTGTGGAGGTGACAAATTGTGTACATAATATAAAACTCAACTCATGCCTGAATAGCTGCTAATAAATAATTAATGGAGGAAAAATAAGGAAGCACATTATTGGACATTAATCTCTTTTAATAGCTAGATTGTTCTTGGATATAAGAACTACAGAGAGAAATATTTTCTTTCTTAAATTCTTAAAAATATGGCCTCTAATGTAGAAAGTGTTGACTTTAATTCAAAACAGAATAAGTGATTTTTCCCCTAAACTTTTCTGTCTCAAGAAGACTTCCAAATCATCTTGAACTCTTAATTCAACAAGCGTTAGATCCCTAGCTTCTCATCTACTTATTTCTACTTATTTCAGGTGGCTTATAATTCAAGCCCCATGGCTCAGTCACCTTCATGACTCACCTCCCTGCAGTCAGCCTCAGGGCGATACCCCATCTACCACAGGTGCCAGACTAAAACATTTCCTGATTATGCAGTGTTTATAAAAGGCTTATGTACAAAGGGTAATTTTAGAAGAGATATATACACAAGCTTTTTCTTAAAAATCATATTTAATGGCATGTGTATACATCATATCATTCCATTATTTCATGGATAATGTTACTTAAAGCAATGCTATGTAAAGAGTGAATTGATATGAAACTGATTTCAAGAAAGTTGTTAGGTTAAAAATTGTACATGTAATTATCAGATACTCAAATGACAAAAATCTAAGGCAACAATAATGGAAATGCTGAAGTAAGGCAGACACAGGAATAGAGTGGAATGACTGGACATAAAGGTTTGTTCTGTTTTAGAGATACTTCCTTTTGATTCCATCCTCAAATCTAGTCTTCTGTTAGTCTCCATTTATTTCTTTCACTTCCTCAAGTTGATATTCTGCCTTAGATTCCTGGCTTGAGTGTTCACTTTCAACAACTAAAGACAATCAGTCTCCTTCAAATCTCGTTTTCTCTTTCTCTAATTTTTTCATCTTCTCCTAGGATTACGGAATTTTATTTTATTTATTGTCCCATTTAAAGACTAGCAAGGGTCTCCTAAATGTATATAAGGATTCTGTTCCCTCAAAAGTTGGAAACCACCTTCTTTTCAAATGCCCATGTAACCTTGACAAAACTGGCTACTTTTAGAGCCACACACACACATACACACACAGACACACATTTCAGTAGATTTTTTAAATATATAATGTAGACAATATTCGCTGGTCCCTATATAATAAAGCCACAAATTAAAAGCAAAGCTGGAAAGCAAAAGGCCAGTATAACCAGGGTTGTGGAATCGAGACCCGAGTCTGCTTTATGAGTTCTACCACTGTAATACTTGTTCTATTACTGACTATTCTTACCATTATTGTTCAACCAAACAGTGCTGGTGATACTAACTTGTCCAGGATGCTCTTGGAACATCTGGGATGGAGAAGTCAGAGAAGGGTTGCTGAAAAGATGAAAATCAAACAATTTGGAGTCCAATTAGGAAATGGGGAAAAGGTAATGAGAGAACAGAATGCACAGAGAGATGAGAGATCACAGTGGACCCATACATCTTTCAATACTGTTACTATATAACATATGCACAGAGGTTAAAAGGAAGAAAACAAGAAATGAAGTGATTGCACAAATCAAGATGCATATATCAAGACATGAAGACCCATTTTGGCAGATTTGTTTTATTGTGGTTTTTATTGGGCTATCTGCGTGACATCTCATACGCAATTTTAAAATGGCATATGCCCTGAGTATGTGCTTTAAATTTCTTTCACCCTAGAGTTTGAATGCACTACAGGATGGAAGAAGAGGCTATAGTAAATGTATTTGAAACTCTTCAGGCAGAACAAGCTAAGGGTATCTAAAAAAAAAAAAAAAAAATAAGCAGCAAAACCCTAGAGGAGAAAGCAGGAAAAAAAACTCTCTGACCTTAGCCGCAGCAATTTCTTACTTGACACATCTCCGAAGGCAAGGGAATTACAAGCAAAAACGAACTATTGGGACCTCATGAAAATAAAAAGATTCTGCACTGCAAAGGAAACAATCAACAAAACTAAAAGGCAACCAACGGAAAGGGAAAAGATATTTGCAAATGACATATCAGACAAAGGGCTAGTATCCAAAACCTACAAAGAACTCACCAAACTCCACAACCAAATAACAAATAATCCAGTGAAGAAATGGGCAGAATACATGAACAGACACTTCTCTAAAGAAAACATCCAGATGGCCAATAGGCACATGAAAAGGTGCTCAACGTCACTCGTCATCAGAGAAATACCAATTAAAACCACAGTGAGATACCACCTCACATCGGTCAGAGTGGCTAAAATGAACAAATCAGAAGACTATAGATGCTGGCAAGGATGTGGAGAAACAGGAACCCTCTTGCACTGTTGGTGGGAATGCAAATTGGTGCAGCCACTCTGGAAAACAATGTGGAGGTTCCTCAACAAATTAAAAATAGATCTACCCTATGACCCAGCAATAGCACTGCTAGGAATTTACCCAAGAGATACAGGAGTGCTGATGCATAGGGGCACTTGTACCCCAATGTTTATAGCAGCACTTTCAACAACAGCCAAATTATGGAAAGAGCCTAAATGTCCATCAACTGATGAATGGATAAAGAAATTGTGGTTTATATACACAATGGAATACCACTTGGCAATGAGAAAGAATGAAATATGACCTTTTGTAGCAACATGGATGGAGCTGGAGAGTGTTATGCTAAGTGAAATAAGTCATACAGAGAAAGACAGATACCATATGTCTTCACTCTTATGTGGATCCTGGGAAACTTAACAGAAGACCATGGGGGAGGGAAAGGAAAAAAAAAGAGAGGGAGTGAGCCAAAGCATAAGAGACTCTTAAAAACTGAGAACAAACTGAGGGTTGATGGGGGGTGGGAGGGAGGGGAGGGTGGGTGATGGGCATTGAGGAGGGCACCTGTTGGGATGAGCACTGGGTGTTGTATGGAAACCAATTGAACAATAAATTTCATAGTTAAAAAAAATTAGCAGCAAATTTTGTTGAAAGAAGAACTTCAAAGTGGTCATAACATATGCACCACCAAAGCACATACTTGCCAGAATCGTTGACAGATAGCAGGCTCTTTCAGAAGTAGGTGGAGGTGGTTTAGTACACCAGTTTATGCTTATAAGTAATCTAGCTATTTCAGGTGGAGAGAACTCCAGCGATAAAGACCTGAGATATGGCGGTTATACGAATTCCCAACTTAGTTCTAGATTCAAATTCTCTTTTTAAATCTAATTTTCCTTATATATAATCTATATGTTTCTAAAACATATGTTAGGAAAGGTACTTTATATCTCTAAATTAAGTTTCTGTGTCAGTAAAATTGTATGCTATATGTATACATACCCTATGGGTTTGATGTGATAATCAGGTGTTAATATAAGCAAAACACTCAGCCCAGTGCTTGCTGGAAGTTATTAGGATTATCACATCTGTTTACCTTTTTGCTAAATCATTTTGCATTTGTTTGAGCACTCCCCATTAAATCTTAAACTTTCCAGAGTTCACAATCTCTGGATCTTCTTTCAGGGCAGTTGCACCCCTTGTGCGCCTGGGCTCCTTCCAACTCTGGGTAATAAGTGGCCCTTCTGAAAGCCGGATGAGTTTGAATTTAACCCGCCTGCTCAACATTACCTTCCTCCTCCCACGTTCTGCCATCGAACCGATGGATGTGTGCTTCTGCTCGGTTTAGCACTTGCATAATATCTTGGCAAGCTAATACCAGTGCACCTGCTGCTTATTTATTTGGAGGTTTTGTCTAGTGTGCTTATGTGTGTAAGATAAAGAGCCAAACCATTAAGGCTTGGAAAAAGAACAACTATAGCCTGTATGTCTGCATTTCTGAGTTTAATTGTGCTTTCTTCTGAACAACTGTGATCAGGTATGCATGGGTGTGCGGGCACACTGGTAATTTTCACATATGTTGAAACAGCTGGGGCTGCTCTCTCCCAGATGCATCTTCTGTGAACCTGTTTGTGCCCACTGCTGGCAACCTCTCATCCTTATGAACTTTATATTACCTCATTCTTGTTTTTAAGTGTTTATTTATTTATTTTGAGATAGAGGACAGGGGAGGGGCAGGGAGGGAGGGAGAGAGACAGAGACAGAGAGAGAGAGAGCGCGCGCGCGCGAGAGAGAGAGAGAGAGAGAGAGAGAGAGAGAATCCCAAGCAGGCTCTGTGCTGTCAG
>NW_024412376.1:151688683-151704411 GCF_014898765.1 Herpailurus yagouaroundi
CGATCCATGACCTGAGCCAAAATTAAGAGTTGGGCAGTTAACTGACTGAACCACCCACGTGCCCCTATGTTATCACATTCTCCTCACTGTTGTTTAACTGTCATCTCTGAGGACTGTGACAAACCTTAAAAAGTGAGAAGGAGAGGGGATACTTAGAGGGGATTATATATGACCTATATATGAGCTGAGCTAAGAGTGTGCAGAGGTGGCTCAAGCTGCTAGGATGTACTTGACTCTTGAAGTAACCTTTATGGCTAGAACATTTAGAAAGAATGTGGAGTGTGGACGACTTTTCTGAGACAAGGTAGAGTTACAGTGCTTAAGAGAGAGGGGTTTGGAGTCTGACATGGATTGGAATCTAGGTTCAGCGGCTTATACTCAACATGACTTTGACCAAATAATTTATGTTCTCTCATCTTCACTTTTTTTCCATATAAAACAGGAGTCCTAAAACCTACTCTGTAAGTGCTGTCAGGGGGGGATTGATTTGATGGAAACAAAGTGCTCAATTCCTATCACAAAGTAAGTGCTGGATAAATAATAAAATAGTGATGATGGTGATGATAAAATAATACATTTGACATAATACATAATACATACATACAATACATAATACATAATATTAGGAAAATGTGAATCTTTTTTACCCTAAATTAATGCTGCTAACTCACGGACAGACACAAACCACTGAAGTTAACCATGATTTACTGACTTATATGTCCTTCTCCCTTAGGATGTCCCAGGCTATCCAGAATACGGTCTAGGTTTTTCTTCTCTTTTTTTAGTGTTACTTCCCTACCACACATTCAACGCTCAAGTTGAATTAAAGAATCCACGAATCTCTGTTGTCTGCTTTGTTCATCTTAATATCTCCAGCATCTAGACTCATTCCTGACATGCATCGGGGAATCAGCATATTTGACTGACCTTTGCATATATGTGCAGACACCTCAGAGTGCAGAGACTTCAAATACCACTTTCTACCTTCTTTCTTTTTTTTTTTTTTTATCCTAGTGTAGTTGACATACGGTGTTCTATTAATTTCAGGGATACCATATAGTGACTCAACATTTCCGTACATTACTCAGTGCTCCTCATGGTAAGTATTCACTTGATCCTCACTCCCTTTTCCCCCATCCCCCCACCCACCTCCCCTCCGGTAACCCTCAGTTCTCTGTAGTTAAGAGTCTGTTTTGGGGTTTGTCTCTTGTTCTGCCTTTGTTCGTTTGTTGCTTAATTTCACATATGAGTGAAATCAGATGGCATTTGTCTTTTTCTGACTGACTTCTTCCTTTTAACCAAAATGTTTGCATCTTTTCCTCTTTCACCTATTTCACCTTAACTCCAAGCACCACCTCCCACCACACACACACACACACACACACACACACACACACACACACACCCCTAATCTAGTTTTGTTTTGTTTTTTTTCTGAGAAGCTCAGATTGAGACTCCGAAAAATACATTTCCCAGAATCCATTGCCAGCCAATTTCTAGGTAGGGTTTGCCATGAGGGAACATTGACAAGGGATTGGAAGGAGGCAGGTTGGGAGGCTGGACTTTTTTATCACCTCCAGGTTGGGTTTCACTCTCCATAAGAGGCAGAGAACTTTAGCTTCAGCCCCCAACTTCTGTGGAAATTTACTGACTCGGCTTTATTCCACCTGAGGTGGGAGGAGTATCAGTCCTCCCAGCACTCAGCCATGCCCCTCTGGGTGGTCTGAAAATATGGCCCAGCCTCACTGTGGTCAAGTACCTGCAGTGCATGGCCCCCTCTGTGACAGATCTGACCACCAATTGCAGGGAGGCCCGCCATCTGAATTTTCTCTCTCTGTCTCTCTGTCTCCCTGTCACTCTGTCTCTGTCTCTGTCTCTCTCTCTTCTCTATCAGCCCAGGTAATGGTGACTGCTTCCTAAAGCTTTTGACCTCTGAGGTATATCAGCATGGTGGAGAAGACCTCATGGTCTTATTTAGCTCTCAGAACCCGGATAACCAATGCCCAGGAGCGAATCCCCTCTGTCTGAGGCACCTGTCACAGTTTCTGTTTTCCTGCCTGGACCCTGACTGATGGAACATCTTTCAGAGCTGTTCTCAAATGCCACCTCCTTTTCTGACCCCACAATGGATTCTTACCCTCCTTTAACCCCATCTAGTTCTTATTGTTACATCATTTACTGAATTTTATCTCCTTTGCTTTACACACACACACACACACACACACACACACACACACACACACAAAGCGCTTTCTTAGTCTTTGAAAACGTATCCTAAGAACTTCATGAATCCTCAAGTTTATATGATATCACCATCTCTTTAAACTTCTATGCTTTCTATTGAGCTCTTGCAGTAGCACTCATTGTTGTCAATTTTGAGGCGGGTCGTTTCCTTTTCAAACAGCGAAGTTCCCCAGCCTTTTACTCCCAAGTGTTATTATGTTGAAATAGAAAAATTTGAATTTACTCACTAGCCAAGTTGTTGAGGACATGAGTCATTAATGCATGTGGTTTGTTAGCAAACAGATTCCACTGAAGTTTGTCTTAGTCTGCTAAGGTTGCCACAAAAAAGTACCACAGAATGACGATCTTAAATGACAGAAAATGTATTGACTCACAGTTTGGGAGGCTGAAAGTCTGAGATCATTGAGGTGTCAGTAGTTTGGTTTCTTCTGAGGGCTGTGAGAAGAGTCTGCTCCATGCCTCTATCTTAGCTTCTGGTAGTTTGCTTGCAACCTTGGGCATATCAAGGGATGTAGAAGCATCACCTTCGTCTTCCCACGATGTTCCCCCTGTATGTGTGATATGTCCAAATTTTCCTTTTTTACAAAGACGGCAGCCATCTTGGATTAGGAACTCACTCTGCTACAGTATTACCTCATCTTAACTCATCATATCTGCAACAGCCCTGTTTTCAGATAAGATCATATTCAAATAAGATCAATTCATAAGATCAGCATATGAATTTTGGGAGATCCAATTCCACCCATAATGAAGTTACTTGTAAAAAGTGGAAGCCATAGGTACTGAATTCATGCAAGTGTACTTATATTCCAATACCACTTGTATTATATCTTTCTTCTTAGGAACCTAGGTTTTAAAGTACTGTAGTATTGTTTCTCACCCATTTCTCTCTCATCAGGGCACCTCATTAAAGGAGAATATTTGTTAACTTTAAAGCTGCATAGCGACACTTGTAATGGCTGTAATATATGCCATTTATTGTCAAGTACTAGTCTGTCTCCCTTTCTGTTTATAAAGTGTTTGGGAGTAAGGATCATGTGTTTCTTCCACACTGATATCTAAAAAAATATAGGACTTTAAGATACCCTGAGACTGATCACTCAAGTTTATGGGATAGTATGCTCACTCCTTATAATACTTAGCATTGTTGTAACTACAAATAAAACTTCTTCCCTTATCCATTTTTCAGTTATATTAGACTATTTGGGGGAAATTTTAAAAAGCACTGCTTTTAGAATTCTGTCCTCTCTCCTGTGATCTCTCCTACCATTTATAAATTTTACTTATCTTTCCTTTCCTTAGCTCTAAGCATATGGCTGGGTCTGTCACATATTAATTACTATTGTTTGCACACATCAGAAACTCCAAATAACATTAGCTTATATGAATTAGTGCTATATCTTTTTATCATGTCTACTAAGGTCAGCAGTAGGCTGGAACAGACTATTATCGAGGACTTGGGTTCCTTTCTTTTTGCTCTGCAAAGATTAGCGTATATTTCAAATCTTTAATTTTTTTTTAACATTTAGTTTTGAGAAAGAGACAGAGTATAAGCAGGGGAGGGATGGAGACCGAGAGGGAGATACAGAATCCGCAGCAGGCTCCAGGCTCTGAGCTGTCAGTACAGAGCCTGACCTGGGGCTTGAACTCACAAACTGTGAGATCATGACCTGAGCCGAAGATGGACGCTTAACTGACTGAGCCACCCAGGCACCTCTGTGTATTTTTATTCTTGAGCTCTGACCCTTACACATAGAGCCTAAGAAGCAGGAAAGAGGCGTGGGTGGAGGGCAAAAGGGCCCCATTTCCACAGAAGTCTAGCCTCTCTAACAAGTTTCCCCAGATGCCCCAGATGCTCCTTTTATATTTCATTTGCCACACCTAGCTTCCTTAGAGAATGGAAAAACAAAATTGAGCGTCTTGCGGGTCTTAACAAATCAGCATTCTGTTCTTAAAGCAGAAGCAAGAATAGATACCAGATTGGTAACTAGCTATTTCTGCCATAGTGATTATAAGAGGTAATTAATAAATGTTCATTGTCCATAACTGAATTCTGTTGATATGACTTTTAAAAATGTAACAGGGAATATCACCTTCCTGGATGGACGGTTATCATGGTATTCATTGTGGAGGTGGTTGATGAGCCTGGCAGTTCCTTACTGATTTGCACAAATCTGACCTGACACAATATGGAGATAGGTTGATGCAGTGTCTTTGCGATTTGTCTCCAAGTCCTGTATGTCTGTGAGGCTACATTTGTGGGCTCCTTGATGATCCATTCAGAAAGTCTGACTCTACCCCAGCAGCAAATGTCTGTTTTTTTTTTTTTTTTTTTTTTTTTTTGTTGTAATTAATATCTTAATCTGCCCTCAAATGGGGACTTTAGGTCCATTGATCCAGCTCACTGGGTCATTTGGAGGATCCACAGAAAAAGGATTCAGGATCTTTTTTGGACAAGTTATACAAATCTTGCTAAACATTAATTAAAGCCAGTGTTCTTGCAGAGCTAGTTAAATCTATAGTCTAATAATAAGAGCTATCACATATTTAATTGTGGGACATTATTTAAAACTTAATGTAACTTAGAACCCTACTAGCTTAAGTTAGGCATGATTTGCACCCGAGAAATCTATGACAAGAAGTCCAGTTCCTTCTTATTAACATGAGTTGGGCTAGGCGCCAGGAAAAAGTGGGAGGAAGGCTAACAGTACTCCAAATAATTAATCCTCCTTTATATATATTTTTGGTTCCATCCTTTATTTCATCATGTGTATAGTTTCTAAGACTAAAAATGTTAACATTTTCTTCTTTCTCTTGCCTCATATCCAGTCATGAGCCTATATTGATTCTATCCCTAAATACCTCCCATTGTTACTCATTCTTGTTTCCACTACTGTCTTGAATCCATCAGTTTTCTCTAATTAGTCTCCTTGATGCCAGTCTCTCCCCAGCCCTGCCTTCACACTGTGGCCAACATTAACTTAAAAATACTTTTGGTTTTACCTCATATGTTTATTGTGGCACAAGAGGACTCTTTACAACCAGAGCTCGACTGTAATTACCTTCTTATTTATTTTCCCTTCCCTATATGTGACTGCTGCTCCAGTGATTACGAATGTCTTCTGAGTTTCCCTGAAATTCTTAGCTTGTTCCCACATCTTTTCTTAATAGAGACTATTTTTTTTCTACCTTGAGAATCCTACCCCCTTTGTTCTAGCTAGTAAAGGAATTCTAGATTCACCTGAAATGTCACTCCTCGCTGAAGATTTTATTAACTTTCTCAAACAGAAATCAGACACAAGTTTCCGCCATGTTATTATCCCATTTTATATTCCAGTAATTTCTTTAGAGTACTGGCTACTCTTCACCATCCTGTGAACTTCTCAAGGGTAGGGACTTTATGTTCCTTATCTCGTTATATTCTTTCTCCTCTCGTGAGTACCCAATATAGTGCCTCACACATAGATCCTTTGTAAATGATTATTCAGTAGGTTTGAGACTGCAATGGATGTCATTGATATACAAATCAATTGCTTTAGGTGCATATTGTAGGAGATGGTAGCGATGTGGATATAAAACACAAAGAGCTATACAACACAAATAGTTGCCACTTTGGAGTACTCATATGCAAGGCTTAAGGCTAAGCAGTGCACATATTCATATTTAGGAAAGCTGCAAATGATCCTATGGAATTTTTATCTTCATCTTATGTATCATGCCTCAGGTCATACAGCTAGTAAGTAGAATTATGACTTTCTTTCACATTTGTTTAAATTAAAGCTTATGCTCCTCATGAATATACTCTGGTGCCTCACTTATAGGACCATGGGCAGGTATGGGAACGAGCAGGAATCTGAGTATGAGAAGGGCAGGTGGAGGGCTTCTCAAATTACTCTGATTCTAGGAGAGCATGGAAGGGGAGTCACATACTCATCCTTCTTCAAGATGCAAGGACTTCTCCATCTAAATCAACGATTCAGTCCTTTGAGGAGTGGGTGGTTGGAGGGCCCAGCAGGTGCATGTGAATGCTTATTTCTGAACTCTGATTCATGCCTAAGTCTACTGAAGAAAGACCTCTCTGGTCAGCTTGCTACTTTTCATTTGAGCATATCTCTGTGATCATCTATCAACCACATAACACAACAAAGTAAAAAGTGTTGCAGGAAATAAAATAACCACAATCTACTTGCAAAAGTGTATAATGGGGTAAGATGGAGTAGAGGGGCATGATCTTAGATTCAGGTAATTCTTGGTGCACTTTCAAGTTTTTAATCCATAGATAAACATAATAATAATACTTAATAAAGTTGAGGTACTAGATAACAACACTTAAGATCTTAGGTATATTAATTGTTCAGTAAAGGGTATTTGATCATCCTATTTCTTATTTTCTTCCTTCCTTTTCTGCTTTTCTTTCAGAAGCTTTAGGTAATTTCCCTCAGTCAACTAAAGAGGTGAAATGCATGTGGTATGACCTTCCTATCTCCACAAATCCGTAACCTCCTCCCCAATCTGCTATGTCTTCTCATCTGAAATCTAGGTCCTAGTACTTACCAAGACCTATTCTAGGTTGTCTTGCTTCGTTCTTCTGGTCTTATTTTTCCCTAGTCAAAATTATCTTTTCCCTCCCTTAAATTCCCATAACAGTTGAGCTAAACTGTTCTTATAGGAGTTGGTATATTTTAGGTACTTCTCCCACTGCCAAATTTTAGTATTTTTTCTGAATCATCTCTGTATTTAGTACTTTCTCACTAAATATCTAAGTACTAAATGAAGAACAGGGCTACCCATTAATTTAGCATTTTGTAATTTTTACTGCCTTTCATATTTATTATTCCCTTTGGTTCTCATATCATAGGGATATCTGTAATGGAAGCAAAAGCATTCTCAATTTGGAGATAGTAAGAACCAGAGAGGTCAAGCAGTATGCCAAAATTCACACAGTAGTGTAGTTATAGACCTTAAACAAAAATTAGATTTTTCCATATTATCTTTCCAGTGCACATTCCATTATCATATTTGTCCCATCTGGAGAAATACTTTGAACGCGTAGAAAGTACAATGCATTAAGTTGAGAAAAGTCACCTTGAGTTTAGATCAATGTTTAGTATACTGATTACCCTAACAATATATACCCTCAAGGTATTAACCCTTGAGGGAAAATACATCTATATTTAAAATAATTTAATAATGGGGCACCTGGGTGGCTCAGTCAGTTAAGTGTCTGACTCTTGGTTTCGGCTCAGGTCATGATCTCATGGTTTCTCATGAGTTTAAGCCGCACGTCGAGGTCTGTGCTGATGGTGCAGAGACTGCTTTGGATTCTCTCTCTCTGCCTCTACCTCTGCCCCTCCCCTGCTCATGCTGTCTCTGCCTTTCTCAAAATAAATAAATATACTTTAAAAGGTTAAAAAATAATTTAATAATAGCATTGCACAATCATGGACTTACAGAAATATCCTTTGAGGTGAAAATTGGTTATTTTAACATCTCTTATTCATTGAATCACACATATTTAAAATATCAGACCAACCAACAAAGAAGTAATGTTTTTAAAATCTCATAAAATCTAGCTGACATTAATGAGAAATTACAATTTCAAATGCATTACCCTTGTAAGATAAATCAAAGGTAACAGTAATTAAGATAATTGCAAAAGATATTTTGGGTTCTGTGTATTTGCGCAAGTGTTGAGAGGTGGAATATAAATGTGAAAGTATTTTTGTTCACTTTGGTATCTTGAGCTCAAAATAATTTTTAGACCACAACATTTTTTCATACTAAGTCAAAATCTGAAATTTGTTGATGCAATCCTCTCTCTGTATGTGCACACATTCTCGAATTTTAAAACAAAATACTGACTAGAGAGAGGTTTGTTGTTGTTGGTCTTCTATAAAACATAAAGTTTACTGTATGATATATTTTATTTTATCTTCCTTTTGTGTTGATTAGGAAATTTTTCTCTTTTCTTCCTGATGCACATAAACACGTGATTCATTATTTGCTTCTGATACTAAAAGTCTTCAAAAATTGGACCACTTTTTTATACCATACACAAAAATAAATTCAAAATAGATGAAAGATCTAAATGTGAGATAGGAAACCATCAGAATCCTACAGAAGAAAACAGGCAGCAACCTCTTTGACCTCAGCCCCAGCAACTTCTTACTTGATATGTCTCCGAAGGTAAGAGAAATAAAAGCAAAAACGAACTATTGGGACCTCATTAAGATGAAAAGCTTCTGTACATCAGAAATGATCAACAAAACTAAAAGGCAACTGATGGGATGGGAGAAGATACTTGCAAATGGCATATGGGATAAAGGGTTAGAAGCAAAAATCTATAAAGAACTTGCCAAACTCAGAACCCCCCAAAATAAGCAATCCAGTGAAGAAATGGGCAGAAGACATGAATAGACACTTTTCCAAAGAAGACATCCAGATGGGTAACAGACACATGAAAAGATGCTCAACGTCATTCATCATCAGGGAAATACAATTCAAAACTGCATTGAGGTACCACCTTACAGTGGTCAGAGTGGCTAAAATTAACAACTCAGGAAGCAACAGATGTGGCGAGGATGTGGAGAAAGGAGAACCCACTTGCACTGTTGGTGGGAATGCAAACTGGTGCCGCCGCTCTGGAAAGCAGTGTAGAGGTTCCTCAAAAAATTAAAAATAGAATTACCCTATGACCCAGGAATTGTACTATAAGGAATTTATACAAAGGATACAGGACTGCTGATTCAAAGGGGCACATGCACCCCAGTGTTTATAGCAGCGCTATCAACAATAGCCAAATTATGGAAAGAGCCCAAATGTCCATCAACTGATGAATGGATTAAGAAGATGTGGTATGTGTATGTGTGTGTGTGTGTATACATATACATATATGTATATATGTATATATGTATATATATATATATATGTATACACACATATATACATGCATATATATGCATATATATACATATATATACATGTATATATATGCATATATATGTATAGGTATATATATACATATGTATATATGTACATATGTATATATGTATATGTATACACACATATATACATGTATATATATATGCATATATATGTATATATATATAAATAAATATATATATACATATATATACACATACACACACACACACACACATATATAGGGAAGGGTAGGAAAAACAAGATAAAAAAACAGAGAGGGAAGCAAAGCATAAAAGGCTCTTAAATATAGAGAAAAAACAGGGTTGATGGAGGGGAGGTGGGTGGAGGGGTTGGGAGAATGGGGATGGGCTTTGAGGAGGGCACTTGTGATGAGCACTGGGTGTTATATGTAAGTGGTGAATCACTGGAATGTACTCCTGAAGCCAAGACTATACTATATGTTAGCTAAATTGAGAATAAAAAGAGTCATCAAACCATTATTAACCCCCCCAAATATTACATGTCATTAGATTGGAGGAATTTCAGCATGAATGGTTATTGGAGATAAAACAATTAACACTCTTTTAGGGTTGAAGTGGTTTCTAGAAGCTCTCCAAAGCGACGTAAGGAGCCATTTAGATATAATATGCACATATGTTCATTCTTAGTAATAACTCTTTAATATCAGTGGTAAATGGCTTATCCAACTCTGTAAATTAAATGTTAATAATAGCCACTTAAACTCTAATCGTTCATTGTGACTCTTCTAGAATTGCATATATGCTTTTATAATACTTCTATAGCCTTATGTAGCCCAGGGCTCAGCACCTTTTCAAACTAAGTACATTAAAGCTTCAATTTATTTCATTTGCATATAAAAATGATTCATCCATAGTTGTTTTCATGGTGAATAAGCTAGATGCTAGTATGACTAAAGGGGCTGACAAGAGAGAGGAAGGAAATACTTTACTCGTCATAGATCCACAGATGACCAGAGGATTGTCACACAGTTGAGCAGTTTCAGGCGAAGTCCCAGGATTCTGTCACACTGGCCAGGCTATAACCACATGCTCATTTCTGAACTAATCATTATCCTAGGGTTCTTATTTACCATTCTTGGGTCATATGTTCACCCTTCAGCCAAGGGATGGGTCTTCCTCATAAACAGTATAGTAGGCAGTGTGATGTTCCAAAAAGCAAGGATGAATTCTTTTATTAAAAAAAAAACAAAATGAAGCAAAACAAACAAACAAACAAACAAACAAACAAACAAATGATTTGAGGGAGGCTGACACAAAGGATTAAATGTTATAATGTACGTGAAGCTCTTCGTACCACTCTTAGTGAATAACTGCCCCATTCATGACAGCTGTTATAATGATTTTCTTGGTGATGATAGTATATAATTTAATTACCTTAATATTTGCTTTTTTAATGATTTTGGTCTGATTTTTCTGGCGGAACACCTAGTGTGCTTCAAACTGGCTCAGTCCCCAATACTAGTGGGACCACTGCCATTCATAGAGTTTAAATGACCTAACTGAAAAGGACAGTTTTATGAGTTGCTCCTGAGATTATTTTTGAGGGCTAGAGGAGCATTAAACAAATTCCAGAAGTTTCTTTTGGCGTTTGGTGTTAGGAAACTATTAAACAGACTTTCCCATCTTAGTGGTGTCTATCTCCTCTGTTTTCCAGTCTTTAATAGATGCTCTCTGTAACTCCCTTTTTCTTTTCCTTCCTATTAAGGGAAGATGCTGAAACAGAAACCATCTTTTTCTAGTCCACAGTGGGCAATGGCTGGCAAACAGACACTTTGCTCTTCTTTATGTACCCACCAATCTTCTAAAAAGTCCTGAGGATATTGAAGATCCCCTAATGGGAAAGGTTATTTCCTTACTAATCTGTATTTCCTCAACTTGCTCCAGTTCACGTAACTATTAAGGGTGCAATCCAGACTCTAGCTGTGGCAAAGTGGCACGCTCCATGTAATGAGTTCTATTATTTTTCCACTGTGCAATTTAATAGACCAGTAACTTTAATACAAAAAAAAAATGTTTCTAAGACAAATCAAAATGTAGTTCTAATTGTATCTCTTGTGTTGTTTTCCAGCATCCACTTTCCCCCCTCTTAATTATGTAGTATAATCTATTTAGTATCAATAAGAACAAGTCCTCATTGTTCGTTTGTGGAGGCATCCATGTAAATGTTCACTGCTACATGCAGCTTTGTGCTTGTTGGCTGAAACTTTACAGAGGATTACAGAAATTAAAGCTTGCTTTCTCTGTGAATTATCATAAAAAGAAATATGCCCAAATGTATTAACCTTCTAACATGATGAAAATCAAGTCAATCAGTGAAGTACATAAACCTAGAATGGTATACTTGCTGATGCATTCAAATAAAAGTGATATTAGGCAGTATCTTACCATTGTCTAGACATTAACATTACCACAGAGAGCTGTATTTTGTGAGTTGCCCAAATAAAATAAAGCAAAAGAAGTTGCTTAACATTAACACAGCGTGCACACTGATGAAATAACTAAGGTTATTAGGTACTAAGATTAGTTGGCTCTTAGTTATTTTGAGTCTCTGATTTTGTAAAATGAGCTGTATTTGTGAATATTTTACTTTCAGAACTTTGATCTATAATAGGCACTTATGTATTTATGAATACACTTTAAATTTTAATAAGGCTCAATTGCAAAAAAAACCCCAGCTATGGTCCATTTGTTGCAAGGGCCTTTAATCAGAGTTATCATAAACATGGAGGTCCAATAATCTGAAAATCAGATTCAGAGTTCATTTTACAATTAGAATAGCCCAATAGGGTGTGACCTTAAGGTCAGGACATTGTGCATAGGCAACACCAAGTGAAATAAAGGTCAATTAAGACCCCTGTGAGGTATCCTTGGAAGCCCATTTGCATTTACATTATTTGCTTGTTTTTAGAATATACATAAATTATCTCTCCAGGGAGGAAAAACAAATTGCTATGTACAAAGAGAGAATGAAATGTTCTCAAAGGAGCATCACCCGATTAAGAAGGGAAAAGTCAAAAGAACATCAAATCTACAAATAAACGCATAAACCAAGTAAGAGAAAAAAATCCATTAAAAAAAGAAACTAAATAAAAATTTGTCCCCCGTGGTAGAAAACTGCTGGTTATTTCTGCAACTTACATATTACTTGTTTGGAAGAATGAAAGAAAGAGTGGTACTTTTCACTCATGTGTGGAATTTAAGAAACAAAACAAATGACCAATGGTGGTGGGAGAGAGAGAGAGAGAGGTCAAACCAAAAAAAAGGCTATTAATTATAGAGAACAAACTGATGGTTACCAGAGGGGAGGTGGGTGGGGGGATGGGTGAGATAGGTAATGGGGACTGAGGAGGGCACTTGTTGTGATGAGCACCAGGTGATGTATGGAAGTGTCGAATCACTGAATTGTACACCTGAAACTAACATTACACTGAATGTTAACTAACTGGAATTTAGATAAGACTTAAAAAAAGGAGGGGCATTTAAAGAGTAGACACATTAGTAGATATGGGTCATAGGAATAGAGGTTTAGTCCCAACTTTGCCCCTGATTTGTTATGGGACCTTGGTCAATTGATATATATATATTTTTTTTCAGTTTCCTGGTTTTCTCATGAGTAATATGGAATCCACACTACCTCTGCTTGTCCTGCAAGGATATGGTCCACCTTGCTCCTTCTCTTCCTTAAATACCCAATAAGTCACCAACTTTTCTGTGAAGTGACTTTCATTTTAGAACCATTGTTTGTTCTCCGTCAACACTGTTGATACCTCCAGTGCATTATGGGATGCATCATTTGGGCCATTCCCCTACTGTATCCTCTGAACTCAAGGGACAGATGTCATTGGTTCTCAAATAAATTTGAGTATGAATAGTTAGTGTAACCTTCATGGTAAGAGGTATATTTTACCTTCATGGAGAATGTATATACTTTGAACTGCCACTGCCCACCCCAGAGTTTGACAAAAGGTGGGTCTGCAATATATTGTTGAATACCTTTTTAAAAGTGCTTTGAAAGTGTTTAGAACTAAGCAATGCAATGTCCTCATTCAAACTGTGAAACATTTGGATTGAACAAACTCTGAGTTCCCTACTAGCACTCTTAAAAGTAGGCAATTATTATTATAATTATTTATCATCATTTATTTGCTGTTGATTCTGTACCACATAGTGTTCTAAAGCTTTATAGTCATTCCATTTAGCCATAAATAGACCTGTTTAGGTAGCTTTTATTATCCCACTTTTTATAGATGAGAAAGCCGAGGTTTGGAAAACTTGATTGTCTTATTCACAGCAGATGGTAGAGCTTATATGTAAATTAAGGCCCCCCCAGATTCCAAAGCCCATGTTCTCCTCTGGTAGGTGAAAAGATGCAGAAAAAAACCCTTATGCATGTGGGTTCAAAGTAATTTTGTTGACTTGATGAGATACATTGCATAGAATGGCAAGGGTTTATTAGGAAATCAAATCATCAAAGAATAAATGGCCAAAGTAAGAGCTGCTTATACCACTCACAAACTGCTCACTTCTTTTTTTTTAATTTTATTTTTTATTTTTTAAAATTTACATCCAAATTAGCATATAGTGAAACAATGATTTCAGGAGTAGATTCCTTAATGCCCCTTATCCATTTAGCCCCTCCCCCCTCCCACAACCCCTCCAGTAACCTTCAGTTTGTTCTCCATATTTATGAGTCTCTTCTGTTTTGTCCCCCTCCCTGTTTTTATATTATTTTTTGTTTCCCTTCCCTTATGTTCATCTGTTTTGTCTCTTAAAGTCCTCATATGAGTGAAGTCATATGATTTTTGTCTTTCTCTGACTAATTTCACTTAGCATAAATTTTATAACCGTAGTTTTAGCATCACAACAGAAAAGCACAATCTACATGATCTTCGCTTCACATTCCAATTAATTTATTTATTATAATGGCATGGATCTGAAAAGGCAGGAGATCATTGTTTCCCTTCAATCCTCACTTTTGATTGTGGCATCTAAATATATGGCATTGATGTCCTTTGTCTTTGTACCTAGATACTTCTTTTTAATATCACCTAATAAGATGGCACTCCCTAATGAGGCTAACGATGCGTGGCTTGTAGTTCTTTGCTAAATCTGAGTCCTGTAAAATGCAGACTGCATCTCATTTATGGTAACAAGCATGATGCCTGCAAGTGTCCAGAGTAAAGCTGATTTGTAGAACTGCACTTGGATGCAGGGCACTCTGGTTCATGGGAAATTCCTGTCCATAGACACTTCCGGCCACAGAGTACCTCTCTAGCTACCTTTTAAAATCAGATGGCATCATGGGGCGCCTGGGTGGCGCAGTCGGTTGAGCGTCCGACTTCAGCCAGGTCACGATCTCGCGGTCCGTGAGTTTGGCCCCGCGTCAGGCTCTGGGCTGATGGCTCAGAGCCTGGAGCCTGTTTCCGATTCTGTGTCTCCCTCTCTCTCTGCCCCTCGCCCGTTCATGCTCTGTCTCTCTCTGTCCCAAAAATAAATAAATGTTGAAAAAAAAAATCAGATGGCATCAGAACCACTTTCCGTCCCCAGTAGCTCCTTTTCAGACTCTCAGCCAGGAACCTCAGCATCACCATTCAACATTCTGTCCTCTTTCTCCTCATCCCTGATTCTGAGGTGCACCTCTCCATTGCTGGTCCAATACCTGATCACTTGTGGTAGAAGAATCTCCACTCCTTCCTTTGCACCTTACCATTCTCTGCATCTTCTCTGGTTTTCTTGAGATATAACTGATGTATGACATTGCATTAGTTTAAGGTGTACAGCATAATGATTTGATATATGTATATACTTAGAAATAATCACAAGAAGTTTAGTTAACATCCATCACATAGTTACAAAGTTCCTTTTTTTTTGGGGGGGGGAATGGGGACTTCTAAGATTTACTTTCTTAGCAACTTTCAAATATACAATACAGTATTGTGAACTATACCATGCTGTACATTACATCCTCCTCCCCAGAACTTATCTTAGAACTGGATGTTTGTACCTTGTGATCACCTTCATCATCTCCCCCACTTCCCCACCTCCCTACCTTGTGCTTCTAGATTTAAAAAACCCAGAAGGGAAATTGAACTCACCATGTCCTAAATGTGTCAATTTAAGTCATTTGGTAAGCATTTGACTCTGGATTCTAAATTGGAAATGAGAACGAAGATGCCCAGGATATTCCACTGCCTCAAGGACATCCTCCGAACACAACCAAGTAGTATATATAGTCAGCCAGGAACTGGTGCTGCTGGGATGTGAGTGGTGGATTTGAAACTTGGAACCAGTTTCCTATTCTCCATTCCATGACACCAGTATACATTGTTGCCTCTAGTTTTCTGATTTTAAGATGCAAACCATTGATTATCGGGTAGCTTCAAAGAGAATTTTTCATAAAATCACTGGCTATTAAATATAATTGGAGTCATAATATAAGTTTTTTTATGGGACGTTTTTCTTTCTTTTCTTCCTTCCTTCCTTCCTTCCTTCCTTCCTTCCTTCCTTCCTTCCTTCCTT
>NW_024412376.1:151704421-151812637 GCF_014898765.1 Herpailurus yagouaroundi
CTTCCTTCCTTCCTTCCTTCCTTCCTTCCTTCCTTCCTTCCTTCCTTTGTTTCTTTCTTTCTGAGTTTATCTCTACACCCAACATGGGGCTCAAGCTCACAACCCTAAGCTCAAGAGAGTCGCACCCTCTATGGACTAAACCAGCCAGACATTCCTATACAGGACATTTTCCTATAACCACCTTAAAGACTAAGTAGATATGGAGACAATTTTCAATTTTATTTCTGTTTTTTTTTTCCCCAACATTGCATTTGACTGTCCTGATCTTTCTTGACATCTCAATGAGTGCGAAATAATGCGATTCTGGTAAAATCCACGGTGAAACTAGCCAAGGTAATTACATTGATGTTGTCACAGTATAATTTGCTGTACATTTGTATACATTTCCTGTCATGTATATTAAATGTAGAAAGGTCTATTGCTATAGAGCACTAAAATTTCCATTAGCAAAGCATTCCCAAATATTTATCTAGGATAAAAATAAGAACAGTCATGTGGTCAAACATACTTAAAGTGCTGTGTACTCTCGCCACTACTAGAAAGTATGCAATGAATATATTTATCTTTAAAATGGTGGTAAGTGCTGCAGGAAAGAAATATGTTTCCCATTGCTGAAACCAGAATTTTCCTGGACGATATTTTAATATTGTTTTGAGGAATGTCTACTAACATATTGTAGAAGTAGTATTCCATGGAAGATCCTTGGTGGTAAACTTATCTATAGAGTTATTTCAACATGCCTGGCAGTTTGAGAAAGCAGAAATGGTAACCATTTCTGAGATCTTCTGGGAGAAAGAATGCATGCCATCTCATCCTTGAGGAGGCTCACCTGTCTAGGAAGGTTTGACTTTTTATTCCCATGTAAACCAGGAGACCAAAGACTTGAGTCTGTGTCCCATCTCTGACACTCAGTTATCAATTATGGGAACCGGGGCAGGTCTTCTCTAGACCGGATTGTCCTGGTCTTTAAGTTGGATACAGTGATAGCTGAACCATGTACCTATTTGTTGATAAAACACTTCATAAAATGAAAGAACTATGTAAAAAAGAATTGCCATTGTATCTACATCATTGTAATTATTCTTTAAAGGCTCTCCGACTTGAAAGCCAATAATCTGTGAACATTTCACATTTTTCATTCATTCAAATCCATTTTCATTCATGTGTCGTTTTCATACATTTCTCATCCCTTAAAATAATATGTTGGCTTTCCAGATTTGCTGAACAAAATTTACTTAACTCAATTGTTTATCGAGACACAACAAACCAAAAGATACTCTTTGCCTTGTAATATTTGGGATCTGAAGTCATTCCTGGGTTAGCTAAGCATGCATTTTTATATAGCATACAGCTGGGTCCACAGACACACCTGGCGCAGTGAGCTTCCAGCCTCTGATGGACCAGTTAACTCGATCTGGAATTGAGATATGAACTCTGACAACTGTGGAATAACAGGAGACGTTGGTCCCAGTGATCCTATTTTTGTCCAAATATATAATGGAGGCCTCTCTGTTTTAGATGCTTATGCTAACTGGATATATTCAACATTTATTTAAAAGAAAATATTTTCCAAACATGACAGAGAAGTCCTTCTGACATGTTTCTTATGCCTACCCATATTTGAGAATATATGTTGTCTAAATGGTTCAAGTTTCCCTGTTGTGGGCTGCACCTGATTTGGTTCTGTGTTCTTGTTTCCTTGACTATCACGCTTTGCCACAATTGCATGGACTCAGCTTTGAGGTTTCCGTTAGAAAAAGTCCAATTGGGAGCATTAGACATATAAAAAAATTGAATATTGTTAAAGACCCCATTGCCCTAGAAATCTCACCGAAGGCCACAGCTGTTAAATCCATTCATGCTGGCATAATTGAAGGAAGCAGACACTTTTCACTGCTTCTATGTGTATGTGTGTGAGGTATGGTCCACAGATTTTATTGATGGTTCAGAACTCGTGCATGACAAAAACAGCACAGCTCAGTGAACTCAGTGCAGGATGGGGATGGAAGAAAAGAAGCCCCCTGAATCACTGTTCTGGTGCAGTGATTTGGTGGACAGGTTAATGCCCCTCCCTCTGTCTCTGTTATCGCAGGTAACACAGGGAAAACACCCTCCTTTGCTTCTTGAGGCATTTGCAAGCCAAGGACAATAGGCCAATACTTGAGAGCAATTCTAGTGAACAGTTAGAAAAATGTCTAGATTGTATTCTGGTACTAACAAATTCATTAGCTACCAGAAGAGGGTCTGTGTTTAATTAAATAGTGGGATGGAATAAATAAAGCCAGGCAAAATCACACCAAGACCAAGATTCATTTACACGTTTCGCGACCATTTATTCAGTGCCTATTGTAGCATGTGCTAGTTTCCAGGAGTATCCGGATGAATAAGGCATAGATGTGACCATAGAGAATGATATAGTCCAGTAGGGGTGGCAGTCCGGTAGACAGATGGTGAAAGTACAGTGAATGAAATGCTCAGGGGAATACGTGCTCTGGGGTGCGGAGGAAGGGTGGGTGGGCTTTTCTGGGGAGTTGAGACAGAGGACTGGCAATAGCAGACAGGGGAAGGGCAGGCAGGCAGAAGGAATCACTTATGCAAACGCATGAGGTGTTCAGCGAAGCACAAGATGATGAAAAGAAATGGTAGGGAAAATGGAATTTGGTTTCAATATTGGCAAAGGAGTGCTCTTGGAGCTTTGTCTCATTCTTAGAGCCAATTATTTGAGAATGTAATATTTTAAATGGTTCAGTCTGTGTCTGAGGTTTGGTTGGAAATAGAAGGTCTGCCCAGAAGATGCAGATGACTGCGGCTCTCAGCCTTTCTGTGGCTCCACGTCAAACTCGGAATAAAATACATAATCCTCCCTGTGACCTCCATGCTCCTGCCTTAGCTCAGGCCGCTAGAACGGAATGCCATAGATTGGGTGGCTTATCAGCAACAGAAACTTACTTCTCAGAGTTCGGGGGGCTGGAAGTCCCAAGATCAGGGAGCTGGCACGGTCAGGTTCTGGTGAGATACTTCCAGGTCACAGATGGCCCTGTCTCTGTATCCTTCCATGGCCGGGACAGAGGCAGGAAGCAAGCTCGCAGGTCTCTTACAAGGCACGAATCCCACTCCTAAGTATGGAGCCTAAATTATCCCCCAAAGGCCCTGCCTTCTAATACTACATTGGGAGTTAGGATTTCAACATATGATTTTGGGGGGGCACATGCATTGAGGCCCTGACAACGCCTTCATCTCTTTCCCATTTACTGCACTGCTTTCTGCTGTGCTTCTGGCCACCCTGACTTTCCTGATTTTCCTGTCGTAGGTCTTTGCTTTTACTGCTCCCTCAGCCTAGAACATATGTCCCGTTTATTTGCATGTCTTGCTGTCTCCAGTATTATTCAGCTCTTGGCTCAGATGTCAGCCTTGAGAGACCTTTACTGACTACTCTCTCCAAAGAGCATCTCCTCCTTTATCCCTTTTTTCTTTAGAGCACTTATCACTCCTTGACATTCTGTAATGCATCAAGTTATATGCTTAGCCTCTAACTTCCTGTAGTGGATTGAACTGTGATCCTCCCAAAGATACCCATTTCCTAACTGGGGAACTTATGAATGTGACTTTATTTGGAAAAAGGGTCTTTGTAGATGTAATGAAGGTTAGGACCTGGGGATGAAGTCATCCTGGATTTAGGGTGGGCCCTGAATCCAACGACAAGAGTGTTGAGAAGAGAAAAGGAGAAGATAAAGCTCTTGACTCTCTTGCCCTATACTAAGGACGATGATGATAAAGATAAGAGCTAATATTAACATATGAAGAGATTTGCTTTTGTTTTCTTTTTAATGTTCCTGACAATCACATGAGATGGTGAGTTATTACAGTCTCACTTTGGAACTAACCGAATTGAAGCTCACAAAAATCTCAATGACGTGCCCTGAGATCACATAGCTGCTACTAAGATGCCTCATCAAGTGGAACAGGGTCTCAGCTGGGACACCTGCATCTCTGTAGGCCTCGAGAGTGGTGTGGCCCGGCTCCAACTCTGTGCTCCTTGTAGATCTGTGCTTTCTAGCCTTGGCATTAGTAGTAGGGAAGAGAAACCTCCATCGGGACTGTACGATATGCAAATATTGTAGTAGGTATTTTCTCCCTCATCAGTCTTCCTGACGTTTCTGTAAGGCTGCCAGTATTGGCTTCAATTTACAGGCATGAAAACGGATATTAGCACAGAGCTGAAGGGAGATGGAGGGACTGTAAAGTCTGCTTGGTTGACCCAAAAGTTCCTGATCTTTCCACCACAGACAACTTTCAGACTTTGCGCACCTGGGCCACCAGTGAGTTTATGCTGACTCTTTTGTGCCTCAGTTTGAGCTTTCAGGTGCAGTTTCTCAGAGTTCTACCACTATGCTGCACTCACCACCCTTTTCCATCCTTCCTCTCTCCCTCCTTATAAGAAGGGTTTTGTTTTTCCCATCAGTCACACCGGGAGCCTGAGATTCTTGCTGCTTTCTTTTCTTTGGACAGCCAAGTAGGAGGTGAGCCAAAAGTTGTAAAGCCACACCCGGGGTTTTAGTGTCTCCTCTACACTCAGTCTCCCTCAGCTGAAACTTTATTTTGCTTGTATATTTCTTGCCCCCACATCCCCTTTATTTTCTGACACTGCTTTTTCATTGCTTTGGGAACCCCAGGAGGCCTGAGAATAGAGCTCTGCAGAAAGATAAGCCGCCCTAAGGAAAGGTCAGTCTCCCAAGAAAAGCCTGGAAACTAGGTATTAATAAAGTATGCTTTGCTGTGGTGAGTGCAGATAACACTGTCCTTCACATCCTCCTCAACCTCTGTCTTCTTTGAAAATAAAAGTGTTCCCAGTTCTAGAGACTTTATGACTCCATGGCTATATCTGATTAGGGTAGGTGCAAGAAATAGTCCATAGGCAGGGACTATTCATGCTTTGTAATAACAGGAGAAAGGATCCCAGTGCTCCCTGTACAGTGTTCATTCTGTCTTCAGTTGATTCATTTTTAGATGCATAAAATGCTTCCTCTAATGTAAAATTGGTAAACTGCCTCAACCTACTGGGTTAATTTTAAAGGAAAAAGACTAATGTCTTTCATTATTTTTTTTCATATTAGTCTTTTACTGGTATTTCTGTTATATCTGATAACATCATTTCTGAATTAATTAATTGATACCTTTACTCCAGGATCTTATGTTTGTAGTTTGAAGGCAGTATCACTAAATGGTAAGGTCAGCAGCTTGTCTCCGAATAAGTGGAATTTGGGTAATCAGTCATTGAATTGACCGTTCCTAATCACACAATTCATTAACACAATTTTATACTAATTGCATACCTATTAGTTGTAAAAATAAGAATACTTAATGGTTTGTAACATATATAGGCTTAAAAAGAAAGTTTCCCCTGTCTTTCAACCTACAGAATAACCCAGTAAACATATGGAACCAGACAGGATTAAGCCACTTTTACAAACAAGGAGACAGACTCAGCCAAGGAAGGAACTTGCTTGGAGTATCTGAATATTTACCTACAGTGAGAATCTCTTAACTGGTATCTTTTCTTACAATCAGCATTTCTTCCATCCTTCCATTTTGCACTGCTACCTCTGGTCTTTAGAGATGTGTTCACATTTAGAGAGGAAAGAAGACAAAAAATTCTAGGGCCAATGAAAGGAAGGAAGGTATAAAGGCCCAGTGTGTGCTAGGCCAGGCTAGCTATTTTGTGGATGCTATTTCCTCCTCATGAAAAAGCCTAGTGTGCCCTCTCCAAGAGAGAAAGGGAGAATTCTAAAATCTCCACACTTAACAGCTTTTGGCAGGGTTGTATCCTTTCCATTGAAAGAATAATAATTAATTTTTTATCAGCCTGTCAAGGATGTTTAGTCTTTTGGTAACAGTTCACAGCACTAAGATGCGTAGGACTGTCACATTTCTATAAACTGTAGCCAACTCCAAAGATCACTGAATAATTCAGCAGGGAAAGTTCCTAGTATATTAATGACAAGGAGATGTGAGCCTGGCTATGGATTGGGCACAGGTAGAAATCACAGTTCCTCACCAAGGGAAAATGTATCATTAAAAGCTGGAGGAACCAAAGAGTTTCAGTTAGACATCTGTCAACTTTATTATTTGCTTCATTGCATTCCTCTTGAATAATCTATGTTTATACATTTTACAAATATAATCAGGACCTTATTAAACATTTATTACAAATATTTCAGAGTTTGAAGTGAAGATGTGAAAAAGCATTTATTTTCCAGTTTTATATATCACTTAAAGGATATATTTTATATGCAGCAATTATTAACAAATATATATATATATATCATATTTTTGTGACTTAACACATAGCTATCACTTGTGTGTGTGTGTATATAAATATATATATATATTATATATATATGTAATATATATATTATACATATATATATATATATATATATATATATATAAACTGTGTCTCATGTTTGCCTGTTTTTTTTTTTATTTCTAGTCTTTTAAATCTTCAAGAACGTACTTGGGTTATAAATTTTCTGAATACGCAGTAAGTGACCATGAGTGACCCTCTGAAGCATTTTAATGTGTGGTAATGCATCTAGGTGTGACAGAGGACAGAGGAGGGGGTCTTTGGGATGAGACATAGCAGTGTGGAGTTTCTGGCTGAGAAAGATTGAGAACTCCATTTTCCTGTCAAGATGTTAAAATTTATGTTTATAGCCTACTTTTGCAAAATTTCTCTGTCAAAAATTATATTTAGTAAATTCAGGACGTAGTTCTCCTGGAATGCCCTATTACATAAAAGATAGTTTACTATGTAGGTAATCATATAGAACTTTGTTTTTCCTTTCAGATTTATGAGAATCAATGTGTGGGATCATGTCTGTGGGTAGGGACGTTATGTGGTCAGGAATTTTGACCCATCAGGGACAGATGTGGTGATGAACCATAAGGAATTGTGTGACGTGAGCAGTAACTAAAACAAAAAGATCTGGCTAGAGCAGCAGCTGAAATGATTTCTTGAGGGAGGACAGAGGCTAGAGATAAACTCGTAAAGAGAAATTTTTGGTGAGTTTATGGAATGGAACTTAGCATATTCTTGTGCACTGTAATCTTCTAATTTGTTGTGAGCATGGGGGTTACAATAGTCAGTTTAGGTGAGGAAACTGCCCCCTTCTTCCAGTGTTCATTATTAATTTAATTAACACCCTTTGACTGATCAAGTCTTTTGGTACTTACTTCAGTGTTGATCTTCACGGTCATCTGGCCAGCAGTTAACCTTTTTCTCCTACTGGCTGTGCAGGAAGGGAAAACTCACATGTATTCTCTGCAACCTTGTCTGTGATTGGCCATGACCTTGAAAACCTTGAGATGAGATACATGGAGAAATTTGTAAGACTGTTTTACAAGCAGCCTCTCCTCCCTGCCAAATTTTCTCATAGCAATCAGGCTTACGGAGATATATGTCCTAAAACACCAAGAATTTAAATCGGGGAAGATGGATGGCTGCCATTGGGAACTGGGCTGCTGTAGCTGGACATTGATGTGTGGTCCGCTCGCCTTTATTGAAATGAATGTAACAACATAGCTTTCACTGTGATTTAGGTGCTCACAAATTGTTAGCAGTGGAAGGGTCCTCTGAGGTCACGTAGCTCAGTTTCTAGATTTAGCAGATGAGCAAAGAGAGCTCTTAAGAGATACTGCTCAAGTGTGCAAGGCCCAGCTGGAATCCTGATGTCTCAAAGCCCATTCCATTTGAGACTTTCTCTCCATAAGTCCCACTGCCCTGTGTTCAAATCTTGGCTCTACTTACTACCTGAGAAACCTCTCTCTGTGTTTCAATTTCTCATCCATAATATACAAGTAATAATAGTATATAGGGCAAGTAGCTTTATGAGGAGTAAAACGAGTTGCAATGTGTCTGACAAATAGTAAACATCATATTGTGGCTATTTTTGTGCTTGTTCTTAGCGTCTAGTATTAGAAGAAAGAGAGAATTGCATTGTGTTTCTCTAGATCAATCATTGGTTCTCAACTTGGGGAGATTTACCCCCAGGGGACATTTGGAAATGTTTTTGGTTGTCTTAGCTCAAGGTCAGAGGGTGCTCTGCCATCTATTGGTAGAAGCCAGAAACGTGACTGAACATCTCTCAAAATGAGCTGTGTTGCTGAACATCTTATAATGAATTCTCCCTACTTTTAAAGCCTGTACGTAAGATGTATTTCCACAATGTCAACACCCTTCATTCTTCTCCAGCAATTAGTTGTTATGATCTCAGCAATTTCAGATGATCCAAGTTTTTTTCTTGACACATAAGTTTGCAAGAAGGTATACATTTTAGTACTATGTATATTTGTTATTCACTTGGATTATGTAGAGTGTTGCTATGCATTGTTTTTGATTTCATGTTGAAATAGAAAAATAAATCTTAGGGTCAGAAGTCTTAATAGATGGTGATGTGCTTTTACAACTGTTAAAATAGAAGAAGGCTTTCCCAACCATCGACATTTATTTCAATACTGTTTTTAAAGTTTCTCCCTGCCCCAGTATTCTTTTTTTTTTTTTTTAATGCTGTATTGGTGCAAGGAGACAGTTGTGACCTTGATGTAACCTGCAAGTATTTTTCTCTTATTTGTAAAAATGAAACATCAAATCTCACAAAATTAGATGTAATATATACCTGAGATCATGTAGAAGGTTATAGCCTTTTCAAAAAGCAGTTTCCTGTAATGCCTATGTTTATAGAGTTATAAGATCCCTTTAAAATTGTGAATAACCAGGAGAATATAGTGGCTGATAGCCCAACAGGGAGAGCTGACAGTTCCAGCTGCCTTGTGTTACATTTCATTGTGAGCAACAGTATCATATAGAGACCTCTTTAAATATAAATTTTAGCATGACAAGCTCTCCCAAAGGGAGCACTTTTATAAGTGTGATACACTTTTAAGAAAACACTACTCACACACATACACATATATGCTATATCATAGATACAGTGTGTAAATGTGAGATATAAATATGTATATATTAAGCTGAACTAGATTTAAATCTAAAGATGCATCTCTAGATTTTTTCCCTTACTTTCTCTTTTATGTTAGTCAACTAGGTTGCAATAATGCTGTGTAACAAACTGTCCCAAACTCAGTGGGCTTGCAACAGTAAATATTTATCCTCCAATTCACATTTCTGCAGGTGACTCTGGTTCAGCGGATAGAGACCAGGTTCAGCTGGGAGGCTCAGGCTTGTCAGGTGTCTGTATCTATGTGTCCTAGTGTGCAGTTTGAGACAGATTGGTTTTATCACAGTGGATAAGCTAGAGCACAAAAGCCAAGTCAAACCTCACAAACATTTAAGGCCTCTTTTCAGATCCTAGTCTCTAAGGTTCTGTTGGCCAACGCGACACATGGCCAAGTCAAATGTCAGTGGACTGAGAAAAATATTTTTCCCGCAGTGAGAAAGAAAGGGGGATTTGAATACATATTTGTTCAAAACTATTTCCAATGATCACCTTCTTATTTCAGGTCATGGTAAATTTTCTCTGTTTCCTGGGGTTATGTTCTCTGCCTCTTCCCACCCTAAGATTTGAGGCCAGTTATCAGAAAAGCAAGCCCAGATCTGTGCCATATCATTTAGCTTGACATTCTATAGCACACATCTATGTTTTTCCTCATTTGTAATGCTATGTTAATGTATGCGTGGATGTGGTTAATTTGTTTGAGACAATAATTTAATTACAGACTCAGACATTCCACAGCATAAACAGCTTAATAGGAAAGGAAGACATAAGAATGGCTGAAAACTTCAGATTTGGTACCAGAGTGGAATTATGAAATGACACACCAATTAGGAGATGCAAATGAGTTTTAAGAAAAACAAGCATTTTGGAATGTTTTATGTCTTCTTCGAGAGAGCATTAGTTAGCAAATCAGAGAAGAAAAATAGTACACAGTATTGCAGGTCATGACAGGTCTGTTTCATTCTTCTTCACTCTATCAAATTACATATTTTCTTGTCTCTTGTTCTCTGTGACTTATTTATTTAACTTTATATATACCAGGGTTCAAGCTCCCAGCAAAACAGTTAACTTTGCTACCCCTTGACATGTGCTGTGCATACAAGAGGAAATCATGTAACCCCAATAGAATGTCTGTGATAGACACAATGGCCCTCAGTGACCCATCACCCTTGTACAATCCCCTCCTCTTTGAGTGTGGATGGCATCTTTGAATATGATGAGTTAACATTCCTGTGATTATATTGCATGTCAGAGCTGACCTTAAAGTAGGGAGATTATCTGTGTGGACCTAATATAATCACACGATTCTTTGAAAGGGTAGAGCTTTCTCCAACTGGTGGCAAAGAACAGGCCAGAGAGCTTCAAAGCATGAAAAGGACTCAATGTACTGTTGACAGTTGGAGGATGAAGAAGGCCACATGGAAAGGAATGGAGGACAGACAGCCAACGCATCAGAGCCACCCTGAGAAGAGACAGACAACGAACAAATGGGAACCAAGGACCTGTCACCACAAGGTACTGGATTCTGCCAGTAACCCGAATGAGCTTGGATGTGGATTAGTTGCTGGAATTTCTAGATAAGCACACAGCCAGCTGATACTTGGAGTTCAGCCTTCTGGGATCCTCAGTAGAAAACGAAGGATGAATGATATGAACAATAAATGAATAATGTTTTCAGCTGCTAAATTTTTGGTATCTTATGCAGAGGTGTAAAATGAATACTGTATCTTAAAACTTTTATACCTGTGTGTTTCTGTTTATCAGTGTCAATGTTACCCTCCTGATATGTTAAAGATGACACATTAGCTCTGACAAATCAAATTACATAGACTTTGCTATTTTTAGATTGGCCTTGGTGTTTACTTAAGTCATTTAATCTTGCCCTTGTAAAGAAGCAGATTTAGATTTTGTGGGGTTTGAAACTTATATAATTTTAGGTCTCCCTTTAAGAAAAAGATTACATGAATAAAATATAAAATTAAGTGTAAAGTTGAAGAAAGTTTATTTAGGATGAGATATTATAAATTTCAAAATTATAAATTTTAGAAAGTTGATAAGTTACATAAATATAAAAAACTAAAACAGTAGCATGTTTTAAATGTTACCTGCTTTATTGAACTCTGTGATATTTTTCTTAATTCATACTTACATACTATTAGATAATTTTGCAATATTTCTTGCACAGAGAATATAAAGGTAGCTCAGATTTATAGCAGAGTTAATAGAAATTCATTTTAAATTACAAATAAGAGAATTTCCCAACCTATTATTTGTAATAATATACAATTTTTTTAATTATTGTCAAATACGAGACAATGTCTTTTGATTTTCTTTCATATCTCAAACTTTGTTGTGCAATAGTAAATCATCTTTAAATTGAAACACCAGTTTCTCATTGGTGTTCTTGTGTTAGTAGTATATTAAGAGTTATTTTCTCAGTATCAGTAATTTGTGTTATTTTAATGTGAAATTGAGTATTTTATCCAATATATTCATTTGATACATTATTTATTTCTCTTCATTACTTGAATTATCAATCCAAGAGCTCATACATTACTTCTGGCCAAAATATATCTCTTCTACTTATGGCCATTCCTTTTATGCAAACTAATTTGTTTTTTTTTTTGGTATTTTCTTCATGTCAACACAATTTCTAAATTGGTAATTTCACTTTTCACTTTTATCACTATTATTACTGTGTATTATTTTTGCCTTCCTTTATTTTTTATTGAGATATGATTGGCAAATAACATTGTATTGTTTTAGGTGTACAGTATCATGAGTTGATAAGTATGTATATTGTGAAATATACCCCAATAAATATATTGAACATCCATAATATTTTATGATTATTATCTAAATTTTATTCCATTACTTTAATATGCCATTCTATAAATGACAATAAAGGTAATTTCACATACATACTAATCAAGATCTATAATTTCTCGCTGTTTTATTGAAATGTGCTACAACATGTTTTCAAGTTGCAACTAAAATGGCATATTTGAGCTCTCAAGCTTTTGAATATTTTACAAGCTTTTCCTTTTTAAGTTTTTCTTGAAAGTCTATAGAAATATATTTTTGGAGAGCCTGGTTGGCTGAGTTGGTTAAGCATCTACCTCTTGATTTTGGGTCAGGTCATCATTTTGCCCTGCTTTGGGCCCAGTGCTGACAGCACAGAGCCTGCGTGGGATTCTCTGTCTCCCTCTTTCTCTGTCCCTCCCCCCACTCATTCTCTCCCTCTCTGTCTCTCTCTGTCTCTCTCTGTCTCTCTCTGTCTCTCTCTCTCTCTCTCTCACACACACACACACACACACACACACACACACACACACAACAAATAGACATTTAAAAAATAGAGATATATTTTTGATGCCTAAAATATCTTTGACCCCAAGTTGTAAGTCGCGAGCCTTGAACAGTTTTGTAATGAGAGTCCATCCAGTATTCATATACTTTCATTGCTGGGGACTGCCAGAGGCGTTCATATCACCTGTGGGTAACCTTTATATCAAGATGCCAGGGAAGTTCACACATTAGGTGGTAGTCAACTTTGAGGAAGCCTCTCCTATCCTAGGACAATCTTCTGTAACTTGGCTACACATAAAGTATGATAAGGAACCACACAAATCGACCTATTAGCTCAATGGAATCTTTTTCTTTTCGTGAAACTTCAAAAAGGAACCTATCCAATGACACTTGCTTTTGCCTCCTTTTGAGGATGATGTGGAAATGTGACATTGCATTGTCATTGAACAGATCCACTGCTACAGCCTTATTTGATGCTTTTCTACAAAATTTTGCACTGTTTCCCACATTTTACACATCTTACTAATCCCCTTTGAAGTGAGGGATTCCTCTGCCTTTTTTCTCCTCCTTCTCTGCAGACAAGATCTCCTCCATAACCTCTTGCTGTTGCTTGCGATGCAGGTTCATCAGTTGTTCAGTGGTCAGCTCTCGGCCCTGTTCCTCCACCAGCTTTGAATGTCATCCTCAATCACCTCCAGTCCCCTGGTCTTCCCCAAGGACACAATTTCCTTGACAACTGGCAGCTCTTGTTCGTGAGCAAGCCTGTCTAAGTCATGTCCAAGAATGTCATGAGGCCACAGTGTTCTCCAAAGCAGAATTGAGGGTTCTCTTGGTGACCCCATCCCATGTTTTGTCAATGATCTTGAGGCAGTTCATGATGTAGAAATGGTTTTTCCAAAACTTTTGGAGAGTAAGGTTGGTTCCTTTGGGCACCTCGAAGCATCACTAAAATAGTGCTTTGGTATAAAGGTTTTTAAAGTTCAAAATGACCTGCTGATCCATGGGCTGGCGGATTGGAGTGGTGTTGGGAGGGAGGAACTTAAACTTAATGAACTCGAATTCCTCGGGTAAGTTGTCTTCGAAGCCTGGAGGAAGAGCAGGAGTATTATCCATAAACAGAAAGGATTTGAGGGTAAAATTCTTTCCTAAAAGCTATTTCTTTGGGCGCCTGGGTGGCTCAGTCAGTTAAGCGTCTGACCTTGGCTCAGGTCATGATCTCCTGGTTTGTGAGTTCAAGCCCCACGTTGGGCTCTGTGCTGACAGCTCACAGCCTGGAGCCTGATTCGGATTCTGTGTCTCCCTCTGTGCCCCTTCCCTGTTCACACTCCATCTCTCAGTCTCTCTCTCTCTCTCTTTCAAAAATAAACAAACATTAAAAAAAATTAAAAGCTATTTCTTCACTGCAGGACTGAAGGCCTCATTGATCCGCTCAATAAACAGGATATGAGTGACCCAAATCTAGCATTTCACTGGCTCTTCTGCACTTTGCATTTCCTGAAGGCTCCTGGATTCTCGGAATGATACAGGAGCAGGAGCTTGACTTTGAAATCCCTGCTTGCATTAGCACAAAATAAGAGGGTGAGATGGTTTATTATCACCTTGCATTCTCTTCTTATGTAATGTAAGTCCTCTTTGGCATCTTTTCCCTAAAAAGCCCTGTCTCATCACAGTTAAACACTGGCTCCAGCAGGTAGGACTCAGAAGCCATGAGCTTATGGAACTCAGTAGTGAATGTCTTAGCTGCCTTAGTGTCCAAACTTGCAGCCTCTCCATGCCTCACAACACTATGGATGCTACTTCTCCTCTTAAAGTTATCAAATCATCCTCCGCTTGCCTTGAAACCTTCTTTGTTTTCTGTTGATGTACCTGACAGTTTACTTAGGAGGTTGGTATACAAGGCCTTTGCTTTCTTGCAGGTAGAGTTCTTGGTCATGGTATCACCTACTAGTTGGTTCTCGTTTATCCAAACCAGAAGTGACTTTTCTATATCTTCCAGAACACACATGGCTTTTGCTTTGATATTGTCATGAGAAATGATTTTGCTGCATTTAGCCCCCTTATTTCTTCTTTCTTGTTTAATATTGTGCAAATGTTCGATGTAGACTTCTTATAAAATGTTACAATTTCAGCCACTTGCTTACCTTGTTGGTACTTCTTGATGATTTCCTTCTTAACTTCCACCATTATCATCTCCTTCTTCTTACTACCTTTCCTTCCGACCTTTTTCTGCATGGGGATCATTGTATACACTCACACCGGTGTTGACCACAGTACAGTATTAATAAACTCTTGTCATATACTGTATTTAATGAAATTGGCAATAGGCAGCAGAGGAAAGAGTCTATATCTGCAGGCAGACTAGACTAGAATGAAACAAAGCATTCCTGCACTTACTCTTGCATGGAAAAGCAAAGGACTGTCCATAGTTGCTTTAAAGTGACAAAAAAAATACACTAGTGCCAGTTGTGGGCACCTTCCAATGTTCTGAAAAATTACTGATTTCTGCCAAACACCACGGCCTGAGACTAAGCATCCATCCACCCACAATACCACAGTGAGAATTAGAGAGAGAGAGAGAGAGAGGAGAGCATTGGCTCAGTTGTGATCATGTGACATTCGGCATTATGTACTACTCATATTGCAAGATATCACTTACTTGTCAAGTTAAAATTTATTAGAAATATTTGCTCATCTTGTGGAACACTCACAGAAGAAATTACTCACAGTCCAAAGTTTTACTGCATATCTTAAAATCTGGCATTGTGATACCTCCAACTTTGGTTTTCTTTCTCAAGATTGCTCTGACTATCCAGGGTCTTTTGTGACTCCATGCAGACTTTGATATGATTTGTTCTAGTTTTGTGAAAAAATGTTATTGGTATTGTGTTAGGGATTGCATTGAATCTGTAGGTTGCTTTGGGTAACGTAGACATTTTAGCAATGTTAATTATGAAGTAGGCACTTTAACAAAGATTGGAGACAGCATTACTTAAAATCCTCTTTTGTTCCCTCGACAAAGTATATTTTGGACCCACATGTAAATAATTTTGGAAGTTCTGTGATTCAAATGTGTAAAAAACATTTTCTTCATAACCTGGAGGAGAAGTATTACTCTGAGCTAAGCTTGTCACTATGGGCAGAACTTTTCAGTGTTCTTCATTAGTAGATGGTTTTATCTAAGGTCAGTGTTACCCAAATGTAACTCTGTACTCAAGTGTCTCTTTTCACCAGAGATGTTAATCAGTGTTAAACTGGAAAAAAAAAAAAAAAAACCAAAAACAAAGAAACAAAATCTCAGAACCTTTGACTGAATTACTTTTGGAAACCCTGGGTTTAACAGTTTCCTTTAATGCAGAGCTTTTCAGAGTCTTTAATGTGCCAAAGCACATCATAAATTTACTGCAGAGTGATAGAATATGCATTTTCTAAAATTTATTTGACCACAGTAATTTTGTGGGGAGTCAGATATGCAAAATGAGCTTATTAAGGCTTAGACACCCTAGATTTTCTTGTAGCACTCTTTGGGTTAGGCAGGTCTGTGGGTGTCATCCTTTTACTGTCCAGATACCTCTCATGTATCCTGTTCTGGAACACACTAGCTCCACTGTCTCCAAGTTTTCTGATTCCTGTGTTCCAAGGTATTCTTTTGATGTTGAATTATTGTTTACATCACATTTACATCAGAAAATCCTTGATTTCTAGAGGAGGCCCCTGACATGCTATAGCTTCATTCCATACTTTGAGTTTCTGATTATCCCTAATGAGCCAGCGACCTCCCCCTTGCACATAATCACCTGATGTGAGCCTTGATGTCAAAGTACCAGTACTCACAATTTTAGCCATGGCTCATTGTTGGAAAACTGCTATTTAAATGCTATGTATGTGTGAAGTTGTCTATTTTTGTTGTTAAAGGTTGTCAGGTGGCAGTGTGATTTTATACCATAAACCATAAGACTTATTTTCTTCTTTATTTGGCCATGTGCCCGTTCTGTATTCCCTCATGATAACACGTGCCCTAGGATTTGTGTGAAAATGTATTTGGGGAGGGCACATGGTTTAGTGGAAAGAACATTTAGATTTTCAAATCTGAAGATCCAATTAAGTTCAAGGCCCAGCACCTCTATGTATTATAATAGTGTATGGCTATATACAAATTATTGAAGCTTTGTTGTACACCTCAAATTTATCCTGTGTAATTGGGCAAAATTGGCAATGAGATTCTCGTAAAGCAAATACAAAGGTTTCTGGAGCAGTGTCTGAAATGGAAGAGACACTCACGAATGTTAGCTCAATCCAAACATTAGTGTTTCAGTGGTCTTGTAATTTTCTGTGAGGTCTGATATAAATCTCTAAACACAGTCATTGGATATTATACACAATTAAAATGTTTCCTTAATTTATAGCACCAAGGAAACCAATGTTAAGAATTTGAAGAATCCTTGAAATTCACCCATTATCAATGTTTTCTTTCTTTTCCCTTTCAACCTTCCTTTCTTCCATCCTCCCCCTCCTTCCCTCTTTCCTTCCTTCCTTCCTTCCTTCCTTCCTTCCTTCCTTCCTTCCTTCTTCCTTCCTTCCTTCCTTCCTTCCTTCCTTCTTTCCTTCCTTCTTCCTTCCTTCCTTCCTCCTTCCTTCCTTCCTTCCTTCTTTCCTTCCTTCCTTCCTTCTTCCTTCCTTCCTTCTTTCCTTCCTTCTTCCTTCCTTCCTTCTTCCTTCCTCCTTCCTTCCTTCCTTCCTTCCTTCCTTCCTTCCTTCCTTCCTTCTTCTTTCCTTCCTTCTTCCTTCCTTCTTCCTTCCTTCCTTCCTTCCTTCCTTCCTTCCTTCCTTCCTTCCTTCCTCTAAATGGGGTATGTTCTGGTGGTTCTTTTAATTTTAGAAGCTGCTAGCTCCTATAAAAAAGTAATCCCAGAGTTTGGGAGGAAAAAACACTTTAGCTGTTGTGATGGAACTGGGAAAACTGGAAAACATGGAAGGCATAGCTGAATGTTGTTTTTTATGCATTGGATGATTTTAAGAGCTATTTGTTTTACTATGTACTTAATGGTTTTTGTTGTTGTTGTTGTTCTTGTTTTTGATAATAGTTTTGTGTCCTTCTTCTCACCACAGTCATGCGGGGCACATGCCTGCATTACAGGAGCTTGAATGAGATCTCACGTAACTCAGGTCCTGGGACACAAGCCTCAATAAAACTGGGAGGTCATATGTGCTCTATGTGCAGCATGTGTTTCCACCTTGTGCCATTTTACTATATTGAGGGAAAACACAGTTATAAGGCATAAAATATTGGAAACAGAAGGAAATCCTAGGAACTCCACTATATAATAAGCGTAGCTGAGGAGCCAAGGAATAATAAGGAAGAGAAAGGAAAGGAATAATGGCTTGTGGCACTTTGGAAGTAAAAGGCTAGAACTGAAAGGGAGAGGAACACTTTTGAGCTTCCTCTCTACACCTACAGGCACTGATATGGACCACAGAATCCAGGCTTAATTCTACTCTTCTGTATTCTCAAAATTGAACTCGGCACCCTGCATATCACAGGTGATATTTATGGAAGATGTCTTAGTTTCTTAGGGTGATATTACAAAGTACCACAATCGGGGTGGCTCAAAACAACAGGAAGCTAGAAGTCCACAGTCAAGGTGTTGTCAGGGCCATACAGCCTCTGAAGTCTCCATGGAAGATGCCTCTTCTAGCTTCTAGTGGTTTCTGGAAAACCTTGGCATTCTTTGGCTTGGAAATGCATCACTCAGGTCTCTGCCTTTGTCTTCTCATGGCCTTCTTTTCTGTGTCTCTGTTTCAGTGTTCAAATGTTCCTGTTCCTATAAAGACTCCAATCATATTGGATTTGGAGCCCACTCTATCCAGTATGACCTCATCTTAACTGGATCACATCTGACCCTATTTCCAAATAAGGTTGTATTCACAGGTTCTGAGTAGACATGAACTTTTAGGGGGCACTATCCAACCCAGTACAGAGGGTTTTATTTGTTAGTTTGTTTCTGCAGTATGCCAAGAGCTATGCCAAAACACACACAAGTTGATAAGCTTCTGTACTTTAGGATATAAAGTTTAAAAGTATCCTACTGCCCTTTTAGTACCATGAACTTTAATGCATAAACAGTACTTAATCACGTGCAGCAATGTGCTGTGGTACCACTATTCATAAACTGCTGTTTAATAACATGTTAAAGGCAACCTTCTACAGTATCCTGTCCAATGAACTTTGATGTTCAGAATAGAAGTTGGAAAGTGACAAGAAAATGTTGAGTAGCTTTTACAGGAGCCAGAACCTCAATTGACTAAAGTTTGGGGAACCAAAGATTACCTGAAATATCTGTGCCAATTTAATACTCAATGTGTGGTGCTCAGAGCAGACCCAGATTCTTCACTGAATACATACGCACTGTGACCATGGAGAAATGGGACTGTTGTGTGGCTTTGGAGGAATTCTCTGTCATTACTATATGGCCTCAGTGTAATTTCGTAGTTGTTTTCTTTAAGTGCTAAGTAGTTGAGGGGAAAAAATGGAAGCAGCGTGGTGTAACAGGAAAAATGAAGAGATTTATTTTAATTTTAATTTTTTTTATTTTTTTGCCTTGGGTGTAATAGGGCTCAATATCCACTGCCGAGATTTACTGACTTTGAATAAATTAGTTTTTTTTTGGGGGGGGACTTTGTTTTCTTTTTAAATATAGAAATTAACAATATCCTCTTCTCAGAGAAGCTGTGCCGATTAAATGAGGTAATAAATGTAATCGTGGTAGATGAATAGAGTGTCTCTTTCCATCTTTCACTTAAGGGTTGTCACTTGTTGAAGTCAAATTTAAGATACAAAGTAAAACAAACAAAACTATACTAAGAAAACAGAATTAGCAAATGCAGAGATGCAGTACTGAATGGCAATTTCCTTTTTTGGTGTCAGAGTCTACATAACACGTTAATTTATAACCATCCCTAGCTTGCAAAATCTCAAATGCCCAGCCTCAGTAGGACACCAACCAGGCTCATGGGTGTTAGCATTTATGTTCTGTTGGACGGAGTTTTTTCTTGACTTTCTGGAATTAATGAAGCATTTACCAGTCAATGACTCTTCTGCACCTGGGCCTTCCTTGCCTCACAGTGCCTAATTCGTGAGAGTGTATTTACGTGAGAGTGCCAAGATATCTGTCAGGCAGGTTAAAGAAAGCTCATAGCACCATCCCTGAATTTAATCACTACTGTGGTGGATTGCAAAGGCTGGAGGGTGAGATTCACTAAGAGAGATTATTTTCCAGACTGAGCTACTGGCTCCAAAGATTTAGGTTTTCAGGAATGGGGTAGAATCCATGAATAGACATTTACAAAGCACCCCAGGGATTGCTGATTTAGATAATATACAGACCTATCTTTGAAAAACTCTAGAAGAAGCAAAGATAATATGTAGTCAGAGCAGTGAGGGACCCCAAGATTGAAATACATCCCCAAAGTAAGGAACAACATAAAACATTGAGTTCATTTTGTTTCTTCAGTCAATTCATATGGAAGTATGGTTTGTAAATGTAGGGTCAATAAAATTAATGGGGCTTCTCCAACCTCTATTAACATCAAACAGGATGTTTCAGAAGAATAGAGAATGCTTACAAATGAAATGATGGTGTTTGAACTCCATTTGTCCTAAGTAACTGAGGTCTTTGTACTTTACAGAAAGGAGGGATTGGCAAAAATTACAGGAAAACATGATTCATAAAAAAATCTAGCAGTGATGGTGTAGCACCTTCAGGAGAAAAGAGAACCCTGATTTGAAATTATAGACTCTTGGTCTTAGTTTGGAGGTATCATCAGCATAGCAAAATACCCCCTCTAGTTTTCATGGTTCATTGGAAATACACCCTGAAAACATCTTATTTTTCCTCATGAGTGAAGTCCCCAAAGAATGAAGCCTTTTAAGTAGATTTACCTACTAATAGGAAGAATGCTGTGAGTAAATCTGGTTCTAGAGCAAGGAGTATTTAAATTATTTTCCAATGTGTTCCATTTCACAAATTGAAATATGTTGTAAATTACTAAATTAGTTTTTGGCTTGGTAAACCTATTGATTAAATGAAGCTTGGTCAGCCTGAGAGTTCCTTGAGAGCAAAGTCTTGTTTTATTCTTCTTTGTAACAGAAGTTGCTTCTTAGAGATTCACTTGAGATAAGGAGTCAGTAAGTTTGAATAGAATGGATGGGGATATAGTGGAGGGTTGTGAAACGGACTGGAATATAAAATAATACAATGGAATGGGAAGGAAAAGGTTGAAATGAATGGAATATGGAATGGATGGAATGTGGAATGGAATGGATGGTGTGTGGAATGGAATGGAATAGAATGAAATGGAAAAGGATGAACTGGATGGAATATGGAATGGAAGAAAGTGGAATAGAACAGAATAGAGTAAGTGGACTGGCATATAGTATTGGATGTGTTAGAGTTTTGACGTTGATCAACTCCGGATGAATGTAGTAGTCAGGAGTGTGGGCTTATCAGACAATACGGTTTTCCTTGTAGACTCTACCACAATAGCTGTAAACTCAGGCAAGTTATTAGAGTTGACTCAACATTTATTTCCTCACCTGTAAGATGGAGATAAGAGTATCTACATCAAAAATGTTTAAATGAAATTAAAATAAAATCTATGTAATGCCCTTAGCATAATCCTTGTTCATGGTTAATGCTATATTAATGTTAGTAATTATTTAAAGGACAAGATGCCACTAATAGGACATCAATGCACACTGGTGTTTCTAAAGACAACATAGAACTCTCTCTATATCTTGTACCACAAAACCACAAGCAGTCTGTCTTCACATAAATCATTAGCGCTAGCATTATCTACATGATTATTGTAAACACAGGACTGTGTTAAGTACTTTATGTGTACTTAGTCATTAAATGGTCACAGATTCTATGCAGTGGGTCCTATTCCCATTTTATAGAGAGGAAACTCCATGCACAGATGGTAGACACCTTGCCCAGAGTCACATATTTAGTACATAGCAAAGCCATAATTCATAAATTCAGTCTAGACTCTAAGCTCATACCCAACTACTCTTCTGTACCACTGTCATGATCATTTCAGTTTCCATGAAGTTTGCTACCAGAGTCATCTGTCCTCTGCTCGATCTGCTTGCATGACTTCACAAAGCTTCATGGCTACTCAGAGAATTTGCTTTATTATGAGGGTTTTTTTCCTTGTAATTTCCTAATGCTTTGTAAAATTTGTTCCGACTTTCATTTCTTTTGCATCACTTTTGTCTTCCCAGCTTCAATTGCTTAAGTGAATGGGTTTTATAGGATTCCCTGAGGAGTAAATGCAATACCAAGCTAATACATGCCTGTAATAAATGAGGCACATATCAAGATGTTTTTCTGCTTTCTCCTTACTATTCATCCCTACTAAACTCCAAATCAATTTTAGTCAATTTAAAATCAACATGATTTTCTGTTCTCCAGAAAGTCATTATTGATTATTTATCTTCCCATTGGATATTAAATGTGTGCTTGGATATAACAGATGAAAATGGTCTCAAATGAGGTAGGACTATTAAGCTGGTTAGCAGGCTAGACAAGCTATTGGTCCTGGACCACTTCTTTCCTTTTTTTTTAATGTTTACTTATTTTTGATAGAGAGAGACTGAGTGCGAATAGGGGAAGGGCAGAGAGAGAGGGAGACACAGAATCCAAAGTAGGCTCCAGGCTCGGATCTGTCAGCACAGAGCCCTACACAGGGCTTGAATTCACCAAACATGAGATCATGACCTGAGCCAAAGTTGGACGCTTTACCAACTGAGCCATCCAGGTGCTCCTAGTCCTAGACCACTTCTTGATGTCATCCTCAATTTACCTTTCATATTCTTTAAAAAAAGTTAGTCAATTGGGGGGTGCGTGGGTGGTCAGTCAGTTAAGCATCCAACTCTTGATTTCGGCTTGGGTCATGATCTCACAGTTGGGGAGTTGGAGCCCTTCATCAGTCTCTGTGCTGATAGCATGGAGCCTGCTTTGGATTCTCTGTCTATACCCCTCCTCTGCCCATGCGTGTGCTCGCTCTTTCTCCCCCACCCCCTGCCATCAAAATAAACCCATATCAAAAAATAAAAATTAGTCAAACCATCAAGTAAACAAGCAATTTGCTTTCACTCCTATTAGTAATACTTTAGTAAAAGAGGAAGAATTAGAGTAACAAACAGGACAGGAGTGAATAGTGTAAGTGTTAGACAGCCACATGATCTAATAGGACAAGCAAGCATAACTTTGGAGTCAGGCGCATTTGAGTTTGGATCCTTGGATCTCTTCTTTGCTGCTTTGAGACTTTGCACAAGTTATTCTTGGTTGCTAGCTCCAGTTCATCAGAAAAGGGGTGAGGTGGGGTATGGAAGACAGGGTAGGGTGATCATCAGTATGTCCTGGTTTGCTTGGTATGATATTGCTGGTTTTACCAGGGGACACCCTACTCACTGGGAAACACCTCAGTGTCAGACAAATGGAGATGGTTGGTGATCTTGCAAAACTGATATGTGGATTTAGTGAGATGACAACGTGAAATGCCTATAAACTGGGCTTTAAGCAATTCTAAGTATCATATTAATTATTTTGGCATGGAAACCTTCTGTTCTAGGTTAGGTACTGCAAAATCAAAGCCTGAGCTGGGGATTCTTGTGCAGTGATTTATTGTGTGTTGAGGCGAACACATCAGGGAGGGAGGGAGGCTGTGGAGGATAGGGCTAGGCAAAGGTGGAAGTCCAGCTAAGTTCCACCTCAGCCTGGTCCTATGGAAAATTCTGGCTTGTGAATGGTACCACAGAATCGTCCTACTTTGTGACAAAAGGGCTGGCCATTTGTATCCCCACATCATTCATCATTGGCTGTAAGCTACCACAGTAGGATATCTTTAACCAAGGGAAATTCTCAGGAAGGGGGCACAGCAATGCACTATATACTAGAGAATGGGTGTGCCAGCCTGTGAAGAGGATCTGGGCAGAGGCCACCAGTGTCTGCTACAACTGCTCAGGAGTTTTCTCAAAGAACATTCTAGCAATCAGTTGAAGTGAAGGAACCCACAGGCCATTACTTCCATAGCTTCCATTTTAATATTTAGATGTCTTACCACCTCGCTGATTTACAGACACTGTAAACATTTATGATTGGTCATCTAAAAGGGATTTTCAACTGCTTTGGAAGAAGGTATGATATTGTTATAAACAGTAATATTGTTGTATCAGGCATGTGTAGAAGAGGGTACTTTTTTTGTTTGTCTGTTTGTTTGTTTTAGTTCAGTAGCCTCCAATGGGAAATCTAACAAACTTGAGATGCAAATTAGGAAAGAAATGAAAGACGATTTTAAAATCTTGGATAATATAATATAGTAGATTCCTGTAATTTAGAACAAATGCCAAGTTAAATAGAATGCATCTTCTCCAGAGAGCCATATAATTTGGAAAACGTTTCAATTAGTCAGCAGACTTAACATTGCTGATTGCCCAGCAGCAGCTGCAAAAAAAAAAAAAAAAAAAAAAAAGAGAGAGAGAGAGAAAGAAAAAAAAAAAAGGCAGAAAAAATACCCTTAAAGGCAAAGTGCTAAATTAGCTGATCAGTAAGTTGATATACATAGATTGATTTTACCCTCCTCAGATTTAGAGATTTTCCAAAAAGAAAATTATATTAAGCATTGATAAATTGTACTGAAGGAAAGTGTATGCTAGCTTGTGTTGGCAATATAACTGATATCCCGTTTATATTTCTAATAAATTCCCCCCCACCCTACATATTTCCTGCCTCATCTTTTAGCATGCACATTAAGGGAGGGAAAATCACCCCATGCGTTCTGAAATAACTTGATGTTTTAATCAAAAGAGTGCTTTATCATAATAGAAAGGTAAGAATGTTAACTATGGGAGAAAATTCTATCATTGTAAAAGCCTATGAACCTCACCTCAAAATGGGATAATTGCATACATGGATTTGCATTTGAAATGCAGTTGCATTAAACACCATCTTCTACTTTGTTGTTCAATGCCAAGAAATATAGTCATTAATCTTCATATAATAATTATTAGCCTCAAAAAAAGACTCAATTATTTTTTTCAATTTTTGAATTCTTTTGCTATCTGTGTATTTTTATACACGTATTCCTATATCAGTATGACAGTGATTTCATATTATAGTTGAATGTGCCAGCAATGTGCCAGTATAACAGCACATTAGAAATAAATTTCTGAAAATATTCAGAAAATATTTGCCATACACTGAATAGTGTTACTGAAAATAGCAGTGCACCCCAGTTTCTACCCATGTCATTATTAACTCACGTCCTGTCATCCTTTGCCACATCAATGTTTGAAAGAACAGGAAGTTGTTTTACTTTGACTCGCACATTATATTGTTACTGACCATTGACTACATGATGCATATCTACCTGAAATAGCACAAAATGACATATTTTAAATAAAGTATTTTTGGTATAACATTTAGAAAATAGGAGACCAGCAAAAATCCCACCCCCCATCGTAACTGTTTCTTTCATGTTTTGCACATTTGCTATTATTATTTTTTCAAAGGCAAGAATCCTGCTGCCTCCTAACCTGACAGTAATGACAAGTGAAAGGAACTGCAGTTTTCAAAACCACTTTCCAATTTCCCCTCTTTCTCCTCTAATTCTCGATGAGGCAAGACAAGCAGGTGGATGTTCACTTGGAAGCCTCGGATAACAAGTTCAAAGAGCAGGTGGAGGCTCCTGACTCTGTCAAAACCATATGACCAGCCCTCCTCTTCTGCTCACGGTCATGGTTCTTATCATGACTCAGAGCACTGTGCTTTGACATGAGTCCTTGAATCATAGTTTTCAAGGATTTCAATCCCAGCCTATAAACTTTGGACCTGAATGCACACCTGCCTCGTAGCCTCTGAGAAACAATCTCTGGAGTCTTGCATACATCCAGCCCAAATAGCCCAGTTTCTTCCCTGTGAGCGTAACCCTCTGTTGTCTTCAATATGCTGAATGTGGACGCAGCTTCCTGCTGATACGCAAGCACCAAGAAAACAGACTTGTTGTCTGTCCTGTTTAGAATGGTTGTTAAAAAATTATTGAGTGAATAAACAAATTGTTGAATCTACTCATTTTATTGTGATAGTTTCATTACCTTAGAGGCTTCTGATAACCCTTTATTCAGTGATCTAGAATTAGTATACAATGAGTCCTGTGAATCTTTTAAGACATTTACAGAGTTGAGAGATCTTGTGTTCTATTACTCCCTCCCCTATGCATTGATTTATTATAATATCAAAAATTATTTAACCAGATTGTCAGCAGAATTATTATTAGTACTTTAAATATTGTGATAAGCTATGCTGTGTTTATCCAGACTGTGGTTACTAACCCCATAGATCTGTCACAACATATAAAGATAAGACAAATATTTAAGGAATAGAAGTTCTAAAAATAGTTCCTAACTAAAACTGAATTGTAAATAAAGTATTCTAAAGAACATTGCAGTCGTGTTTGTGACATTTAGTTACTCTTACTTTCAGGTTTGTGTAGGACTCAGAGCTGCACATAGGACTGCATGACCCCAGTGCCCAAGGTATATTATATATTCGCCAGCAGATTTTTTTTTCCTACCAAAATCACAGTGAAAAAAATGCTGGCTCCAGAATATTCTTTGAGATATATCAGTGCCTCATCCAAACGGAGTCTTACGGAGGTCAAGGAACTTGTGATTCTGTTTGAAAGACGAATGTGATAATGACTCCTCATATTGGAATTGCAAGGATTAAATGAGTCCAAGTGTAGGCAGTGCCTCACGTGGCGTCAGATACCTAGTCCGTGATCAGTGTGTGCTGGCTATTAATTATTACTTGGTGGATTGATAACTAGAAGAGAAGACTTCTGAGTTTCCTGACAGTTGTAAATTGCAACAGTGAGGCTGAGTAGAAGCTCAGTCGTCTCTGTTCACTCGGCACAATCAAAGTGCAAGTTTCCAGGACACATCATGAGGCATTTAGCGTGTCGTAAGACCAGACATCCTCAGATTCACAAAGCAGCAACCCTCTTGTCTTGTATCTCCTAATACCTGGGATCATGCATCAGAGGCCATAATGTTGATGGTAATGCCTCTCTTGATGGTCATTCCCATCTCTTTCCACTTAACACCCTGCAGAGCAATCTCAGGATTTATTACTGACAAAGTGACATTAAAAAGTGTCATGAGCCTGGAAGGAGGCCTGAAAGTATTTCATTGTAATAAACCTTCTTTGAGAGAAAATAGAAGATGAGAAGACCAGAGAGATTGATTCCTGTAAAATTCTATAATGCATTCCAGTAGTCCTGGCTTTCAGTCACCCCTCTCTTGTCAGAACAAAGTTCTCTCAGCTGTGGAACTTTTCCAGTTCCTGAACTAATCTGAGGGAGTATGCTTGAACCCCTGTCTTGAACTTATATCCTTGCTGCTCTTTGCCCCATCTCTGGGTGAGCTGTGGATGCTGGGGTTCTAGGAAGCTTTCATGTGCTTTTGCACCTTATTCCCCTCCACTGTGTTTGCTCAGTTTCTGAAGATCATTGTTCTTCCCATTCTGGGACAGATTATGACCAGAACCTAACTCATTTGTCTAGAGTGGGTTCAGCAAACAAAGACTGTGGGGCTCTGACACAGTTTGCCTTCTGTCCCAGACTTCAGTTTCCATCCTCACAATTCCAAGGGAGTTGTTGCCCTGTACCCTGCTTTCCAGGGTCCGGGCAGGAGGGAGGAACAAAAGCAATATGGAGGAAGGTGCCAAGCTTAGGAAAGGACAGCACAGCTTTTACAGAAACCCTCCACAGGCTTCTATTTCTCATTGGCTAGAGCAGTGTCGCATGGCCACTTGCAGGGGCAGCTGCGACAAACATGTAGTGTAGCTGGGCATCTTTGCCACACCCCCCAAAATTGAGATCTTGTTTCCATGGAGGGAAGCCAAAAGTGGATTTTGAGTAGTCAATAAGGAGTGTGTAATCATGAACAAAATAAAACCAGGGGCACCTGGGTGCCTCAGTTGATTAAGCATCCCACTCTTGATTTCGGCTCAAGTCATGCTCTCATAGTTCATGGGTTCAAGCCCTGTGTCAGGCTCTATGCTGAAAGTGTGGAGCCTCCTTGGGATTCTCTGTCTCTGTCTCTGTCTCTCTTTTTCTCTCTGCCCCTCCTCTGCTTTCTTTCTATATGTATCTCTCCAGAAAATAAACATTAAATAATAAATAAATAAAACCAAATTATTTTGTTTGAGCCACAGATGAGTTACTAAAGGAAGCCTTGGATTAAAGCAATGCAGAGAGGCACAGCCAACTATTTAATCTAAAGAATCACTGATCTGGGATCAGTGAAAGCAATGATCTCTAATAACTAGGGACAGCAGAGGGTGCCATTCAATTAAATACTTTCATTAATTATTTAAAAAAATCCTTAGTACTTGATGACAAATGTATTAAAATTGAGTGCTGATTGGGGCTGACCCATTAGCAATTTCTTCATAAAATTAAAAAAAAAAAAGGTTTTATTTAGGCAATATTTTTACCCTCTTGATGTGGGAGTACCTGGGAGGACACCTTTTCCTTGGAGGAAACAGAAAACATAAATAGAAGCAGGCAGTGGCTGGACCCTGTGGTATAGGGGTTAAAAGATGCAGTGTATCCTCACCAATTTTGACTAATTAGAGAGAAATGCAGATTGACTGTGAGAAGTTTGATTGTATAATGGCTAATATGAGTGTCCTGCTGCTACATTTTATGATTATACAAATATAGTTTTAGGATCTTATGTAGTAGAAATTTTCATTTTATCCATTACAATTTTCTTGTACAATTGATATGACTGGCTCAAGGCAGTCTTTGAGAGACACTTCTAAGATAATTTAATGCTTTTGTATGTACAAGCTAAAACAAAAGGATTAAAAAAATTATCAAGACGTAACTAAAAATGAGTAAGTAAGAAAAGATGCCTTTTATATCACCATGACATCTAACTTTGGATTCAACTGAAATGGACATTTACACCTATAGGAGGAGCTCAGGAAACTAGGAATACGAACTGCAGGTAGTCAGAGAAAAAGGGAAGGGATGTCCTGCTGCTGGAGATGGGCTGACCTATGTTGCTGAGAATCAACAAAGAAAAACCTGAAACCAAAGCAGGGGCTTGTGACAGAATCCTTTCTGTTCTTGTTGCCAGCTTCAGTGGGACAGGTCTGCCTAGGGACACAGAGCATGTGACTTCTCCATCACTGAGGAGAGAATTTCCAACTCTGGAAATAATGCAGAACCCAGCCTTCTCCAAACCAGAGCTGCCATTTTGATCTTGGTTTGGGCTATATCAGCTCTTGACTGATCCAGTGTGACTGGTTTTCTGGCCTCCGGGCTCAACCTCCTTCAGTCTTCTCAACACAGTGTGGCCAGATTGGTTTTCTAAGTGCCAAACTGATTATTGTAGTTCCTGTCTCATAATATTTCAGTAGTGTCCCACTGCCCAGAGGAAAATGTCCACTCTTCCTCTAAAGCACACGTGAGGGGCACTTGTGTGGTTCAGTTGGTTAAGTGCTGACTTCGGCTCAGGTCATGATCTCACCGAGTTTGAGCGCCCCCTTGGACTCGGTGTTGAGAGCTCGGAGCCTGGAGCCTCCTTCGGATTCTGTGTCTCCCTCTCTGCCCCTCCCCACCTCTTGCTCTCTCTCTCCCTCTCTCTCTCTCTCTCTCTGAAAAATAAATAAAAGTAAAAAAAAAAAAATAAAAAATAAAACTGCTATGATGTAGATGTAACTCAGTATTTGTGAGCACGTACTGTATGTTTTATCTCAGTCTCATCAATTGAAAGACAGAACATCATAGGGTAATACTACTGGAAATATCAGGGCCAGGATTTGAATGAATTTCTTCTGCTGTCCAAACTCGTGCCTTCTCCAGTATGCTGCACTTCCTTGTATGAGCTAAGGTGTAGTGTATGCCCAGGACTCCACAGGTCTTTATGGTAGGAAGGATTGCCTCTTTTGTCTGTCTCTCATTGTTTATTTAAATATATATATTAGGATGAGGAGGTAAGGATAGAGGAATATCAGTAACTGAGGGACTATCTTAGAAAGTTCTTTTCAGCTTTGTATTTATTTTTACTATGCTCCATATATCAACTTAACACACTCATCATTAACTTGGGAAATGTACATTCATTTATACCATTGACGGGAATTTTCCTTGGAAAGAAACTGCAGCCTAAGCATTTTCTGACTATCACAACCCTCAAAAGAATGATGTCCTACTAAATGAGGCTCAAAACGCTATAGATCAAATTCTGTTCTCTTATGTACACAGATATATGTAAGAAAAGCCTAAGTGACATCATCAGCTTAAGTGCAACGTTAGTTCTGTCTCCTGAAAACACTATTGAAAAGAACCTCTTCGGGCGCCTGGGTGGCTCAGTTGGTTGAATGTCTGACTTTCAATTTCAGTTCATGTTCTGATCCCAGGGTCTTGGGCTCGAGCCCTGTCTCAGGTTCTCTGTGCTGAGCATGGAGCCTGCTTAGGATTCTCTATCCGTCTCCCTCTGCCCTTCCACACACACACTCTCTCTTAAAAAAACAAAACAAAACAAACAAACAAACAAAAAAACAAAGCAAAACAAAACAAACCTTTGTGATTTGTAGTCGGTTATATCCAATAAGGAAAAAGCATCCCCCCAAATTGCTCAATCATTTCACTGAAACACATCTTATAGTGGAAAAGTGACTTACTAACATTTTATTGGCAGCATGGAGCCCTCTTTGCGTCCTTCAGGAGCATGTCTGGAAATTATTGATGTTTACTTTTTTTTGTTTGTGGAAAATCCATAGAGTTAAAAAACAGGCTGTAAGCTTAGTTTCTATAAATATCACCTCCATTTTGCTAGAATCTGAGCCCCCAGATCTCATAGAAGTCTTACTCTTATTTCCAACTCATGTGGCAGGATGTTTGGGGTATTGGATAATTCAGGACTGTTAAAATGAACTCAGATCATGTGACCAATCAAGGAAAGGCACATCACTTCAATTTTCCTACATGCAGATGAGAATGTTATTAGATGCTTACTTATATATTTGTCTACATATTCTTCCTTCCGTACATTTATTTATCTACCCATATATTCATCTGTCGAGAAATATGCCAGTAAAAAAGAAAAAAAAATCCTGGCTAATTTCTTGCTTTAGTAATATGAAAATTGCTTTATTTTTCTTTGTACAAATATCATTTATAAGATTAATATAATTTAATTTTCGAATCAAGAACAACTCTTTCCCAATCACTAATGATTATAAGGATTAGACGGGAAATAATTACTGCTGATTTACTAAAATATCTCACAATAACTTGAGGATTGAATTGCTATTAATTAATTAAATTGTATATCAAGTTTTCCCCACTTAAGAAGGAAAGAATCATGTTCTGTGATTCCTTGCTACATTTGTCAATCCTCAATTTAGGGTGACCATAAGCACAGGGATATACATTTCACTGGGGATAACACTGTTGTATTTGTATTTATTGCTTAAAGAAAGGGAAAAAATGCCTTTCAGGTTTTAGGAAATGAGGTGTCTCTGTGACTGACTATCTAAGATCCTGGTTATTTGGTGAGGCATCTTTCATTTTCCTATGTTTATGGGGATATAGGAAGTGGTTGGGTGTATTCCCTGAAGTTAAAAATGTAAGCCTCTCTACTCTCCTTTCACATTTGAGTTTATAAGTGGCACAACATACATAGTTTACTTCATTTGTATTATATCCAGTATCTAAGGTAATATTATCTGGAATATAAAAGCTCAAAGTTAATTCAGCATGTTTTTATGAATTATCTATAAAGCACCTAACTATTACTAGGCATTTTAAAGAATACAGAGCTTGGGGTGCCTGGGTGGCTCAGTCAGTTAAGTGTCCGACTTTGGTTCAGGTCATGATCTTGCAGTTTGTGAGTTCGAGACCCACATACGGCTCTGTGCTGACAGCTCAGAGCCTGAAGCCTGCCTCGGATTCTGTGTCTCCCTCTTTCTGCTCCCCCGCCCCCAGCTTGCACTCTGTTTCACTCCAAAATAAATAAATACTAAAAAAAATTTTGGAAAAAGAAAAGAATACAGAGCTGAAGTTAGAACTTTTGACCTTCAGAATCTTTTTGTATCACTGAAAAGATGGAATACACAAAACAGTATAATGGCATGAAGTGGTTTTTTTTTTTTCATATATTATGTCAGATTTACACATAGCTATAAGATTTGGCATAGAAATTTCCTTTTGAAATATTTTGGGTTATATTGCTCCTTTTTTAAAATCAATAGTTCTTTATAGATAGTCTCTTTGCTAGTTATTTGTCAGATGCAGCATGGGAATTTATAAGGCTAGTGAGAGGAGAAGATGAATATCTGATGGTTCCAAGCTGGATTGCTACTGGGTATATTGGAAAACAGTCTTCCAGAGGGTAAGGACACATGACTTTCTTAGCAAAGTACCTTCTTCATGCATAGTATATGATAAAATGATGGTGGTTTAGTTCAGTTAAGACGAAAGTCATCAGGGGGCACCTGTGTACCTCAGTCAGCTAAGCATCTGACTCTTGGTTTCGACTCAGGTCATGATCTTGCAGTTCGTGAGTTCGAGCTCTGCATCAGGCTCTGTGCTGATGGTGTAGAGCATGCTTGGGATTCTCTCTCCCTCTCTCTGTCTGCCCCTCCCTCACTTGCACTTGCTCTCTCTAAAATAAATAAATAAATAAATAAATAAATAAATAAATAAATAAATAAAATTTTAAAAAGGAGAGAAGTCATTCATGGATCCAACAAGTATTGACTTCATTAAGTGTCAGATACTGTGTCTGTGCATGGTACTAGTTCGGGCCAACAAACCAATAGTGTCTTAACTTTTATGGAGCTGACAATCTGGTGATGGAGGCAGACAGCAAGTGATTCAAAAAATAAGTGATAGGAAAAGACGAGATGCTATGAAAGAGAATAATAGGGGGCTTACTTAGAAGGTTTCTCTAAAGAGTTGATATTTGAAATAAAACCTAAAGAATAAAACAATTTTAAGTATGTGAAGAATGGGAAGACAGAGGAATAGAAATTGTAAAAGCTAGAAGTGGAACAGAATTTGAATTGTTCACAATGTTGGGAGGGGGAGAAGGAGGAGGGGGAGAAGAAAAGTCATAGTGGCTGTACCATATATCAGAAAGGGGCATGAGACAAAGTTTGAGGAACAGTTAAGTGCAAGATATTGTATTTCACAACCATGTGAACTATTTGGGCGGGGGGACTCCAAGGGGTTACTCAATTAATAGCACCTCATCCCTATCTCAGTCTGGACAAAGTGAGACAATGCTAGGGTGAATATAGAAGCCAAAAGATCTGCTTGGTGTGAGAGCCAAATGGGCCCACCCCCGGAACACAAGAATGATAGGTACTGCCAGCCTGTTCATAAGAAGGATTGCACCAAGGCCACCCAGCTGAGGGACAGGTGTAAAGGGCATTAAGCACAGCCAACATGCCATTGCCATGTTGTGAACACATGACACATTAAGCAGCATGCCAACCTGTTCTCTCACTTTCCAGTCAGATATGTATCATCACCTTCCTCAGGGTGTAACAAATTAAGGAGCAGGGGAGAACCAGGGTCACACCAAATCTCAGTCCTTCATAAGCAGGGAACCTCATGACGGCAAAGAGACATGGCAGGTATTATACACTTTGGCTGTTGTCGGAAATCCACTTTAAGGTTGTAAGGAAGGTGTACATGATCCTGTAAGTCATTACATATAAATAAAGTACCTTAGGGGCTTAATATAAATAACTACATAGAAAGATTATGAATATTATTTAAAACTAAATCATATCAAATCACCATTATCAATGCAATTTCATATTTACTACAGCAGAGATAAAAATAAAAAGCAAACATCATTTACTATGTGCTAGGAAGTGTTCTGGGTGCTTTACAAATATTAACTCATTTAATGCACTTAATAACCTAATGAGTTATGAGTTATGACTTTTTTTATCCCGGCTTTATAGTTAGAGATATCAAACATTATAATATTTGAGAGTATAGCCTGAGGTCAAACAGGTACTAACTCATAGAGGTAGGAATTGATTTTAAGGCCTCTCTTACAGATGCATGAGGTAGGGGGAGGAGAATTTAGGGACGTTTGCATTTTCTTTGTCTTACGTTCTGTTTCACTGCTTTGAGTAGAGAGAATTAGTCATATCCCAAATATGCTGTGATGGATGAAAATCTATTTTACTTGATTCATAACTGCTTAAAAACATATTACAATATTATTGCTTTGAAAAACATTAATAAAGAGGTTTAAAATTGCAGTGGCTACTGTTCTTTCCTGGAGTCTCTGAAGGGTTAAGTGCAATTCCTTAGTCAGTTGGATTAGCACATGATAATGTGTAGACTGAAGTAAAATACCCTAATGCATATTATATTAAAATAGTCTTTTATTTTGCAATCACCTGTCAACTCATTTACTTCTATTAATTCAGTGTTAACTATGATAGGCACAGGTTGAAGTCATTAGTGTTTAAAATGTCTCTCAAAAGTGTGTTACATTCCCATCATCCCCGAGAGGAGGTAGACATATTGATGCAGTATCTTGAAAGACAGTGGGCTTCTAAGAAGTATTTAAATGGGCCAGGTGTTTGTCTGTTTTGTTTTTTTTTAAATGTTCATCACAGGTGAGTGTGGTTTTTCAATTTGCACATGTTTTCCAGATTGCCTGGAACTTCTGAAAAAGACACATCATTGAAACAATTTCCATCTATTTCATGATAGAAACTACTCTGGATGCTGGGGAAAAGAAAGGTGGAAGATGGTTAAGAATGGAAGTGGAGAGAGCATTTCGTAAGCACTCTCAGGGTTCTGGACTAGAGATTGTGGTGCCTAAAATAGTAAATAGAGCCAAGATACAGTTGAGATCAGCATTCTGAGACTTGCTGATAGATTGGGCGATGCAAAAAAGGAAGAATTAGAGGAATCCCTTCTCTCAGGTTCAGGATATGAGGTAGATGATGATGATGATGATGATGATGATGATGATGATGATGATGCCATTCCTGAGTAAGTGAAGACAGGAGTGGGTGGCCTGACAGATGATCTTGGGGAAATGGGATGATTTCCACATGTTAATTTTGAGATTCTTGTGAGACCTCAAAGTAAAGAACTCGAAGTAAAAGAATAATAAAAGCTAACACTGCATGGACTACACTGCGTTCTAGGTCTGTTTTCACAGTTTATATCAAGACTTCATTGAACCCTTACAGCAACCGTATATGGTCATCAGCAGGACTATTATACCCATTTTACATATAGAGACAGTTGTACATAAAAATGAGATCCTCTAAGTTGAAGTATACAGATCAGTGTCAGGGACTAAGAAAATACTCATTAAAATGTATCCATTAAGTTTCTTGCTTGGAATACTCACTAATAATATTTTGGATGCTGTCCGATGCCCCTGCTGGATGCCAGATTGTTGAAAAAGTGCTGTATTTTGAACCTGGGTACAGAATTAGATGGTAATTAGAGGCACAGAATAGCTAACACTCTATGAATTAAAGGAGATGCTGCAATTATGACAAAAAGCACTGGCTGACAAATTCTATGCTCCAACAAGTTCACGATTCTACTTCACAAAATGATAATAGAGGGCAATTTAATTAAAAGATAATGGAATAAATTAAGAATGCTCCAGTATCTCTGTATGCCTTAAGAGCATACATATTCCCCTCATAAAAGTCAACCCAGAAATCTTTCTTACCCAAATGGAAGCAGTCTATAAATATCACACATTAAGGTTCAACTATATTGAAACAAAGCTGGTGGAAATATTTGCTTAAGTTTTCTCAAGTAAGCATATGGCATTTTTTTTCATTTAAAAATGAACCGAGTTAAAAGGAAAAGCGCAAACAAGTTGTCTTGTAAAATTTCGACTTCTTTCTTAACGTATTATCTATGGAGTGCCAAGAACCGTGCTGAGACATCATGCCAAGAGTTGAGTTCACCTCTTAATAGATAACCCCACGAAGGTAAAGATTCTGTGAATTCTAAATAGGATCTGTGAGAGCAGAGACCTTGTACTCTTCAGTGTAATATGATGGTTAGAAGCGAGGGATTGAGGACCCTGGGTTCAAATCTCAGTTCTACTAATTCATAGCTGTGTGGCCTTAGACACATTCTTCAACCTTCTTGCTCTTCAGTCTGCTCAATTGGTTAAAAGAATGTCATAATGGCATTTCCTCATAGGCTTGTGTATTACGTGAATTAATAAGTATGAAAAGTGCTTTGAACAGTCCGTAAGAGGCACTCAAAATTCTCAGCTGCTACTAAATCTAAACCTTATTTGGGACAGGATTCACATTCTCTTTTCTTGGGCACTAGGAAAATTAGGGGGTTGTTTGGTATCTGTTTTAGTGTCCGCAAACATGCCCCCAAGTGGCGGATAGGCCGCTTGGAATTGGCTGGCCTTCTCTGAACACATGACAATTTACAAGGGATTCTACTTGTACTTTCAGATTCAAGCCTAATTTCTGACCTAGACATAAGACCACTACACCTTCTGCATTACAAAATCTTTGCAGATCCTGAGAATCTTTCTTGGGGCTAAAGAAGTGCTGTCTTTAGCTGTACATCCTGGTACTTTGCCAAACTTAGTTCCTAAGGACCTGTGTTCTAGCAAATGAAATAGTGTCAGTCTCATAAGAAATAGGACCACTGCTGAGCGTTAGAGAACCAGGTCAAGTACACTATTGGTGGTTCCATTGGAAATGCTGTTCTGCAGGTTCCTTTTATGGCCTGTCTTCTCCACCCATAGGTAGGACTTTCCACCTTCCCTAGTGAGGGCTCATCTTTTGAGTCTTATCAGGAGGCCTCGCTGAGTGGACAGATTGAGAACTGAACTTGAACTGCAAGCTGCAGGGTTCAGGAAGTGATTCCTTCACTCTGTGCTCTTCTGGTCACCGTTATTTGCTGCCACTGCTCTGTTGTGCTTCCCATCTGATGGCTGCTGTTCCCCCTCTACGTGTACCCTTGATGATTAGGGAGGGTTAAATTCCTCTCCCAATGAAAATAAAATGCAATACTTTACTTTGGGTGCCTTAGAACTGATTCCTGAGGAAAAAAAAATAGATAAATGGGGGATGGCATTTTCCTTTAATTCTTCAGAGTGAGATTGGATTTGAGTCCTGAATATTCACACTTGTTAATGCATTTACCCAAGCCAGTTGCTTGGTTCCATGGAAAGACAAGGAATGTTTGATGGAATGAGTGGGTGTATTCTATTTGATTATATTCAAAATTCAGAGAAAAGGCACTGTGGAAAATGTGGGAAAGTGGCAATAGGCACAGGATTTGGAATCAAAAAAACCTGGGGTGGGAAATCCTATGTTCATATCTTGTAAGATGTGTGGCGTTGGGCCAGGCTCCTAAGTTCTCAAAGTTGTAGTTTTCCTATGTGTGAGTTGGAGATAGTAATGCCAGGTCATAGAGTTTTATGTGGATTAAATGGGAATGAATGGAGTATGTCATTGTGAAGTGACATACACTAGTGGTGGCATTGTATTTGCATGACTTGATGTTTCCTCAGCCTTCAGTTAAGGGAAATTTGAATTATGTGCAGTGTTCTTTATCTCAACAAGTGCTTGCTTAATTTCAATCAATATGTCAGCAAAAGGGTTAAGTACTGTGAAGAAATTAGTAAGACAAATCCTTTGCCCTGAAGGAGAATAGGAACATGTTAACTCACAATGGGTAAGATAAAAATCAATGATAAATAGAAACATAAAAGTTATTGAAAAACCTCAACTCACTGGGGCGTAACAATGAAATGATTTTATGTCTCTCCATAACTGCCTCATTTGTAATATGTGCCCTCCCCGCCTTCTTCCTGTTCCTTAATGACATCTCAGGAATCTTCTAGAACTTTCTGACCAATGTCAGATATTAAACATGAGTACTTTGAAACTCCTTATCACCTTTTTTATTCAAAATACTCTACCTCCTCTCCTTTGTGTGTGTGTGTGTGTGTGTGTGTGTGTGTGTGTGTGTGTGTGTGTTTTTTCTTTGTGACCTAGCTCCTTTGGTTTGTGACCTAGATCCTTTAGTATATGAGGCAGAGTGAAGGAGAGAGAAATATACTTCATTTCTGTGTTTATGGTTGTTAATGGGAAGAAAGTCCCCCTCTAATGTAGTTGTTTCTCAGTGTGTGGTGCTCATGGTTTTCCTGGGTGTTGATATTCAGCTTCCATGGTCCTGCCTTAATTTAGAACCCTTATCTACATTGGACTTATCAGCTCTTTAGGTTGCCCCAGAACCTCCATGATCCTTCACATGAAGGTGTGAACATGACTGAGGTCTTCTGTAACATTCTCTGAGTGTCCTATGGACTTGGAATAAGTTGTAGCCATTTTTCCCAGGCACACAACCCCGTATTCTCTGCAAGTATGGGCTCCTCTTCCAATTCTTCAATCTTGGCTATTCTGCAGACTATAGCCAGGCATCAGGCTCCATTATCATGCATGTTCCTAAACTCCACGTCCTCACAGGCATAACTCACCAGGCTCTTCTCCGACTTGCTGGTTGTACTAAGGTAGACCTGTGTGTTCTGCAGCCAAGCAGCCTGTAGCAGAATAAATAGATATAAACCTGGATAGGCACCCCAGATATTGACCAGTGAGTCATGGGTGTCATCAACCAGTTTGGTTTGAGGGGCTATGAGAGAAGAGCAGGAAATTCTATCAGTCTTGTCTCTGCTGTCTTTTTTTCCACAAGTCTCTTCTTTAGTTTTCAGTGGGTCGAAGGGAAGGAGGGATTGTAGTTGACAAGACCTATTTTGTTCTTTTGGTATGCCCATGTGATCTTATCTAACCTTAGTTATAGGTGACTCATTAGAGTTGAATTATTTAGCACCTACAAGAAAACCTCTCAACATCAGAGAACAGATACAAGTATCTTTTTTTTTTTATGGCAATGAAGAGGGGAAATGACTAATAAGTTTTCTGAAAATATTTAGGAAGGCTCCTCAGTCCCTCTCTTACTCCCTTGTTTCACACAGCACCTTGCTCAAAGTTAAAGCTTGTTGTAGATTTTTTGTTTGATGTTTTTCATTCATTGACCAGTCTTTTCATATGTGTCTTTATTCTCATATGCAGCAATCATGTATCAAGCTACTACTCGATGCAACTGGTCTACAAGAAGATGATAACACACAAAAGAGAGGACAGATAAAGCCCATTGAAGGAGGCACTTACAAGTGCAATGAATATGATCCTTGAGAAGTAGGAAGTTCTTACAGAGCAGAAGCACTTGTCCCTGAGACCCAGCCTGGTCAAGGAGCCTCTGGAAAACTTGCTTAGGGAAGAGATGGTTAAGCAAGAACCTGATGGCAACATAGAAACTAGTGAGGCAGAGAAGGTAGCAATAGTTTCTAGATCAAAGAAGGGGCTTCTTCAAGTCACTGAAAGAAATTTAGAATGGTTGTAAGGTAAAGAATGAGCTGTGTTAGGTAATATTAGAAAATAAGTACAGGCTAAATCAAACAGACCTCATAGGTCATGTTTAGAATGGAGGTCGGAGTGGATGAATGAGCGAATGAATGAGAGTTGAATGAATACTCTTCTTTCAGGCGCACATCTCCCCTGAAAGGATGGACAGATAGGTCAGGTTTACCTATGCATAATGATTGAAAGCATAATGATGCTTTCAATGCGAAGAAGTGACCAGCCTACATCCTTCACCATTTTTCCTGAGGGGTGTGAGGCTAGACATTTGGGAATAAAGAAACAAAAAGTCTCTGATGGGGAGACAGCCTTTCTTTCACCAGGGCCTTTTCAGCTATAATTTAATAGCCCCTTTCTATTTCTATCCCTCCTTTTACTTTAATATTTCTTTCTCTTTTTCCTTGTGTCCCATCTCTTCTCTAACCCTCCAGTGACCCTGTGCTAATTAGGTTTGCTTATCTATCAATATACTTTTAATTCTTTTGAGGAAAGAAAAGTTATCGTCATATATTTACTGTTTTCCCCATTAGCGCTGTCTTTGTAGGCTCCATGTTCTCTGTGGAAACATACACTCTGTTTGAAGTGGTTATATTTTATTGTGTGGATACCAATAATCTGATGATGTCTTTTCTAAAATATCTGCCCTTTTCCTCTGTGTACCATGGAGAAAAACATTAGGCTTGTAGCGATCCAATTGCCTTGAATTAGTGACAACAGGCTTTTCTCTACTGAACTGAAAATGTTTTCACCTTGGGAAATATAACTGAAGACATCATGTCACTGTGCCATTTTTGAAGGCATAAATACAACTTAGAAACAACATCAGTACATGCAAATCACTCCAATGCCTTATTTCTGAGGCTCTATCAGGGAAGCTGCCTTGTCTCTAAAGGGTCAGGATGTAGCTTACAGTTAAGATTTCTTTCATTTCAGGGGTCTGACAGTCCCATCTTAGAAATATTAGGTGACTACACAAGGCTAACATCTTCACTTTTCACAGGGGCTTTCTTATTCCCCGTGATTTATGAAGCACCTTTGTTGAGAGGACCTACATCTATTTCAGGAAAGAAAACCAGACTTGGATGTGTTTACAATTTTTAGCCTGTTTTCTTGTAGCTGAGGTGCCCCATTTGCATCTCCATTAAACTTATTCATAAATCAAGCTCTCCTAAATCTTTCTCCTACCTCCGAGTCTCACAGATAGATAGAGCTGGCAACATGGGCTAAGGTTTTTCTATACTGTTGTTCAAGCCAAAGATGTGGTTTCTTTTCATCTCTTTTATAGTTATCTAAATGAGATCTAACTAAAAACAGCCAGGTGGCAAAGTTGAAAAAGTAGGTATCAGGGAGTAACGAACATGATAATAAAAAATGTATTGGCCATTTAGTATATGTCATGTAAAAAGGCCAAATTTAATGTTCACAACAAGCCCCTGGGAAAAGACTGTTGGTGGATGAAGAAATGTGTTCAGAACTGCTTAATAAATTGAATAAAATCCCACAGATATTAAGAGAAAGATCCAGGATTCTAACACTTGTTTCTCTGATTCAATTATACCAGCATTAAAAGATTCATATGTGTATTACATGGACCCCTGAATAAATTTTTTTTATTTAAAACAGGTTTATATGTTACTTAAGTTTGAAAAAATGCATTATGCTATGCTGCTTTTTTTTAAGTTTATTTATTTGTTTTGACAGAGAGAGAGAGAGAGGACATAAGCTGGGGAAGGGCAGGGAGAGGGAGAGACAGAATCCCAAGCAGGTTTGGTCCATCAGTGCACAGGCTGATGTGGGGCTCGAAGTCATGAACCATGAGATCATGACCTGAGCTGAGATCAAGAGTCAGACACTTAACCAACTGTGCCCCCCAAGCACCCCTATGCTATACTACTTCTTACAAAGAAGTAAGTATATTACTTCTAACAAAGAATTGTTGCACCAATCTTTCTCTTACTTGCTATGTGAGAGTAGATATTGCAAACACTCCCTGAATCTCACTTCCTCATCTGAAAGCTTTAAGTGCTTGAAAGTCTCTTTTGGTAATAAATCACTCGTTAAAAAATAACCTTATTAGTCATTAGGTATATTTATACAACAATTTGTTTCATTAGTATGAGGTTGATTACTCTTGTAATTACAAAGTAAACTACAGAATTGGTCTCATAATGATGTCTTCAATGTGATATCATTTGTCTTATTACAGGACTTGAGTATGAGATACTTGTTCTAAGGAGAAAGGCCCAAAATATAAAAATGCCTCCATATATCTGAAAATATGGACATTTCAAGGAAAATTAATTCATCCTCATTTTATATATGTTGCTTTGTAGAACTTCTCTCTTCCATGTCTACTCCCTCAATGTCACCAATATAAAATGTTGATGAGGCGAACGTGAGTTTGTTACATGCCCTGGTATGGAAGAACACTGCCTGGGGAGAGGTTTGGCGATGTCTCTGAAGAGGGCCTCAAGGTCAGATTTTATTAAGAATTTCAAATTTGGCTTAAGGCTGGTCTTTCAATGAAGAGCCTTGATTAGGATTAAGGATCATGATACAACCAACCAAGATTGGTAGAAACAGCAAAGCAGAATTTTGACCTGAAGGTTTTGTATGGTCTCAGGGTATAAGCTGTTGACTGATGCCTCCTGGGGAAGAGTTGATGGATCTTTCGGGAGGTTCCTTTAATGAACTATCAAGTCACTTGCTTGGACAAGAATCTCCTGGAACACAAAGATATGCTAACAGAGACAGCAGCATAGTAAATTCCTGTGAATGTAGACAGTGTGTTAGGGGTGGGAAATAAGTAGTTTCCATTGTCAGGGTTCATCTTGCATGTGGAGGTAGATGGCTTTGTTCTCATAGCTCATAGTGAGAAGGGTATTTAATTTTATTCTTGTCTCTACTTCTGGAGAATGAAATCTTCCATAACAGAGCCATCCTGCTAATCATTTGTGTTTCTCCACAAATGACTTGTATGTCTCCACCTGGAACAGAGTAGTACCCTAGTAGTAGAGAAGGGTTGGTGAAGGTAGCATGTATGGTAATGCTATAATAGCTTTTATCTGCTGCTCACTCCCCCCTTGCCAGATGTCCTGCTATGTACTTCCTGGTGAGTTATTTCATCCACTCTTTATAACAAGCATATGGGATTGCTTCTATTTTCATTTCACAGATCTGTCATTGAGAGAGATTGTTTTCTTTGTTTAATGAAGGGTTGTTACAACTAATTGGGCATTCTTTCAATAGATTCGTATCATGGAAGTCAGTTTACTGTGTTTATCTTTATTCTTTCCAACATAAATTTTAGCATTATCAACAGATTTGCATGTTATCAACAGATTTGCAAAGCTAAGAGGGAACGTTAGCCATTAGTAATGTCAGTGAGTATCTTACAGTGATCATAAAAAACTCATTAACCAATATTTCTTTTGTCAGAGTTTTTAGCACAGAAAAATTGATTGCCATTTGATTCCCATGTATATCCTTCATGAGAATAGGTATCTCAATATTCTGGTCTCCCTGAATCAGACCCTTGAGTTGAACCCTCCCCAGCTTGTGGCTTTTCCAACTTTTTAAGTCTCTGCTGCCACACTGTGGGGAAACACAAAATAAAACATTAGCTTCTTAGATATTTTTTACATCTTTGTATTATAGAGCAATTGTCACTTACAGTACCTCAAATTCAATTAAAAACCAAGTGACATTAAAGTAAAAAGCATTCAGACAAAGGATTATGTTAAGTGAAGTCATTACAAATTGAGGCAGTGATGGTACTATTATTAATAGGATTACTTTATTGACTCCTTGGGTAATGAGTTCAATTCAAAATGTGGTCACTTTAAGAGAGGAAGCCTGGTATAATGAAACAAATATAAGCTTCAATTCTTACTATATCAAAGAGACAGACCTCCTTCCTCACTTCCTTGCTTTTTAGTTTTCTTTTTTCCATTCCTCTTTTCCTTTCTTCTTCCACTAAAATTTATTGAGTACCTACTACCCTGTGCCAGACATTATGCTGAATGGTACTAACACAAACTCAAATTAGGCTATGTCTCTGAATCTCAATAGGGATGCTTTTTAGTCATAAAGTTATATCAAATGAAAATTAGAATATAAAGCAAGCTTGAGAGAATTCTGCACAAGGTATCATGGGACTATGAAAGAACAGCTTCCAAAGCTACAGTTTGAATTATTGGCAGCAAATTTTGATACTTTCTTTTCTGAGTCAGAAATCCCATCATCCAATGACTGTGACAGCTATTATCTGCAAATGGCATGAGCTCAAGTTACCTTACTTAAAATGAGACCGATTGTTGTCATCTTTGGTTGAAGGCAATTGGAATATATGGGGATTAAGGAAAGTGATTGTTAAACAGACCCCTTCAATATAATCAGTGCATTTCAAAGTAGTTGAAAGAGCTATAGATAAAAAGGTGGAGATCTTTTCAATCTCCTTAGAAATATGCTGCTTTTTAAGCACATATATTTCATCATGGATATAATGCAATACTGGTATTCCTCATCTGCTTTCAAGCATTTCTAAGCAGGAACACCTAGAATGAGGATATCCACTAGGGTTTAAAAAATAGAATGCTTAGTATTGCTTCAAAGAGCCTACAAAATGACATTGTAATATTCAACCTCTACTATTCCTTTAAGCCATAAAAGTGGTAGCTATTTCCTAAAAATGAGCTTTATTTATTTTTCTTTAATATACTGTTTCCCAGCATCAAGAGCCTAGAAATACCCATATCTATTTCAAGGCTTAGCAAACCTGGGAAGCAAGATTAAAATGTTCATGTTAGTTGAGGAGATTCAATAAGGGAAGGATGCAAATTATTATTTTTTGAGTGTATATTATTCACAGGCATGTGTCAGACAATTTATATCTGTTAGCACCTCAAAAATTATTTTAAAAAAAGGTTAGTGTATCAGCTCTATTTCCGAGATGAGGAAACTAAGGCTTTAAGAGGAAAAGCAACATGTTCAAGGTCTCATAACTAGTAGGTGGCAGGACTTGGGTGAAACCAGACCCATAATGTCAATTCCACCATCTGAAAGGAAGCATTTATATATCTACATCCAAATGGAAATGTCCATTATTTAAATTTGTCTGAGTTTAGTTTTTAAGAGGAAGATGGTATCAGTGGTATCAGGAAGATAAATACAAAGATGTTGTTTTAAATCACATGAAAATGTATTTGCTTATCTTTGAAGTGCACATTTTTTTTATTAAGGACATTTTAAATTAAGCCATCTTCTTGGAGGTAAAAGAAAACTGTAAACTAATTTAAAAGTCAGGAATCTGAGTTCTTTTGAAGTGCAGGTTTTCAGAGCCAAAATTCATTAACATCAATTCGACGGGAAAATCAAGTCAAATAGTTTAATGCTGAGTCTTTTTATGATGTGAAACAGATGGTTGCCGTTCATAAATCCAGGGGAGATTTATAGTCCAGTAGCAATGGAAAAAAACAAACGAAAAGTAGAAGGTGGGGAGAGTCTGTTTTGGCAGCTTGATTTGGGCTCAAGGACAAAAATCTGGCCTCCTAGGAGCAAAGGTAGGAATATGCAATGCAGGTTGCTAAGGAGGGAACAGCTTGATCAGTGGATGAGGCTGGCATGCTGCCCATGGACTGAACTTCACTTTCCACATCTGTAATGGGGATAATAGTGGTATCAAGCCATAGGATTACTGTGAAGATTGAACAGAGTAATGCATGTAACAGTCTTGATTCAGCAAATGCAAATAGCACATAGCACATAGCATTATACCTGGTTGATAAATGTTAATCTTTATTATCCCTACGGGCAATAGAATTAAGCAGACATAACACAAGTTACCTTATCACCATATCAGGTCTCCAGAAGCAGGTTTATATCATAATGGGTACATGACATTCTAGACTGACTTAATTTTACTAACATTCAATTCTTGACTTGTAAAAAGGGAATATTAAATACCTACTGTGCAAAGGTGTTGTGGGGTCAGATGAAAGGGTCTTTGTGAAAGGCCTTTGTAAAATGTACTCAAATGCTGGTTGTCGTCATTATCTCTTTCTTCCTAGGTTTCATAGGGATCTCATCTTTAAATTCATTAGTGAGTCAGATTAATTCATCAGTGATCAGGAATAATAATCTTAATAATCTAACAATAATATAAATATGTTCATTAGCTGGGATTTACTCTTCTAGCTCTCTGCCATGAATACCGAACCATGAGGGGGAAAAAAATCTCTGAGTTCGCCAGTTGATAACACAGAACTCTGAGAGGAGCACATACAGATTCACAGTGAACCGAGGGAAGTAAAATGGCAGCTAGGGAACAGAAGCAGGGCAGGTGCATATGTTAGGAATCTATTTAGCGACGAGTAATGTAGTGTTCAACTAACAGTGACCTCAATTTATGAGCTAATGCTTTATTTTTTAACACGATTATGGGATGATGGTTTCCTAGTCTTGGATCAGCTCGTAGCAGTGCTGTCTGAGCCCCCAGGATCTCTCTTTTCCACTGCTTATCGTTTTCATCCCATACTTGGTATCTTGTGGCAGCACATGGCTGCCACAGCTGCATTGTCCATGTTTAAGGCAGGAGGAAGGGCAAAAGAATGGTACCAGCAATTTCTGTCCCTTACAAACAGAGCAAATGCTTTACCAAGATCCCCTGGCAAACTTATGATATCTCAAAGGCCAGACGATGTCAGATGGCTATTTCTGGCTGCAACCAACGCTGGGCAAATGAATATTTAATTAGGTACATGTGAAGTCTGAGCAAAATCTAAGCTTCATTAACAAGGAATATGGATGAAAGAAATTGAAGAAGACACAAAAACATGGAAAAAAAGATTCCATGCTCCTGGATAGGAAGAACAAATATTGTTAAAATGTCGATATTACCCAAAGCAATCTATGTATTCAATGCAATCCCTATCAAAGTAACACCAGCATTATTCACAGAGCTAGAACAAATAATCCTAAAATTTGTATGGAACCAGAAAAGACCCCAAATAGCCAAAGCAATCTTGAAAAAGAAAACCAAAGTAGGAGGCATCACAATCCCAGACTTCAAGCTATACTACAAAGCTGTAATCATCAAGACAGTATGGTACTGGCACAAGAACAGACACTCAGATGAATGGAACAGAATAGAGAACCCAGAAATGGATCCACAAACTTATGACCAACTAATCTTTGACAAAGCAGGAAAGAATATCCAATGGAATAAAGACAGTCTCTTCAGCAAGTGGTGCTGGGAAAACTGGACAGCGACATGCAGAAGAATGAACCTGGACAACTTTCTTACACCAGACACAAAAATAAACTCAAAACGGATGAAAGACCTCAGCGTAAGACAGGAGGCCATCAAAATCCTCGAGGAGAAAGCAGGCAAAAACCTCTTTGATCTTGCCTGCTGCAATTTCTTACTCAACGCGTCTCTGGAGTCAAGGAAAACAAAAGCAAAAGTGAACTACTGGGATCTCATAAAAATAAAAAGCTTCTTCACAGCGAAGGAAACAATCAGCAAAACTAAAAGGCAACCGAAAGAATGGGAGAAGATATTTGCAAATGACATATCAGATAAAGGGTTAGTATCCAAAATCTATAAAGACCTTATCAAACTCAACACCCAAAAAACAAATAATCCAGTGAAGAAATGGGCAAAAGACATGAATAGATACTTCTCCAAGGAAGACATCCAGATGGCCAACCGACACATGAAAAAATGCTCAACATCACTCCTCATCAGGGAAATACAAATCAAAATCACAATGAGATACCACCTTACACCTGTCAGAATGGCTAACATTAACATCTCAGGCAACAACGGATGTTGGCGAGGATGTGGAGAAAGAGGATCTCTTTTGCATTGTTGGTGGCAATGCAAGCTGGTGCAGCCACTCTGGAAAACAGTATGGAGGTTCCTCTAAAAACTAAAAATAGAACTACGTTACAACCCAGCAATTGCACTACTAGGCATTTATCCATGGGATACGGGTGTGCTGATTCGAAGGGACACATGCACCACCATGTTTATAGCAGCACTATCAACAATAGCCAAAGTATGGAAAGAGCCCAAATGTCCATTGGTGGATGAATGGATAAAGAAGATGTGGTGTATATATATACAATGGAGTATTACTTGGCAATCAAAAAGAATGAAATCTTGCCATTTGCAACTACGTGGATGGAACTAGAGGGTATTGTGCTAAGTGAAATTAGTAGGAGAAAGACAAAAATCATATGACTTCACTCATATGAGGACTTTAAGAGACAAAAAAGATGAACATAAGGGAATGGAAACAAAAATAATATAAAAACAGGGAGGGGGACAAAACAGAAGAGACTCATAAATATGGAGAACAAACTGAGGGTTGCTGGAGGGGTTGTGGGAGAGGGGACGGGCTAAAGGGGTAAGGGGCATTAAGGAATCTACTCCTGAAATCATTGTTGCACTATATGCTAACTAATTTGGATATAAATTAAAACAAAATAAAAAAGAAAATTAAAATTCATAAAAAAATAAATAAAAATTAAAATTAAAAAAAAACCCACAAACACACCAAGGAATATGGGAAGAATGGGTAGGAATAATGACACAGCTAGCAGTCCCTGTCACAATGCAGTTCTTAGAGCTGGTGGAGAAGGGACCATTCCCAATTAAAGGTATAGGAACTCCAACATAGTAAGCATGATGGCATTTCCATTGAGGTTGGAACCTTGAGTTGTTTGTGTATGTGTTTTTAGGCTGAGAGACAAAGAACATATAGAATAGATGGAGATTGAGAGAATTTTGAATTAAAGAAATAGAGTAAGGAATTTGCTTTAAGTATCAGTTCCCTTATAAATTATTTCTCTCATAATTGATGGAAAAATAATACGTGTACTTGTCATGTGCTATATCCTTAAGTGAAAATATCACATTTTTCCTAATCCAAGTTTTTTTTTTTCCCTGGCAAAATAAGTGCTATCTACTCTGACTCTCTAGGACATTTGTCATAGTTTTGATTCTGTGTTCAGTGTTGTTCAAGACTGTAACTAAAAAAGAAAATTGGCTAAGGAAACTATATTTCTAAGCAAATGATTTAAACACCCTAAGCTTATAGGGATAAAAAGAGATTTCATGAGACACAACCTATCTGGTGAAATTCAACTCATTATAGAAAGTAGTTTCTGAGAAATCTGAAAACCTCATATCCTTGCACATAAAATGGGTGTGGCAAACTTCAGAATATCTTTTTCGAGGAGAATTGAGATTTGCCTGATTTTTGTTGTTGTTAGCTTCTTAAGATGGTGCTTTTTATCCCATTAATTAATTATAGTTGTTTTTGTAGAACTTGGAATCAGCATAGCAAAGAGACAGTGTATTCTAAGACTCAACAAGATCAGTTTAACAACTTTTATTTAAGAACAGTATTTGGTTCCAGCACCACCCAGTGACAAATCTAAAAATTGCACGTTATTGAGTTGGGATGGCGTCTTCGTCTTACGAAGCCATTGTCTACTATACAGGCTCTTGGCCATGGGCAGCCAGTGAGTGCTTGTAAATGTGGCTAGTTCTAACTGAGATTTGCTGTGAATAAAATGCACATTGGATGCCATTAATAATTTTTATATCGGTTGCGTATTAACATGATAATATTTAGATATATTTGGTTACAATAAATATATTCAAATTCATTTCATTTAATATCTTTAAAATTATTTTTAGTTTGACTATTAGAAAAAAAACTTAAACTATATACCTAGTTGGTATCACATTCCTAGAAGACAGTGCTAACTTAGAGACTCATTTGGGTAGTTTTGTCCAGGTAGGTCATTTGGTAGAAGTGTGTGGGTAAAGAAGTTGATGGAAACCATCTAAATTTGTTCAAAAGAACATATTGGATCATAAGTAGAGGTGGCTAGAGTGAATATACTCAGTTTTTTTTTTCTTTTCTATCTAAGTTCATGATCACAAAGAATTAATAATGTTTGCAGATTTGTTTCCTAATAAAGTACCTATATTGTGAATTCACTAGGTGCCAGGCATTTTTTAAAGAACTCTGTGCACATTTATTCACTCAATTCCCACAAAAATATTCTGGGAGGCAATTACTGTTATTTTCTTAATTTCATACAAAACAGAGTGAGGCCCATAGAACTGGTCTTGTCCAAGGTCATATGACTATCAATAGATAAAGCCAGGATTTGAAGAGACTGCATTGTTGTCCTCCTACTGAAGAGAAAATGCGGATGAAAAATAAAAACCACACTGGGCATAGAAAAACCATTTTCAGTATGTCTACCCTTGAAATTAGAAAGTATTCACAGATTGTTGCTAAATTTTTAGCTATCGCATTCTTATCAATAAAATTCAAATGCATTTAGATAGTAATGTGGTCATATTTAAATACTATGTTTCAGGTTGACCATTTAGCATCCTTTGCAGTGAGGAGACACCATGAGGGTCCCAAGATAAGTCAGACACATGATTTTCCTTCCAGGTATCCAGGAATTGGATCTATAAACAGATAATATATACATATGAAATATGCAGAAGGATGGCTCTTGGAGGAGATGGCATTTAACCAGAAGTCTGGAGGAAAAATAGGATTTGTCAGGCAGAAATAGGAAAAACTGGGAACGGACAATCTAGGTAAAGTTATATAATCATGAAACAGCATGGCACATGCAGAATGGTAGGAACAGTGCAGTATCGCTTGAGTTTAATATTGTGGGGAGAAGTAAGGGAGTTAGTCTAATGGGACAGTCATGAAGGTCTTTTACACCCCCATACTGAACTCAAAAATGTGCTGGCATGATGACCTGAGTAAGAGAAAATGATTTTGAATGGGAGATGATAGGTTCTGGGTTTGGTTTGATCTATTTCTCATTTTTTGGTTTAATGTTGCAATTTTATGTGATGGGATAGATGCCCTGGGGAAGGAAATCTATGAAACCACCGTCACAGAAGTAGTTCAAGAACTTGTCTCTCTAAACTTTGAATGCTCTATGGGTCTTGTGAAGATCAAATGAATCCATATGTATGACACTGCTTTGAAAATAGCCCAGTGCCATGTAGTGTACGATTGTAGTCAGCTTGGGGCTAAATCAATCAGGTCATTTAAAGGTCTAGAGCACAGTTATTTAAAATTTAAAAAAGAAAAAAAAAAAAACTTTTGGATGCCCTTTTTATTCGTTGTTACTATAGTGAATATTTTTAAAAGTTTATTGGCTGTGTGACAACACAGGTGATGGTTCATTTTCCATGAGGATATTTGAGGCCACAATAGACCAGTACATTGATTTTGATTAAGATGAATGGAAAATTTGGTAAAGTGATCCAAATGCATACATATGTACACAGACAAGACTAATTGAAAAGTAATCACAGGCTGGTCTTTTTCATGACTCTTTTAAAAAGAACTTACTAAATATACATAGGTTTTGTCTGATAATATCCCATGACACTCCCCTGGTCCTTTTAATCTCTGTTGAGAAATGAGAAAGACTCAGCATAGAATGCCCTCAGACTGAGTTAAAGGTCAATTAGCCTCTCTAAAGAGAGACCTCCAATCGAGACCAGCAACTCAGAGATACAGGTCTCTAATTCCATCCTCACAGCAGTGTTGCCCCGGAGCTGTGTACAGACAGGTGCAATGTCTGATGGTGACTGGATTAAGTCACCCCAGGGATGTTTAAAATGCACATCTTTGAGTCCCATAGAAGCAGATAAGGAGAGTATGTGGAGGTGGGGCACGAGGACTGGTATTTTTACCAAACATCTTTGATGATTTGAATCTGTTCACAAGTTTGAGAGGCTTAGGATCAGATTGTGGTTTACAGACAGTCAGTTCAATTGATTATCAGTCACTGTTCTATGGGATTCTCACTAACTACTTTTCCAGAAATCAAGAGCTGAGAGCCGTGGCTAATATAGCTTCTCCCTTAGCAAACTCTAAGATACTGCTGGCACGAAATTTGAAGCATAGCTCAGTCAATGCTGTTCTGATTTCATCTTGTCTCGGTATCCTAGGGAATTAAACTAAATCGTCTCCCTGCTGACTTGCTCCATGACCATTTGGCAAGTCTTTTCATCAGTCACTTCCTTGCCACAAAAAAAGAGAAAAGTGGTAAGAGAGTATACCTTAAAATTTCTCATCACAAGAAAAAAAATATATGTGTGGTGAAAGATGTTATCTAGATTTATTTCAGTGATCATTTGACAATTGTGTGTGTGTATGTATAATTATTTTGTGATCATTTCACAATTTATATATATATATATATATAATTTTATATATACATAATAATTATGTTATATACCAAAACTACTGTAACATGCCAAGCATATCTCAGTGGGGGGGGGGGGACGGAAGGAAGAAAAAAGAAAGAAAAAGAGTCTTTCTTTTCTTCCATGGAGAAATTCTGAAATTCCAGTCACTTAGTATATATTCTGGAAAGGAAAAAAAAAATATTATTTCAGCACATGATTTGAAATGAACAATTCATGTAACTTTCCAGTTTACCAGTAAGTGAACGGACCCATTCTGCATGCCTGATACTTCCAGTGTGAAGTACACCAGATTATGTTTCTTATCATAAAAATAATTGCTATTATACAATTCATGATTAATTAGGATGATTGAGGTGTATGATGACAGTTTTATTTGCATATTTACCTCAAAGAATTACAGGTGATACAACATGTATGTTTGTTTTGAATCTCTCTCCACCCCCACCCCAAAAAGCTAATTGTTATGACTGGTTTATACAGAGGGAAAGGAATATTAAGGAGAAAGTGGTTAAAGGAGCCAAAATTTGCGACAAGAAATATTAGAAAGATCACTTGTTGAGAAAAATGGTGGGTATAAATTACAATTCAGTTTACATTTTGCCTTAATCTTCTTTCCCATAAAATATAATCCTCTTTAAAGAAATGAGATACAGAAAAGCATACTTTTTTTTTTTTCAAATGTCAGATTAAACCCAAATTAAGACAGTGGACTGGAATTTTATCACATTAAGTAAGCCCCAGTTCTCTTGATCATATTCATCCCTTTCCACTGGTATATGTGATTATAAAATCACTTCCAATAATAAAAGATGCTTATTCAGAAGAACTGGTAAATACGGATTCCACAAATTACAGGTATATATTTTTTTTACAAAAAGTAGAATGCATCAGCCACTATGTGCTTTTACATGGGTACCCAAGGACCTCTTAGGTAAAGTTAAGGGTTACAGTAAGTCCCATACTATGTGCAAAATGCAGTCGGGTTTGTACATCTTAGTCTAAATTATGCCAGCTTTCAAAGCCTTTTCATAGAAAAACAACTTCCCTTATTAAAGGTAAAACTCAAATTTCTGATTTTATAATTTATTCCAGAAAGAGACAATACTGGAGAATAGAAGTAGTGACATTTCAATGAGAGAGAATTTTGTAGGGAAAGTTTTAGAGAAAGGAAGGAGTATTATGGATTCAGAGGACATTGAAGAAACAATCTTGGTTAAATCAGAAGATCTGAATGGAAAAAAAGTTATAAACTTTGAAAAAAAACTTTTCTTCCCACTCAAAAACTGAGACCCTGTTTGTATATTCTTAGGAAAAAGCCTGACAATGGCAAAGAATTGTTTGATAATTTCTTTTATAGTAACTGTGCAGTTTCAATTCATTTAGGTAAGATCTAACCTATTTTTGTGTCTGATGATTAATTCTTTCATAAAAAGAGGGCTCCCCCCTCACTCCAGTTTTCTCACTCTAAACGGTGCTATTAATTAGGGGAAAATGCTGATTTCTATTTTCAACATGTATCAGACCTTGAAATAGAGATGAGTGTGCCCTGTTTTCAGCTTCATCTTGATAGTGAAGGGATTTGAGCTACTACAGCATTATAATTTTCATACGGAGAATATGTCCTTTATGCTGCTTTCATAATTTTGAACCTTAGTTTAGAGATCCAGGGAGAATTGGGTAGATTCCATACTTAGAATCGTCAGAAAGCCTTCTGCCGTAGGCTGCAGTGTGTGTGTGTGTGTGTGTGTGTGTGTGTGTGTGTGTGTACGTACATTATATAAAATTCTCTCATCTATCTGTGCATCTATCTAGAGAGACAGAGTACCAGAGAGAGACAGAAAGGCAAGTTTTTTTTTTTTTAATTTTCAGCAAGTGAGAAGTTGAACCTAGTATATGAGAAAGGGGGTGCATTGCAAATTCTGGAATAATGCTGGTAGCGATATTTAGGCTTATTTAATCTAGATGTTCATAGACAAAAGGTCTACATGGTATTGGATGTCGACCTCCTCTCCTAGGAAAGCACATTTGTGCATTTGCAAAGTGAGATTTGAGGGTCACAGCACTTAAACTTAACTGAAACAAAGTTGAAGATCATTGTCATCCAGATTGGGAGGATGGCTGAAAACTTTGTTCATTTCACCAGAATGGTTTCCCGCCACCTGCTTCTTTTCTAAATGGGAAATTAGAGAAAGTTTAACATGTCAGTTTCATGAATGGAAAAATTGAGACATCTGGGACATGAATGAGAAGATGGCAGATGTGATGGTGAAGGTTTTCATTCAAATAAAACCAAGGAGACAAACTCAAGGTAAGGGTATGGTGTCCATTCCCAAATGGGATTCTATAGCTTTGTTCTTACAGGTGCAAAGCCATGAAAGGCTATTTGTTTGCAGATTGTTTAAACTGAGATGTGCACAAGTTAGGGCAAGATGTGCACAAGTGTGTGTGTGTGTGTGTGTGTGTGTGTGTGTGTGTGTGTGTATGTGTATGCACCAGAGCAAGAGGGATCTAAGAATAAATTAGTCCACTGAGAGTGATGTAAAGTAGTGAGGCCGTTGTCAAACTAAATAGCTTTCACACTTAAATACTGTCACTGACTCAGAATTTAATGATTAACTGTAGAATTCTAACATCTTGGGAAGACATGAGAACATGAGATTATGTGGCAAGAATGTAAGGAATGCAAAAATACATTGAATGTAATAAATGCAGAAGTTAGAAATGAGAGGTGTTGCCTAAATGTTATGCTCTCATTTGTATTCATGTGCCTGAAAAACTTTTCTTTACTTGGAATGATACAAACAAAGCTTTGGACACTAGAATGAAGAAGATGAAGCTAAGAGAATCATCATGCATGTTGACAACAGGGCCAAAGATGTGACTGGGGTCATCATCATTTGGGAGTCATGATATAATTTTCGACCTTACATAGTCAGCAGTTTTAACCTGGATTCCGTGGACTTAACAGGTTTTAATTTTGACAAGGTCTCAAGTGAAATTTGAAGCCCAGATATTCAGCTCAGATGAAGGCTTACAGGCATTTTAAAAAGGATTCATGATAGTAATTTTACTGTTGAGACAAAAGAAACAGTAACACACTCTTTATTTCCTAGATTTTTTCTCCATACATTAAGACAGGATTTAATACTGTGATAAACTTATAAATCTCTACTAACTCAGTGCCCTTATACTTGCATGCACTTTGAAGTAACTGAAGAGTAATGATTGAATTTTTTATCTGCTCCATATACTGTGTTTAGTTTAATCCCTTTGGAGCAAGGAGAGTGGATAATGTTTTTGTTTGTTGTGTTTTTTGTTTAAGGAACGTTTGCGAATTTTTTTTTTGGTTTTTATTTTTTGAGAGAGAGAGAGCAACAGAGACAGAGTGTGAGCGGGAGAGGGGCAGAGAGAGAGGGAGACACAGAATCTAAAGCAGGCTCCAGGCTCCGAGCTGTCAGCACAGAGCCCAATGCAGGGCTCAAACTCACGAGTCTTGAGATCATGACCAGAGCCGAAGTCAGACACCTAATCAGCTGAGCCACTCAGGTGCCACAATGAATGTGAAATGTTCAGTTTATTCCCTTGTATATTTTGAAAATGCACATCTGGGCAAATCAGTGGGACTAAGGGGTTTTGGTAAAACATAAATCACATCCCAGGTTACAATCCTTTTGCTCACTGAGCTGCTCTCCTTGGCTTGTGAATTCTGGCCACTTCTTGAAAAGGTGTGGGAGATTAGGTGAGATCAGCAACAGGTAGGTCTCTTGATGACCCTGAGCGGATGTGCTGCAAGAGAACTTCCAGACAGTCTCTATTCAACAGAGTAGCAGACTCTGCTTTGCCTGTGAGTTAAGAAAGGTGTGTTGATCTTCCTCTCTCCTTCATGTTAGATGGTCCTCTTGACAATAGGGTTGAATATCTTATTTAAGGCATTTGACTCTTAAAGCATACTGAGGATTGTGAGTCTGTGTCCGGGCAGCCCAGTCGAAGCAATTACACACAGGAGCCCCTCTCTAGGAGAGGTGAGGGTAACAGCCTTCAAGAGGCATGTCTCTGTCTCTCCAGGTAACTGAGTAACTAAGGCTCAGGGAAGTACTCTAAGATGAAGTTGCCAAACATCAAATAAACTAATGAATGGTACATTTCAGAAACCAGTTTGACTAGGCCATTTGACTCCCCAACCAGTTTTGTCTCCTATACACATGTCAGATGAAGGTGATAAAAGTTATAAGTTAAGTGAAATTTTCTCTTGGTAGTTCCCATGATGGTCTCCTAGAAGCACATGTTTCTAAGATGAACACAAAGACATACACTCTTTAGAAACATTGGTAGCATAGAAATTGAACACTGAAATACCTATTGGTTGGTTTTATTTGCTGTTGTAGTTGTTGTAGCTTTTGTGGTTTGATTCTTGCATGTTGGTGTTTATAAAAGAACCCAGTATTAGTGACCTTGTATATGAACTTGAAGTTCTGATTATCTCAAATTTTACTAACTTGTAAACTACTGTCTATGTTCCTGGATACTTTGTTTTCCAAAAATTTGAGACCAGGATCTGTTTTGTGAATATTTATTTGTGTATGTGTGTGTGTGTGTTTGCACACGTGAGATAGAAAGAAATTGGAACTTGGAAGATAAATCAGCTTTTAAAAGTAGTGGTTACAGTTATAAACTCTGAAATCAAAGTGGTTCTGCATTATTATGTTCTATCTCAAAGTAACTGTATAATCATCAATTTTAATAAGCTTTCTGAAAATGAAATAGCTCTGTTACACTGCCCATATGCTCATAGAAGCCCTCTATACTCAAAGATGTAAGATTCCTTATACCATACCTAAGTTATTTTCCACCTTATATAAACTTCTATCTCATGTATTTGTCAAATAAATGTAATACTAAGATATTTCTGTGAAGGAAAAAAAGGAAAGTACTTTATTCGAGTTCATTTTTCTCAATGATTTGATCTTCACATCACTTGTGCTATTACACAGTTTTATTGGCTTTGAATTATTATCAGTACTTATGTAGTATTTCCAAGACTTTTAAATAATATATGCAAAAGAAAGTTTAATAAAGAAAATTATGATATTATGTAGCCTTATAAGTAAGCCAGCCCTCCCGCCTTCATAGAAGCAGTGACTTAATTGCTTTGGTAGTAATGGAAATTAATTGCGCCTTTCTTGGTTTTGAGTTTGACATTTCGGTTTTGGAATCTGTTTTCTTGTGCGTCAGAGTCACTGTTGGCTTCCCTGTCATTTAATATGCTGTCAGCCTCAAATTGTCAGGAGACAATAATTAAGCAGAAGTATTTATTTGGGATCAAAGAATTGCAACTTGGGGTACACAGATTTGGGTAGCAACCCAAATAGTGTCCCATTAGGGAGCAAAAGTCAGGGCTTTTTAAAGACAACAGGGAATGCTTGTAGAAGTTGTTGACAAAGACTCTGATGGGTGTTGGTGGCCAGAAAACTATTCTTGGCTAAATGTAATTGGTTGTTGGGGTTGTCACTAAGCAAAAGTCTGCTACTGTAGCTCATTGCAAGTGTTCCTACAGAGTCCTTGGAGTATTTGTGGTTTGGCCCCATTCAGGTTCAAGAGTTCATGGCTCCACCTGGGGAGGAGATGCCTTCCTCCTGAATGGCTTCCCAACTGCATTTTAAAACCCCTCAACATAAGTGAGCCTGTTTTATTTCCCCTTTCACAGCACAGTGCACTGCCTTGTGAGACACAGGTGTGTGATTCACGTTAGCAGCACAGCCACCCCCCAGCTCCAGCTTCTGTCACTTGTGTGCACAGTCGCTATTCCGGAGAAGCCAAACCCAAGTGTTGATCAAACCGGTTTTGCTGTCAGTTGCTGTGCCTTCAAACTGTTGTCATAAGAGATTGAGAAGTGAAAAAGTACTACCCATTGAGGGGCTTGCCCAATTTCCGGTTACCTAATTTCCACCCAGCCGAACTGCCTAAATGGATCAGCATATCACTGATATGCATATCACTGATTGTGACCTGGCTTATTTATCCATCCATTCGTGATTTATTTGGTTGTTTAGTAACATAATTATTTATATATCTGGGTCAATAGAAATTTTAGATAAATTATTTTTAAAAACCCAGAAATTAAAATAATAAGGTATAACCTAGAGAAGGGACAAGAGGAAATTCAAAAGCGAGGCAACACTATAACTGTAAAGGAATGTACAGATAGCACAGTGTAAGGACTTGAGCTGTTCTAAGGGCTGAGGCACATATTTGTCTCTGATACATCTACTGACCAAAGACAATTTCATACTTCTTAATATCCAATAGAAAAAAGTAGTAGTTCTTTGGGAGGGGGGTAATCAACTTTTTCCTGAATTGTTAATTTAAAGAATATCTTTCACACTACCTTCATTCCAGCCTGTAAACTTCAGTTCTGTTTGAAATTTGAAAATTTGAAAATTCGGCTTCCATAGACAAACGATACTCAGGTGAGCTTTTTATTTCCTGTGAACTCTCACTCTGCTAGTCACTTAAATTTGTAAAGATCTATAATTTCCTTCTCCCCTTTAAAGTCAAGGTTTGAATTCAGGGCTTTTTGAAAGATTGTGGCAATTTAAGAATCATTTGCTGAGATGGCCAACGTCATAAAGCCCAACATTATAATAGGTGCTGAGGATCTTATTACAGATTTTCCCATACCTGAATAACTTTTATATATCAGTGCAGAATTTCCCACCAGAGTGCAGGTCACAAATGAATTAACTGGTAGATGAACAAGGATTTTTGTTGTTGTTGTTGTTGTATCATAGTTATTATTTATTTTTAGCATAGTGTGAACTAACTTGATGATTTATAATAGTTATACAAAATTCCCTTTGAAATGAATTTAAATAAGCAAAATTGAGAGTTGATTTCAGGAAAAATTTTCAACTATGGTAAAGGTCTATGAGGATACGTCATCAATTTTGAAGGTGTACAAATAATGGCATAGTTTGGGACATACTTGGCTCATAGGAGACTGTAAACTAAAAGACTAGTATCAGTAGAGATGATTTACTGTAACAATAGAGTCTTGGACTTCAGGTAGCTTTAATAAAAGGGTGGGTATAAAATTGGGTGGAGTCAGGGAAAACCACAGGGAGGAAACATCTGAGCCATAGCTTGAGGGGTAAGTAGGAGTTCATTCCTTGGAGAAGGGAGGTACATTTGGACTGAAAGATCTTGGTGCTGAAGCCTGAGGTAGGAAACAGCATCATTTAAAAACCACACATAACTTGATAAGGATGGAGAATAAGAGTCACATAGAGAAATGACAGAGGGATAACGATGATCACAGTCAGCTCTTACTGAGAGCTGTGTGCCAGGCACTATTGTACATATTTCCTATGCACTAAACTATTGAACCTTCTTGACAATCACATGAGGTATGGATCGTCAGGCTGCTTCCTTGCTCTGATCCAGGGGATGCTTTTTATTTCATTGCTCAAGTGAATGGTGCCCCGTAGAATTTCATGTGTCTGTTTTATAAATGAGAAAACTTTAGCACCAGGAAGTTCAATAATTTGACCAGTATCACACTGTTGTGAGTACAAAGGCTAGATTTGAACCTGACTAGTCTACTTTAGATAAATGAGAAGTAACCTATTCCACGTGGCCTTTAGAGGAAGAGTGGACATTATCCTCTGGGCAGTGGGACACTACTGAAATATTATGAGACAAGGACTATAATAATCAGTTTAGCCCTTAGAAAATCAATCTGGCCACACTGTGTTGAGAAGACTGAAGGAGGTTGAGCCTGGAGGCAGGAAAACCAGTCACACTGGATCAGTCAAGAGCTGATATAGCCCAAACCAAGATCAAAATGGCAGCTGTGTTTGGAGAAAACTGGGTTCTGCCTTATTTCCAGAGTTGGGCTGGGCCCCTTTCGGTCCTCAGTGCTGGAGAAGACACATGCTCTGTGTCCCTAGGCAGACTTATCCCACTGAACCTGGCAACAAGAACAGGAAGTAGCTGATTCACTCCTGTCACAAGCCCCTGCTTTAGTTTCAGGTTTTTCTTTGCTGATTCCCAGCAACATAGGTCAGCCCATCTCCAGCAGCAGGACATCCCTTCCCTTTTTCTCTGACTACCTGTAGTTCTTATTCCTAGTTTTCTGAGCTCCTCCTATAGGTGTAAATGTCCATTTCAGTTGAATCCAAAGTCAGATGTCATGGTGATATAAAAGGCATCTTTTCTTACTCATTTTTAATTACGTCTTGATAATTTTTTTAATCCTTTCGTTTTAGCTTGTAACATACAAAAGCATTAATTTATCTTAGAAGTGTCTCTCAAAGACAGGCCCTTGGGAAATACAAGGGAGATCTTGACTTCTGAATTGTGTAGGGATCCAGTCTGCATTAGAAAAAGTGAAAGAAAAAAAAGTCCGTGTTTAACAATGTTACTTCTCATAATAATCATCACAGAATCCTAAAGCTACCCGTCGTCCATCATCATTTGGCATCTTCTCACTCTAAGCCTGTTTCCATATTCTGGTTTGATCTAATTTTCTGCCCTCTTCCAACCTCACGTGGTCTTCCACTATATCCGCTGGATTGCAGAGTGTGTCTTTGTCAAGATCCCTTCAGTTCACAACGTTCCTCCACTTTTCCTTCAGTCTTGTGAAAATGGTGCTGTTCTCTACTCCTCCCTCACCAATACCACAGAACCAGTTAAGGTGTTTTCCTTCACCGTGATTTCTGCTTTCAAATCTTGTCCCCTTTTCCTTCCACAAAACCTCAGGTGCTTTGGGACGCTTGTGAATCGAACTGTCTCCCAGTGTTGAGATCCTGACCTTGTTGAAAATGACCTGGTAGTACCTCTAGGAAAAGCAACTCATGAAGTGTTCCCACAGGGGCTTTCTACTAAAGAACTGCCCAAGAAGGGCTCTGGAGGGAGCGTCTGGCTGCTGTGTCCAATGGGAGCATCGTGCTGCAGAAATCATGTGCACTGTGTATTTCTGTTCAGTAAGCACCCCAGAACCAGGAAGGAAACTCCTTTCTCCTAGAATGCCTCTCTAGTACCCCCTATTAACAAAGCCCCAAAGGGTTCTGGGGGGAGCCGCTGGCTGCTGTGTCCAATGGATCCTGCTTCAGATTCTGTGTCTCCTTCTCTTTCTGCCCCTCCCCTGCTCACTCTTGTCTGTCTGTCTCTCTGTCTCTCAAAAATAAACACACATTAAAAAAAAAGAATTAGGCAAAACTTAAATTAATTTTTCAAAAAATAAACTGTAGTCAGCCAAGAAATTTAAAATCTCACTGAACTTATCCAAGTTCATTTTTTCTCCCAATCAGAGAACTTTGGGATGTCACATCTTTTTTCATCCAGTCTGGAAGAATGTGTCACAATCTCATTGTTTATACAGTTTGGCTCATTCTATGAACAGTTTGGGAATAAAAGCTCCTGGTGATAAAAGTTGCCCATGTTCTGAGTGTACAGAAAGCTGGTGACATCTTTTAATTAGAGGACAAACTCAGGATATCTACCCTCCAGTCCTTTGCATCACCAAAGCGATTTCTAAAGATGGAATTGTCTGCAGAGGAGTACAATGCCGTTAAATGTGTTCATGATACATCATGCAGAAATTAGAATAAAACAGAAATGCTTAATAATATAATTCCTTACCTATAGAACTCTGGAAAATAAAGATGTAAGATGCTAGTGAACTACTTGTTAATGGGATTGTAGGATAATAGGATTAATTAAATGCCCTAATATAATTTATTTTTTAATCATTGATTTTAGTCCTTGCAGATAGATTACTGAATTAGTTATGATTGCAGCAATTAAGGTCTGAAAAAAAAATCATTGGAAAAACGAATATACCGAAGGCCCACCTTCTTAATCACCTGGAAGGGCATTGCTTTAGTGCTGGAGGGAGGGTGGTTTTTTTTTCTTCTTCTTTTTTAAACTCTGTTTATAAACCCTCCGTGTCTAGGATTCTGTCTTTTCCTTTGTTCTATTTATTCAGCATGTACTCGGTTACTGCTTATTGCCAAGCACAGTGCCGAGTGTTGATCAAAAGGAAATTGCCATGGGCCTTGTCCTTAGAGACCTCACTCTCTTGCTTGCAAACATATAAACAAATAATTACAATAGTGGTGAGAACAATCTGTGAGATTTGGATGAGGAACCCCCGATCTAGGGCCTCAGCGGCTTGTTGGGAAAGAGCTTTGTGTTGGATCCTGAGGGACATTACTCAATGCTTAAGATTAGCCAAATGCTCTTAATTTCTTGTTGATTTTAATTAATATTTAGACTTTTCTTCACAGAATCTATGTAAAATCCCTAAGATAAAGCACTATGAGACCTTGTACCTAGAGAGCATCAACTCTTTCCCTGTCATAGATATAGATTCTGAGATCCCAACCTTTTGGCCCTTCCCACTTTATTTTCGTTACCTCTCCAAAGCGCTGTTTAGCTGGTTGTTACCCTTTTTTTTTTTTCGCTTTTCTCTGCTTTCTGGAATCTGTATTCTCCTGGTATGGGTTTATTTACCCACTGCCAACACTTATGCTTTTTGTGTATTTCTTAATTCCTAGTACTGCTATACATATATACTGGAATTGAACCGTTACATAAACAGATGGTGGCTGGGAGAGCCAAGTTACTTACTTTTGAGGGAGAAGTTATAAATAACCAAAGGGAGGGGACTAGAGTAATTTATGTGGTGATGGATTAGAGCTGGACATATCAATAGAAATTCATGTTTAGGGGCGCCTGGGTGGCTCAGTCGGTTAAGCGTCCGACTTCAGCTCAGGTCACGATCTCACGGTCCGTGAGTTCCAGCCCCGCGTCGGGCTCTGGGCTGACAGCTCAGAGCCTGGAGCCTGCTTCCGGTTCTGTGTCTCCCTCTCTCTCTGCCCCTCCCCCGTTCATGCTCTGTCTCTCTCTGTTTCAAAAATAAATAAACGTTAAAAAAAAATTAAAAAAAAAAAAAAGAAACTCATGTTTAGCTCAATATAGATACAGGGAGTTAAATGTGGAAATAGCCATATATATGGGTGTACACACAGCTTAGTACCAGACACGTCAGCCAAGAGGTCCTAAAATCAACAAACACCCCGGTAGCAATGAGCACACCTAGTAGCTAGAGTTTGGTAATTAATACCATTCTTCAATAAAGGGGACCAGGGCTCCTTGGAGAAATAGTTGATCCTAGGAAATAAGACAGAATATACATGAGTTTGAAAGTAAGGAAATACTAAATTAAAAACACAAGCCAAAACACTAAATTAAAAACACAGTATGTCCAAGGGACACAGAAACCAACTGAGTTAACTTCCGCTGGCCAAAGCTGGAATTATTTGACCAGAGAAAAAAGGTGGTAGTCTTATTACAATTCAAAATATAAAATAAATATCCATGAGTTCATGCTGAAGTCAATGATTGAATACATTAATAAAGGATGACAGGCAAATATCCATGTGTAAAAATTCCAAACAATTTTTTTAAATTTTTTAATGTTTATTTATTTTTGAGAGAGAGAGATAGAATGTGAGCAGGGAAAGGTAGAGAGAGAGGGAGACACAGAATCCGAAGCAGGCTCCAGGCTCTGTGCTGTCAGCACAGAGCCTGATGGGGGGCTCAAACCCATGAGCTGTGAGATCATGACCTGAGCCGAAGTTGGACGCCCAACCAACTGAGCCACCTAGGCACCCCCCAAATAATTTTTGTAGGTAACTTTGCTGTCGTGGAGATGGACTGCATATAGTGACTTCCTTCTAAAGAGCACAGTATGGAAAAGGAGAAAAAGAGAATAACTTCACACCAAAGAAGCCTGCCAAACACTACCTTACCCAGGTGATCAGAGTTATCATCAGCAGTGATAGGTCATTTGATGCAGCATGCATCCTTGATATGATATGATGAAAATAGCACTTGACCTCTGTGGTCTTCCTGCAGAGGAAAATATATAATCCTGGTCTAATCGGGAGAAAACTACATGACAAATCCCAGTCGAGAGGCATTGTGCAAAATACCTGACCAGTTCTCAAAAATAGACAAGGTAACAAAAACAAGGAAAGTTTGAGAAACTGTCACAGCCAAGAGGGCTCCTCTTGTCATGTGTGCTTAAGCCTAAGCAAATGGAATTTGCTATCCTCAGTGGGATCCTGTAACGGAAAAGGGCTCTGGAGAAGAAGTAGAAAATTCTGAATGAAGCATGGACTTTACTTAATAAATATGCATCAGTATGGTAATAAATGTGCCAAAGTAATAGGAGGTATTAATAACAGGGGAAACTGGGTGTACTACATATGGGAACTCTCTGTACTAATTTCAAAATGTTTTTACTTATATACAAAAATGTTCTAAATTTTAAAAACTTTATTTGAAAATTCGAATATAGTCTAGTTGATAGGAAACGACATAATGGGAGGAAGGAAAAATCTGGGGGAGAAGATTTACAATGATGTAATTGAGAAATATTGTCCTCAGCAGCAGAGATTCTAGAAGAGAAAAAAGGGCCTTTATTTTCTCTTAATAATTTTTTTTTTTTTTAATTACTGCAGTTCACTATGTTTGAGAGGGAGAGGGCGCGAGTGAGCAAGGCACAGAGACAGAGGGAGAGAGAAGACCTCAGGAGGGGCAGAGAGAGAGGGAAAGAGAGGGAAAGGAAGAGAATCCCACGCAGGCGCTGCACTGTCAGTGAAGAGCCCGAAGCAGGGCTGCAGCTCAGCTGATGCTGGGTTCAAACTCATGAATCCTGAGATCATGACCTGAGTCACCCAGGTGCCCTGCTCTCTTAAGAATGTTAAGTATTTAGTCAATAAATGAGGTAGAACTGGAATTACACAAAATACAAACATGAGCAGAACTCACAGTTCCACTGATGGTTCTTGAAATGAGTCTTCCCATTTCCTTTGATCTTGGGAGATAGAGCGCTAAAATTGTAAAACCACCTAAAATACATTACTTATTTCTTATCTCCTATGTTCAGAGCATCTCTCAACTTACAAAGTCAGCTTTTATCTTGGAGGTTGCTTTTGAGTTGTGGAATTAGTAAGTCTGTGTCCTAATCCAAGCCCAAAGCATACTTCTGAGCCCCTGAACTGCCTGCAGCTTCCACTCACAGCATTGCGAGAGGAAGTGAGTAATCCGCTGTAAGAAAGAAGAGACACATTGGGTCATTGCACTGCCATACTGTCCAGCAGATTCTTTGTCATGATCAAAAACACCAAAGCTAATAAAAAAAAAAAAAAAGTAGATTCAATTCATTTTTGCTAAGTTTCCAGGAAGCTGCCCTAAACTGACCAGCAGTTATAAAGCATAGTCATGGAGAAAACAGAGGGCTAGATCTTCCTAGAATTCTTTCCGTGAGTTTCCTTCTTATGCCACAAGGCAAAAATAATAAGGTAAAAACCAAATCCCAGGCCGTGCCCAGCAGTGGAAAGCAGCAGTGAAGTTTTTCCAAGGGGAACTCTTCTCAAAACTAGTGATTGGGAACAGCCTGAACCAGACCGTCCTGTTTCCCGTCACCTCTCACTGGTTAAGTGGCTATTAGGTGCCTGCCAAGGCTATCTGTGTTGGATCCTGGGGATTCACGAATAAGCGAGACTCAGCCATTTCTTTCAAAGGGGTGAAAGGTGGACGGGTCCTGTGACAAATAGTTACAAACATTGTGATACATACCGTTGAGTTGTACGCCTGGGACCATAACGGTTGCAGACAAGGAGCCCATGATTCCGCTGGGGTTAGGGAAGGAGTTGTCACAGAGGATGCGAAGTGGCTTTTAAGCTGAGACTAAAAGTATGAATAACCATTTCAAGTCGATGAAAGTAGGAAGGACATTCTCGGCTGAGTGACAGAATGTGCGAAAACCTAAAGTTGTGAGATGATCCCAGGAAATACGATTGGATCAGGGCAGCTGCACTGCAATTTCAGTTTGCAGAGTGTCTGAGTATTCGGTGTATGTCTGATGTGGCATGCGTGGGAGGGGGAATACGAGGGGCTGGCGGATGAACTTAGATAGACAAGAATCAAATTATCAGTAGCATTCTAGGCCTCACTGAGAATTTTGGACATTAGGCAGCGAGGAGTAATTGAATGGTTACAAATGAAGTAGGTGTTTTAATAATTTAAAAGAACACAGTGATATAATTGTAGTACTTGCTAACACTTTTATTTGCAGTGCCACAAAACTTAATGTTGCAGTATTTATCTATGATGTCTAATAGTGAGGGCTGATAGGGGTGTTTTACTAACTGTAAAGATTTTATAGCTGAGAACTGTCTCCTTGCTAATTAATGTGTGAAAAGACAGCTGCAAATGCTTTCTATTCTTCTATGCCCTCCAGTAAATGTTTGATAATATCGCCAAATGGGAGCAAAGAAAATCCTATCTTGTGTGTTGCCAACCAGCAGAGTCTCTCTCTGGGCCTTCTTATTCATTTATTCAACCAGTGTTATTAAATACCTACTACGTATCAGACCCTATGCCAGGAACCATTTATGCAAAAATGATTAAGACTTTCTGAGCTCAAGCAGCTTGTAATCTGATAGAGGAGCCAGATGAGTGAATCAAGAAGCAAGAGGCGATGTTAATGTTGTATGAGAGTAGGTTATGGATGCGACAATGGCAGGATGGAGAAGAAAGCGGTCACTTGTAGCTTGTTGTATGGGCCAGGAGTGGGCCAGGAAAGACCTTTCAGAGGAAGGGGCTTTGGATTGAGTCTTGAATGCTAAATCCATGTTCACAAGGTAGCTGGGGGAGGTGGGGAACGGAGGTGGGGAACACCTTAATGAGTTTAAGGAACTCTAGAAGCCTGCTGAGTTCAGTTGTATAACTTGTGTGCAGTAACACCCTGGGGGACATAACTCACATCAATGTCTATAAGAATGCCACCTCTCCCCCAGTGCACATAATCAGTGGAACTGTGCAGTGCACAAGCTACACAACTTTCTATGGCTGTCCTACAAATCAACTTAATGTAAGCACATTGTGCAATTAGTTATGTAATTAACTGTGAAATGGGAATAAGAGTACCTAGCTTATAAATTGGAGTGAGGATTGAATAAGTCAATATAAATAACCATTATTATAAGTACCATATAAACATCAGTTATTATTATTAATTCACACGCAGAACTTGAAACATTTTATACGGTCAAATGCAACCATTTTTAAATATATGGCTTTAGGTTTAGGCTTTATCCACCCTGATATTACACACTTATTTTCCTATACTTATAATAATACTTTTATCTGACCTGAGATGTGTGCATTCATATGTGGTACATGGAAAAAGTGAGGTTATGATCTGTTATATATCTGAGCCAAAGATGACCCCTATATATTGGCCCCGAGTTGTTCACTTTTTCATAGCAGTCTGGGACCCTTTAGCCCAAAAGCCCACCAGTGCCAAATTCAAAGTGTTACATTTCCAGTTTTTTGTTTGCTTTTTGAGTTTGTTTATTTATTTTGAGAGAAAGAGAGAGCATGAGTGGGGAGGGGCGGAGAGAGAGGGAGAGAGAGAATCCCAAGCAGGCTCTGAGCTGTCACAACAGAGCCCGATGAGGGGCTTGATACCACAACACTCAATCACATGTCCCCTTTAATGTGCATTACTGATTGCATGTGAGTCTTGCCGCTTGAGAACAAGACCATGCGAGACACATCTGCCTTCCCACAGAGTTAAGCACATGGCCCATGCTTAGCAAATTGTTTTTAATTTATTGTCATTGTCTGCTCTGTTCCATCATATGAGCCTTATCTCATATGTATTTTCTATTTTGCTTCAATCTGTTGTCCTTCTGGGCAGCAGCAGGGTAAGACCAAATAATGAAAAGATAAGGAGTTGGTAAGAGTTGAATGTCTTCTATCTGAATGGTGTCCTACACATCCTGGATTTATCCACGTTTCTGTTCCTTCTACATCACAGAGGCTTACAGAAAGACTCAGTTCTAGTTCAAACTCTTCAAAGGCGAGTGCTAAGAGACATAAAAGATCATCTACGGCATGATGTAACTGGCATATTGTTGTCCTTATGTATTTGTGGAAATAATGACGTAATAGGTGGGCCCTCTGCCTTCTACTTGAAGTTAGAAAGCTGAGCAAAATAAGCACAAATGTCAAAACTTGAACTCAAGTTACCTAACTCTGAAATCCATGATATGATATTGCCATTCAGGTAACCTAATTTTGCTGAACCTACTAAACGTTCTTCAGGAATGTAAGGGATTTACATTGAATCTATAAACCCTGTGATCAAACTAGAAAAATCTGAAATCTCTCCTGAAAACCACAATGCTTATCATTATTGCCCTACTGTCTCACTTTCTCTTGGACATTCTGATCCTGAGAGAAAATGAGAGATGACCAGAATCAAGGCCATTCCCTGCATCAAGGAAAGAGCAGTATCATAGGGGCCAAAATAACTGTGCCATTTGGAATCTGAATGGTAACCACTTGGGGGGTAACCTGATCTTTTTCTCCTCCCTTCATCAACAATTTGGAAAACATCCTTTGATTGCTAAACTGTTGATGTGTTTTTGTTTTATTTTGCTTTGTTAGTTTCCCTACTGTCAAGGAAAACCTTGCTGCCTAAAGATAATTGTTTTTCTATACAATATAGATTTTTTGGTACTACTGCCATAGAAGGCATAAAGGAAATTGTGCTTTTAGGCATTAGAGAATCTGACTTTATCACCCTATTTTTTTAAGTTTATTTATTTTGAGAGAGAGAGAGAATGCATGTGGGAGGGGCATAGAGAGAAGGATACAGAGAATCTCAAACAGGCTCCACACTGTCATTGCAAAGCTCAACATGGGGCTTAAACTCATGAACCATGAGATCATGACCTGAGCCAAGATCAAGAGTTGAGTACTTAACCGACTGAGCCACTCAGGTGCCCCTTTATCACCCTATTTCCTCATTTAGCAGCAAACAGGAAGTAGTTATTTAGGTCTTCCTTGGGAAGGTGAAGCAAAAGTGCATGTGCTAGACTAAGATCTGTCAATAGGAGGACAGCCTTTGAAATTTGAGACCAAGTCCTACATGGAAAAAGGACGTTTGATTTTTATTGAGACAAATGTTGTGTAGGAAATAACAGAGAATCAAACAAATAGACAATAAAAACAACTTAGGACCTTCAGTCTTTCAATGTTATTTTGAAATGTTTAAAAAATAGAAAGTTAATTCTAGATTATGGAACAACAATAAGACACGTTGACCAGTAGCAACAATAAAAAAAAAAATACATAAAATGCCACCCTTAAAAAATGAGAAGGGCAAAAGTTTTCCTAAGAAATAAGAATGGGGTATTTGTTGAATAACACCAAGATATGTTGACAGTTTGATACTAAACAGTCAGAGACATTGAAGGCAGACTTGGATTAATCAGTTTGTTTTATAACAACATTTCAAAAAGGAAAAAATAAAGGGGGCACCTGAGTGGCACAGTCGGTTAAGTGTCCAACTATGGCTCAGGTCATGATCTCACGGTTCATGATTTCGAACCCCCCATTGGGCTTTGTGGTGACAACTCAGAGCCTGGAGCCTGCTTTGGATTCTGTGTTTCCCTCTCTCTCTGCCCCTACCCAACGAGTGCTCTCTTTCTGTCTCTCAAAAATAAATAAATATTTAAAAATTTTTAAAGGAAAAAAAAAATAAATTGTGAGTGAAAGTCATAATAACTCATGCAAGAAAATACCTTTAGGTTTATATTCCTTGGGCTAAAATGCTCTTTTGTCCCTGTAACACTTAGGGGACATATCAGAGCAGCTTGGAGCCAGGAGAATGAGTCTCTAGTGGGTCTTACACACCTTTTTTTAATACAGTGCACACATAGGAAATTAATTATAACATACTTCGACTAATATTCTTGAGAGAACATCATGAGAACTAAGGTAATGATTTTTTAAAGTAGCACAGCTTCTTGTTTCTGTCATAAATGAGCAAGTTTGGAGGGTCAGGGAGAGCCATCAATGCTCACATTCATCCACAGCAAGGCTACTGGTTTTGCCATCATGACATGCTTCAGTAAACTTTGGAATCGTGGCCCCCGTGATACATGGGTTGGTTGATACACTGTTGACGGGGATGTTCTACCCAGAAAGGGGCTATTTTTAACTTCAGAATTCAAGAAAAGTCAATAGTATTCAGTGGGGATTAGTTTGGGTCACTGGATTTAATATTTTCATCAAGATCTAGAGGAGAAACTCTAAAATGAGCTCATTAAATTTGCTTCTGACACTGAGCTAGGGGTATCGAGCACAATCCTGAGAAATAGCTTGGCAATGCAAAGTTGCCCTCAGGAGCTGCAGAATATTTAGTAAAGACAGTTGTTTGCAAAAGAAAAAAAAATTGAATAGATGAACTGAAGAATAATTGGCTCTAGAAATATGGCCAAAAAAAATTATAGGGTACTCGTTCATTATATCCCAACCATGGGTCAGAGCTATGGTACTGAACTTTTCAAAACACAGATGATTTTTTTAAAAATTATTCAAAAATGGGGCACCTGGGTGGCTCAGTCAGTTAAGTGTCCGACTTCAGCTCAGGTTGTGATCTCACAGTTCGTGGTTTCGAGCCCCTTGTCAGGCTCTGTGTTGACAGCTCAGAGCCTGGAGCCTGTTTCAGATTCTGTGTCTCCCTCTCTCTCTGCCCCTCCCCTGTTCATGCTCTGTCTCTGTCTCAAGAATAAATAAACATTAAAAAAATTTTTTTTTAATTATTCAAAAATATTTTTTCAAGTGAGAAGGTGCTGGTGACACACCCTCAGCTAGTTCCTCCACTGGGGACAGGGACTGTATTCAGGGTGCTGTTCTACCCTCAGCACCTGGAGCAGTACCTGGTGTAGAGTCCTGCTTGGACCCTTCATTAAAGGAGGGGGTAGGGTGGGCAAGAACACAAAGAGCAAAAGTGCCCCACACTCTAAGAACAGAGTACCCTCAGGGAGAGGGGCAGACACACACTTCCTCCTAGAGTCTAAAGGAAAATGCAACTCAAGTTTGACTTTCACATTCTGTAGGTTATAGCACATGGGCCACAAAAAACTCATCTCTGTGTTTTAGAGTCCTCGCATTTAAAATAAGGCTAATAAATTCTGCTTTCATCAATGCTATGAGAAGCTTGAGTAGCATTGGATGGATAGATGGACAGATGGATGGATAGACAGACAGGTAGATAAACATTACTTTTCTTCTCATTCCCTCTGTAAAATACAGAATTTAGTTGACTCTCAAAGGAAGATATAAACACCTCCAGTGGGGTACCTGGGTGGCTCAGTCTTTTGGGCATCCCACTTTAGCTCAGGTCACGATCTCACTGTTCATGAGTTTGAGCCTTGCACTGGGCTCTGTGCTGACAGCTCAGAGCTTTGAGCCTACTTTGGATTCTGTCTCCCTCTCTCTCTGCCCCTGCCCTGCTTGCACTCTGTCTCTCTCTTAAAAATAAACATAGAAAAGAAAAGAAAAGAAAAGAAAAGAAAAGAAAAGAAAAGAAAAGAAAAGAGAAAAATAAAAAAGAAAAAGAAAGAAAGAAAGAAAGAAAGAAAAAGAAAGAAAGAGCGAGCGAACCTCCAGCGAACCCTTCCTTTTCCTTTTGGGTTGGAAATGTTTATTAAGTAACAGATTTGAACTAAACTCCATTAATCTAGAAGGCAGGATGCTGGGTCTTCATATGAAAAGCAATGGGAGAATATATATTTTTCCCTTTAGAGAACTTATCTGTATGAAGGCACTGCAGGAATAAGAATTTAATGGCATAGCACTGAGGAGAAAGATGCTTTTCATGATAAAATGGTTTATGCATTTTAAAGTGAGGTTTGTGGAAATTAAAAATTAAATAACATGGCTACACCACCTAGAATATTTTTAATCTTCTAGAACTGGGTAAAAAATATGAATGTAATTTTTTACTTGTCAAAATTAGAAATTGCCAGTGCAATGGAGATGAATAGTTTTTTAGCTTTAATATCAGAGTTTCACAAAGCTTACATCTCTGCCGCTTCAATATAGCTGAATTTTGAATTTCAAGAAACATACTGGAGCACAAATTTGAATTTGAAATGGAGAACTTGTTTTTCATTACCCAAAAAGGGTCTTTGAAAAGTGTACCAAGGCTGGGCAGTATTAAATATATGGTTGGAATGTTTCCTGATCACTGGACAATTAATTAAATCATGTTTTTCAATGATCCCATTTTAAACCTTTACTTGCATTTGGTAGGAAATGCCAGTTAAAACAGAATTGAAACTCATCAGGTTCTCAATATTGGTTCCATGGGTAGGTGATGGTGTTTCCCGTGCCATATGGGCTATGGATGTGGTGGCCTGAGTTGCACCTTACTTCTGTCGTGTCTTTTCCGAGAATTTTTTTTTTTTTTTGTAAGATGAAGAAAAGCATCAATCTTAATGCAACTCAGTGTTGCTTTGGGAGTTAAGTATATTTCTAATGTGTAAACACTTGGCAAATTATAAAGCATGTTTAAATAAAAATACAGAAGGATGTATTCTCCAAAGTGTGCCTTTTAACAGCATTTTAGAAAGAATAGATTGGTATGGTGTCTGTTAAGCCTCCCAGTAAAATACACAGTGCATAAGGAAAGTTGTGATAAACATAAGGAAGAAAGCATAGAGCAGAGCTTTTTTAAAAAATGTGCTTTCTTCCTCCTCACACAAAGGCTTTGCCCCTTTTCCTGCACTGCCACTGCCATGATCTGACCCAGGCCAGCCTGTGCACAAAGGTGATCATTCTAGATGATGTTTTTGGGAAAAGGCATTCTTTTCAAGCAATTTTAGCAACTGTGGGAGGGAGGAGAGGGAGACTACCATAACATATATTGTTAAAGTAACTCTGTGGTTTTGCAAAGAATATCCATAAAGTAAGAAAATAGCCTGTGGCATGCATTGCTCGCATACTGGGAGTTCAATGAATTTATCTTTGATTCACTGTGATTATAGTAAAATTAGAATGAGAACATTCCTTTTTTTATCTATAGACTCTGAGTTAATATGATTCTGTAGTAGTAAAATGCTAGGTTAAGTGTGGCAGTCCTCCCTCCCCCCCAAAAAAGAGTACTAATAATGGGAAAATTTGAGTAATTGGCAAAAGCTTCAGTGACATTTTATTTCATCTTGCTTATCCTTCAGTGGAAATTCAGCTAAATATTTCTCATGATTATAATTCACAAAAGTGAAGCATCACTTTAATCATCATTAAAGGTACTGTTTTTACCTTGGCTTCTTTCTGCCGTTTGTCTGAGAAATTTAGAATTGTTCTGCAGAGGTTCAATTTTCTATCAAGTTCTGTTATTCCACAGCCCTGTTAAAAATTCTGACCCTTCTACACTACCTCCATATGACTTCTCCAAGTGCTGACTTTGCCTCATTGTAAAGTATGAAGTTCTTATCCAACTTTTCCTTACTGCTCACTAAAGTTAGATAGTCTAATAAAATGCTGTAAATTGAATTTCCACAAAGCCCTAATTTCTATTTATTAAATATGAACTTCCAAAGGACAGCATGGAAATCAGATCTCCAGGTGTTTTTGTTTTTGTTTTTGTTTTTGTTTTAACCCTTTTTGACTACCATCAGAAAATACTTCATTCTCTGTATCACAATTTCTTCTGAAAGTGAGGTAGGGCAGAGCTTACATTGTTTTTTTATTAGTGGTCATTCATAGCAGGCAAGGAAGGAAGGACAAGGAAAGTGCTAGACTTCTGGTTCTTGGTGACAAGTTTAACAATTTAAGGAGTTTCCCATATTCTCTGATTGAGAAATATATATTTAATCCATTTGTCAGAAAACCTGTGTTGAGCTGCAGTAACAAATGGCCCCCAAATCTCCATGTGTTATGACCAAAAAATGTGTCATCTGTGCCATTGTGGGCCAATTGTGGCTTTGCTGTACATCATCTACTTTTAGGATCCAGAGGTATGGAGTGATTTCTAGTTAGAACACTGTCAGCTGTTTTATCAGCTGATTTTCAGCAGAAACTTTGCAGGCCAGAAGTGAATGGCATGATATATATAAAGTGCTGAAAGAAAAAAGCTGAACTCAAGAATACTTTATCCAGAAAGGCTATCATTCAGAATAGAAGGTTGGGTTGGAGGGAGATAAAGAGTTTTGCAGACAAACAAAAGTTAAAGGAATCTGTAACCACTAAACCAGTCTTACAAGAAATGTTAAAGGAAACTCTTTGGAAAAGAAAGACCATAAGCAGGAGTAAGAAAAGGAGGAAGCACAAAAGCAGTAAAATTAAGTATATCCATAAAAATCAGTCAAGGAATGCACAAAATAAAAGGATGTAAAGTATGATACAGTAGACCTAAAACCAAGGAGGGTGAGAGGAGTAAAACTTTAGTGCTTTTAAAATGAGTTAAACTTAAGTAACCATTCATTTAATATAGAGTTCTATATGCATATGCATAAGATGTTATATATAAACATAATGGTAACCACAAATCAAAAATCGGTAATAGATATTCAAAGAGAGAGAGAGGGAGAGAGGAATCTAACTATATCACTAAAGAAAGTTAGCAAACCATGAGAGAAGAGAGCAAAAGAAGAGAAGAAGAGAGGAATAGAAAAGAACTATACAAACAGCCATAAAACAAGTAAGAAAACGGAAATAAGGACACACCTATAAATAATTACTTTGAAAATAAATGGAGTCAATACTCCAATCAAAAGACATAGAGTGGTGGAATGGTTTAAGCAGCAGACCCATTCATATGCTGCCTTCAAGAAATTCATTTTGTATCTAAAGACACACACATACTGAAAATGAAGGGATGGGAAAGCATGTGTAAAAAGAAAGCCAGGGTAACAGTACTTATATTGGACAAAATAGACTTTAAAACAAAAGCCGTAACAAGAAACAAAGAAGGACATGACATAATCATAAAAGTAAGTAAGAAGAAGATACAATAATTGTAAATAAGTATGTACCAGACATGAAATCACCCAGATACATAAAGCAGCTAATAACAAATGTAAAGGAAATAATTACTAGTAATACAAAAATAGTAGGGAACTTTAACACCCTGCTTACATCAATGAACAAATCATATAGACAAACTCCACAATGGCTTTGAATGACATATTGGACGAGATGGATCTAACAGATATATTCAAAACATTCCATCCTAAAACAGTGAAATGCACATTCTTTTCAAATGCACATGGAATGTTCTCCAGAATAGATGACATGTTAGGCCACAAAACATGTCTCAACAAAGTCCAAAGATCAAAGTCACACTATGTATCTTTTCTGACCACAATGGTACAAAACTAGAAATCAACCACACACACACACACACACACAGTCTGAACAGGAAAGAACACAAATACATGCTATTTATACAGGTTAAATAACATGCTATTAAACAATGAATTGGTCAACCAAGAAATCAAAGAGGAAGTCAAAAAGTACATGGAGACAAATGAAAATAAAAACACAATAGTACAAAATTTTGGAATACAACAAAAGCTGTTCTAAGAGGGAAATTTATAGCAATTCTGGTCCACCTCAAAAAACAAGAAAAATCTCAAATAAACAACCTAACCTCACACCTAATAGAGCTAGTAAAAGAAAAACAAACAAAACCCAATAATAGTAGAAGGAAGGACATAAGAACAATTTGAGCAGAAATAAATACAATAGGAACAAAGACAACAATAGAACAGATCAAGGAAACCATGAGCTGGTTATTTGAAAAGATCAAGAAAATTTATAAACCTTTAGCCAGAATCATAAAGAAAAAAAAAATGAGGAAGGGGGATTCAAGTAACAAAATCAGAAATAAAAGTGGAGAAATAGCAACTGACACCACAGAAATACAAAATATTGTAAGAGAATATTATCAAAAAGTATATGCCAACAAATTGGACAACCAATTTGTCCAATGATAACTGGATAAATTGGATAAATTGCTAGAAACGTATAGCCTCCCAAAACTGAATCAGGAAAAAATAGAAACTCTGAACATACCAGTTACCAGCAATAAAATTAAAACGGTAATCAAAACCTCCCAATAAAGGTCCAGGTCCAGATGGCTTCACAGACAAAGCCTACCAAACATTTGAAGAAGAGTTAATGCCTATTCAAATTCATTCTAAATTTGATACCCTGATACCAAATCCAGATAAAGGTTCCACTAAAAATGAGAACTGCAGGCCAACATCTCTGATGCACATAGACATAGAAATCCTCAACAAAATATTAGCAAACCAAATACAACAATACATTTAAAAAAATCACTCACCAGGATCAAGTGGGGTTTATTCCTAGGATACAAGGGTGGTTCATTGTTTGCAAATCAATGCATTGTTTTGCAAATCAATGCATTGTTTGCAAAAAGTCAATATGATACATCATATCAACAAGAGAAAAGATAAAAACATATGATCATTTCAATAGATGCAGAAAAGCTTTTAACAAAGTGTCACATCTATCCATGATAAAAAAAAAAATACCCTCAACAAAGTAGGTTTAGAGGAAATATACCTCAACAAACAAAGTCCATATATGAAAAACCCAATGAGGAAAACCTGAGAGTTTTCCCCTAAGGTCAGGAACAATATGAGGAAGTCCACTCTTACCACTTTTATTCAACATAGTACTGGAAGTCCTAATCACAGCAATCAGACAAGAAAAATAAATAAAAGACATCCAAATTGGTCAGGAAGAAGTAAAACTTTCACTATTTGCAGATGACATGATACTATATATAGAAAACTCTAAAGACTCCATCAAAAAACTACAAGAATTTGAGGTGCCTGGGTGGCACAGCCGGTTAAGTATCTGACCTTGGTCAGGTCATGATCTCATGATTCATGATTTTGAACCCTGCATCTGGCTCTGTGCTGAGAGCATGGAGCCTGACTAGGATCCTTTGCCTCCCTCTACCACTCACACAAGCATGTTCTCACCCTCTCTCAAAAATAAATAAACATTAAAAGAAACCCACTAGAACTGATAAATGAATTTAGTAGGGTTGTAGAATACAGAATTAATATACAGAAGGCACCTGGGTAGCTCAGTCAGTTAAGTGTTGGAGTTGGGCTCAGGTAATGATCTCATGGTTTCCAAGTTCAAGCCCTGTGTCAGGTTCTGTGCTGACAGCTCAGAGCCTGGAGCCTGCTTTGGATTCTGTGTCTCCTTGTCTCTCTGCCTCTCCCCTGTGCTCACTTGTTCTCTGTCACTCTCTCTCAAAAATAAACAAATATTTAAAAAAATTAAAAACAAAACCAAAATTAATATACAGAAATTAATTACATTTCTATATATTAATAATGAAGTAACAGAAAGAGAAATTAAGAAAACAATCCCATTTATAAATGCACCCAAAATAATAAAATACCAAGGAAAGGAATAAACTTAACCAAGGAAGAGAAAGACCTGTACTCTGAACACTATAAGACACTGAGGAAACAAACTAAAGCTGACACAAACACATGGAAAGATATCACATGTTCGTGAATTGGGTAGAGTTAAAATGGCCACACTCCCCAAAGCAATCTACAGATTTAGTGCAGTTCTTATCAAAATACCAATAGCATTTTCACAAAACTGGAACAAATAATGCTAGTTTGTATGGAAACACCAAAGACCTCAACTAGCCAGAGCAATCTTCAAGAAGAACAAAAATCACAATTTAAGACTTTGAGATATGTGACAAAGCTATTATAATCAAAACACTATGGTACAGGCACAAAAATAGACACATAGATTAATAGAACAGAATAGAGAGCCCATAAATAAACCCACAATTTTATGGTCAATTGACCTTCAACAAAGGAGACACAAATATGCAATGGGAAAAAGACAGCCTTTTACAAAAATGGTGTTGGGATAACTGGACAGCTACATGCAAAAGATGAAACTGGACCGTTTTCTTACATGATACACAATAATAAACTCAAACTGTATTAAGGATGTAAATGTGAGTCCTGAAATCATAAAAAATCCTAGAAGAAACACAGGCAGCAATTTCTCTGACATTAGTTGCAATGACATTTTTCTAGATCTACCTCCTGAGGAAAGGGAAACAAAAACATAAACAAATTATTGGGACTCAGCAAAATAAAAATCTTCTGCACAGCAAAAGAAACAACCAATAAAACAAAAGAGACAGCCTACTGAATGAAAGAAGATATTTGCAAATGACATTTCCGATAAGGGTTTAATGTCCAATACATATAAAGAACTTATATAATTCAACACACAAATAATCCAATTAAATAAATGGCCAAAAAAGATAGGAATGGATATTTTTTCCAAAGAAGACATAATAGCCAACAGACACATAAAAAGATGCTCAACATCACTAATCATCAGGGAAATGCAAATCAAAACCACAGTGAAATAATCACCTCACACCTGTCAGAATGACTGAACTCAAAAACACAAGAAACAACTGATTTTGGCAAGGATGTTGAGAAAAGGAACCCTTGTGCTGTTGATGAGAATGCAAATTGATGCAGCCACTGTGGAAAACAGTACAGGGGTTCCTCAAAATATTAAAACTAGAAATGCCATATGATTTAGTAATTCTGCTATTGGCTATTTACCTAAAGTACACAAAAACACCAATTTGAAATGATGTGTACACCTCTCTGTTTATTGTAGCATTATTTACAATACCCATTTTATGGGAGCAACCCAAGTGTCCATTGATAGATGAATGGATAAAGATGTGGTATATGTATATACAATGGAATGATCTAGATGGATCCATGAGTGGATCTAGAGGGTCTGATGCTAAGTAAATTAGTCAGCCAGAGAAAGACAAATGCCATATGATTTTACTCATATGTGGTCTTTAGAAGCAAAGAAAATAAGACAAACAAATATATTAGAGAGTAATATATAAATCTATAAATATTAGAGAGCAAACTGGAGGGAAGGTGGGCGGTGGTATGGGTGGAATAGGTGAAATGGATTAAGAGTACACTTATCATTGTGAACACTTAGTAATGTGTAGAATTGTTGAATCACTAATTGTGCACCTGAAACTAATATAACACTGTATGTTAATTACACTGGGAAAAAAATACTGTCAGCCATCGTATCAGAAATAAAAGAGATCAGGCTGCAACTTGCAAGTGAGAAATCTTTTTCACTTACATTTCATTAACCAAAGCAACTCACATAACCAAACCCAATGATAATGGGGTAATAAAGAAAGTATAATTCTCCCCTGGGAAGTATCAGCAAATATTTTTGAAAAACTACCACCAACTGTTAGTATGATCTATGAGCTAGGCACTGTACTAGGCATTTACATATATTCTAATCTTGATAATAATGTTAGAGGATGGGGACTTTTAACCTTTATTTTGTAGAAGAGGAAAGAAGCTCATCTGTTTGTCTGTGCTCACACACCTGGAAATGGAAGAGTCTAGAACTAGATCCATATCTGTCTGAGCTGTCCATCAAATAGTGCATTCACTGTAATCAGCATTCTCTTTGAAGAGAAATAAAGAAAGTGGGGGGGGCAACCCAGCAGGCTCCTCAAAATCTGAGCCAAGAACCTGGCTCATGAAACTCTATGACTCACACTTTTGCAAACATGGAAGCACCCCTCAATAAAACTTATCATCTAAGAGAGGAAATAAAGCACATTAAGTAGGGTGTTGGTACTTGTAGTAAGATGCAAACCTTCAAATCTCAGCAAATTCACACCATGAAATTGGTTTTCTTCCTCATGTAGCTCCCTAGTGTGAGCCTCCCTGGTGACCTGGAGGCTTTCTTCTTCCTCCTGGTTCAGGAATGAAAGTTGTGTCTACCTTGTTGTTTCTCCATCTCCTAGGAGTTTAGGATCCTCTGCACTCAGTGGATGGGGAAATAGAAGGTGAAGGCACACATGTTTCTCATCTCCCTCACCCTAGATGTGACACACATTACTTCTACTCCCATTCTAATAGGAAGAACTAGTCATGTGGCTCCACTGAGATGCAAGGATGGCTGGGAAATGTAGATCCTGACTGGGCAGCCACTGCCTATAACAACTCTTTATTATGGAAGAGTATTCATGAAATTTTGGTGAACTTAGAGGCACTTATGCCACATAGAACATTGTCATGTTTTATGATGATACAAACTAGAACACGAATTAGTTCCCTGGAGAGATATAAATCTATTTCAGTCCATGAAGTATTTGTTTCTTTGTTTCCTTTTTCTAAGTGCAATCAATAAAATTAAATATAACATGCTTTTGCTAAGAAATCTATTAAATTACCTTCAGCTGTTTTACTGGATAGTGTTAGGGATATAAAATCAAGAATGATACGTTTTCTTCCCTCAAAGGGACACCACGGGCTTCTCCCATTTGAATGTCAAATCCAAGGATAGAAGGAATTCTGTTTGAATCTCATCCACAGCTGAGCAAGTAGCTGGAAGAAACTGTATCTCACTTGTGAAATGGAAATAATAACAATATACCTGTCTGGGGGTGCCTGGGTGGCTCAGTTAGTAAAGCACCCAATTCTTGGTTTTGGCTCAGGTCATGATCTCACGGTTCGTGAGTTCGAGCCCTAATCGGGCTCCTCTGTGACAGCGCAGAACCTGCTTGGGATTCTCTCTTCCACCCCCTCTCTCTCTGCCCCTCCCCTGCTCTATCTCTCTCTCAAAATAAAATAAAATAAACTTAAAAATAATTTAAAAAATAATGTACCTGTCTGGTAGGGTTAAAATTAGATAAGGATTATAAACTCTCATGAAGAAGGGCATTAAGGTACTGCTTATTTTCTCACTTGCCCTTCCACAAGCCATAAGAACTAGCAGATGTGAATATTGGCAGAGCCTGGCTTCTGAACACAAAATGCAAATCTAAGGAAACCCATTGAGTTCCATTTACATAATCATGGCAAAAGGTAAAATGCTCACCTTATAGAATTAAAATGCAGAGAGAAAGATCATCAGTAATTTGTTCATTATTCCTCCCTAATTCCCTTAGTCCCTAACTTACGCAATTCTTTCACTCTACTCAGAGTTAGGAAATCAAGCCTGCTAGCACTCCGGGAATTGGTAGTCTACTGTCCTAATTTCAATCCATCTACAGCTGAAATGAGAGAAGAGAATATGAATTACTAGGCCCAGCTCTAGGGGAAAGGAGCATATTTTATTAGGTCTATGGTAAAAGTTTCCCCTTAATACCTAAAGCGGGCCCCTCAGACACACAGGTCAATAACAGGAACCTAGAGCATGTACTAAACAAATGAAAGGACTTATCTGAACTTGCTTTTCAAACTTGAGCATGCTTCTGAATCCCCTCCAGAGCTTACTAAATGCAGATTTCTGGGCACTGCCCTCAGAGATTCTTATTTAATGGGTCTGGGGTGGAGGATACGGACGATTTACATTTATAACAATTCCAAGGTGATACTGATGCTCCTGGTCCAGGAACCACGTTGTGAGAACCACTGAGCTGAAAGCCTTGGTACTCCACCCTGGCTGCTCATACCAGTTGCCTCTGATGTACATCTCGAGTTAAAAGTACTGCCCTAATGATTATAGGCTTCCAGAGCAGACAAATATATTATTATTATTATTATTATTATCATTATTATTGTTATTGTTATTGTTATTAACACCTGGACTTGCATCAGCAATTTGGCCAAGGAACTTTGTTCCTTATAAGCGTCTTCGCCTCCTGCTCTCTCCCTGACTGGGACCCAGAAGGTTGTTTGGCCAAAGTATTGAGAGGTGCAAGGTAAGCACCTAGTTCAGTTGCCCTTCCTTTTTTTGTGCTTGGCTCTACCACTTACCACCTATATGACTAAGGCAAACTATATTTTTTTCTGAAGTTCAATGTTCTCATCTGTTAAATAGAGGTTCACATGTTTATGTGAACAAATAAAAGTACTTAGTGCAAAGTAAGGGCTCAAAAATATTCTACATTGCCTTTTCTTGTCTGCTTTCTTGTTTCCTCATTTTCCTTTTGTCTTCCATTCTGTTGTTTTTTTCCTTCATTCCCTGCCTTGCCTTCCATGTAAAGAACAGATAAGAGATCATCTCTCTCCATTTCCTACCTCGGCCAAATGGTTCCACAAGGCCTGTTTTTTGCCAATATCTTGCTTTCCTTCTCTGGAACATGCTTTTTATCCTCAGGTTCTAGAAATCCGACCAAATGTAAAGCCCTAGGATCTCACTCTGTTCCATTGTACATTATTAAAATGATATCATAAAGCAACGTAATTCTTAAATGTAGTTTTATGTATTATTTCTTAACAGACATTCTCATTATTACCTATACTGTCCTCCATTTTTTCTTTATAATATATCTCTGTCATAATTATGGCATAGGTAAGTGTTAAAACACAAAAGCACAATATATGAGCATCCGAAAAGGACTGAATAATTTCAAAACTCAAAAGTCCGGCTACTTGTTTGTTAGGTCATGTATTAAAATGTGAATAATATAACTTAATAACTCTGGCATTGGGGATAAGATCAACACCTACCTTTAAAGTTCTTTATTCTGTGTCAAGTCTAGTCTTAAATTTGTCCCTTACAGTGAAGCAGTTGTGTTTTAACACACTGAGGTAGGACCAGAAACTAAGAACTCTGATTCTCCTTTGGTCTCCATAATTCTGGTATTTCAATAGACTAAATTACTTTCCACAAAGTAGAGCTGTTATGCTGTTCTTGATCTGTAGAGGGCAGTAGAGGAGCTGTCTGAAAAAAATCCCTCTTTAACCAGGAAACACAATTTTCTTTCCCAAGTTTTTCTGCAAAGCTTTCTCTTTGGAAGGAAAGTAAGGATTCTCACAGGTGAATACATTTTTAAAAATGAATAAAGTATATCCTGGTATATTTCATATATAAGCACATTTTCCTGTGAAAAAATTTACCTTCTGCTGATTATTAACATGAGGAAATCCAAAATAAATTTTAAAAAGGGAATTATTGGCTATAAAAAACTAATGTAGGTTTTAAGTATTTTTATTCCATTTATGTGGTTTTGCATTATGTATTTAGAAAGACAAAACGTTTTGGAAGACTGGCTTTGTAAACAGTAAATAGATAATGTTGACGGTTTGAGGCATATAAACTTGTAAAAAAAAAAATACTAACTTCCAAAGGTAGTGAGAAACCTGTTTTTGATTTAAGAATTTAAAAGCCAACAAATGAAAATATGAAACAGGACTTACTTTTGGGGATCCTTCTAAATTAGATTTTGTTAGCTAGTGAGTCTTGCATCTGAATTTAGCCATCATACTATTTAGGAGAAAATTATTCAGAAAGCGGTTTCTGAGATCTTACTAAAGGCTACAATGAGAAATGCTCATCCTGGATTTCCTCTTGTTCTCTGGGTGACCCCCAATCCATAGGCACATAGCCACCAAGATGATTAATTCCAGTCCCCATCAAGTAGAATACTGTTAGGGTTGAAGTGCCATCTACACCACCTAGACCATTCTATTTATGATTTATTGCAAGTCTACAATGCAAGACAATAGGGTGCACTGCATAGTATGAGTGATCAAAAAAAAAAAAAAAAACAAGCTTATTCAGCTTTCTCTTGGTCTGAAATGTTTCCTTTGGGGATTGGGTCCTGCCTACCTGCTCTACCTGCTTTGCACTAGTGACAGATGTGGGGCTGCTCACAGCTGCTTCTCTCTCTCTCTCTCTCTCTCTCTCTTTATATATATACATATATATATATATATATACACATATATATATGTGTATATATATATATATACACATATACACACACACATATATATACGTTTTTTTTTTTAAGTTTTATTTATTTATTTTGAGAAAGAGAGCATGAGCAAAGGACAGGCAGAGAGAAGGAGCACAAGACAGAATCCCAAGCAGGCTCTGCACTGTCACACAGGCTGGATGAGGGGCTCGAACTCACGAATTGTGAGATCATGACCTGAACTAAAACCAAGAGCCAGATGATTAACCCCCTGAGCCACCCAAGGATGAGTAACCCACCTGCTGCTACTTTTGCAGTAGAAGCCCATAGTTCACACCTTGCCATAGAAGCTTCCCTGCCTGCCTTGTGCAAATTCTTTTCCACTGCTCTGAAAGAGTTGAGAGTTCAGGTCTTTCTTCCTCCTTTGAGATGTTTATTGTCCTTCCTTCAGATTTTAATTCTTCTGGTAACCCTTTGATCATTTCCCTTCATCCTCATCTTCTGGCTTTCTTCTTTCTTTTGACTTTTTATCTGGGAATATATCTTCTCAACCCCTTATAACCTGGCTTGTGAGAAACGAGGCGTGTGATTGGATAGCCCTATATTTTCTCCAGTAAATGTATTGGATGGTGGTCACTCCATCTTGCTTGTAACTCTCACAGGAGCCCTTCTGGGGCAGATCTTCTGTCACCATCACTACCAGCTTTCCGTATAGCAGGGTCATTCAGGGTGTGCTGATGCTACCCAAGGCTCTCTGCCCACACAGACGAGATATCACGACATTTGCTAAAGTTTTGTGGTTCTTATTTTTCAATGTAGTCATATTCTCCATGACCCTGAGCCAGCTGGTTTTAAGAATTTCACTTAACCAATGTAGCATGACCATTTGACATAATAAAGTGGGAGAAAGGACCTCAGAAACTCCAAAAAGAAGTCCTGATGGCCTTAAACTTTTAAGAAAGGTCATACTCCCTTAGTTGAAAAGTCACAGTCAATATGACAAAGCAGAATTCCAAGAGTCTCAAAACCCCAATTCAAAAATGATTTTCATGTATTCACATATCCTCCTTGGGCATGTGTGTCTTCAGTGAATTCTGTGAGGTGCTGTATCTAAGCATGTGTTCATGAAGATACCCACCTTCTGTTGCTCTTTTCCACTCATAATTCTGGAGAGGGAAATGGCCTGGGTGTTGAGGGCAGCCTGTTCTTTCTAACCCAGTAGCTCGCAGGTGGCTCCATCTTCACTGAGAAGGGGGTGCCAGTGCCCAGGGGTACCTGCACAAGGTGAAGCATAGTGTCCATGAACAAATAGCAGGCTGTATACACCTCCCATAGCAAATCAAAATGCAGAGAAAGTTTACAAGTTGGAAAAACATCTCACTCATGCGTTTATCACATTTCCTCACTTAGTCTTCTTAACCCAAAATACCCTGCATGCCTCCCATGTACCCAAGAGGCTACTCAACATGTTGTGGAATTAATCATCTTTAAGCAATAAAAATAAAAATAATGTGAAACCGAGAAGGAACGTTATTATACCAGGATTTTTTTTCCGTGTAGGTTCTTGCGATGCTATATTGCATAACATTTCTAATTATTCTGAAAAGCCTTATGGCCAGGGAAAAGGAAGTTTGTTTCTTTTTAAGTGTAGGATGGTCATTAAAATAACAGTGACCGATGTGCTATTTCTTAGGGGACTTTGCTCCATGTCTACTGACCACTGCCCAAAATGGGTACACTATGACTTTAGGATACAGATAGGATCACACCTTCTTGGAAAAGATCCACCCAACCCTAAGTATGTTGGTTTTCATGATATTATATGGTAGCCCCATTAGGAAATGTTATGTGGGGTGTTTCTATAGGTGGGATGGTGTCTCTAGGATATCACAAAAATGATGCTCTTTGTGCCTTTAATCTTGTAACTATGCTCAGCATGATTTGCCCTCTCAATTTCACGGTCTTTCGTTCTCTCTTAGTTTTACTTTTTGTCTCTCTCTGTATTCTGAAGTGATTTCGGAATCTTTTAGTACCACAGGTTATCACTGTGACAATTAATTATCATTGAACTGGCAGTGAAATGTTAGTTAATGGATGGTATTTGTTGATAAAATGCCAGATAGGAGATAATTAATTATAATAGCTCATCTTGGGGAAAAACAAGTCCATCAGAATGAGGATAATGATCCATTTGCCATCTGGCCTAGATTAAAGGACTGTCTGGGTCAGTGTTGAGTCACTGTAAGTTCCCTGAAGTGTCTCAGTACAGGCCAAATGCATCCACGGCATCTATGAACATTGTGGATATGATCCTGGAGTTCAGATTTTGCTGTCCATTTTGACTGGCCCTGAGTTCAAAGGAGTTTGAGTATTTCAGAAACCTGAACGAATGGGGAGAAGAGGAAGAAACAGAAAAAGTAAGCAGAACAGTGAGCCCGGATTCAGGGAGCAGTACATGCAGGGGGATGTGCATGGATTATAGAGGAACATGGTGAACTTGAGTGTTGTGGGAGCAAGTTGCTGATGTCCAGCAGCAGCTTGGGACCAGGTGACCAATTCATTCACAACAGAATTCCAGATGACAGCCAGACAGATAGGAAGAGGGGACACTTTACTCTTACCCATCCTTGCCCCACTCCCCACCCCCCACACACACACATCCAAAATGAAAAACATCAGTTTTTTTGCAGGTGCTGGATAGGACAAAAAGAACAGGTCAGCGGTCTTGACTTCAGAATGAACTCAACCAGCTTAGAGTTTGATTGTTGGCCAGAAAACAGAGTGAGTAGCTAAGAATTGTTATTGGTATGTTTTAAGCTACCATTTGTAGAGAGTGCCTCTTATGTGCCAGGTACTATAGTGTCATTATCATATTTTAAAATACTTACTACAATTTTGTGAAATAGGTGTTTTCATATCTGACATGCAGATTAGAAGACCACAGAATTTAGGCAAATGGCTCGATGTCCTGTATCTTGTAAGTTCCAGAGTCAGGTTTTATAGATTTATCTGTCTATATCCAGAGATCTTTCTGCTTTAAGGCAGCAAGCAAGATAATTTAATGGGGATGAGAGGGAAGGTTGCATCTTGGAGCTGATTGGGGGAAAGAACAGGGCCCATTATCCTGGACAATTGACAAGAGTTAAGTAAACCTGGTTCTATTTCCAACTGACTTGGAAGAAACGGGATGTGGTTAATCCTGTAGGCAGAAAGCAGCCATATCCCTAGCTTTATCTGGAAAGAGAAAGCTCCTACACCTGCTGATCAGGCCGGATTATTACTCTTAGCTTCTTTCTGTGGGAACAACCTCAGATTTCTTTTTGGTTTGTTTTATATAATAGTAAAACCAAGTATAAAACCTGCTGTGAGTATTCTGAATACCTGGCTCACACTAGACATTGAATTCATTCCTCATGAATGACTAAATAAATGTGTTCATTTTCCAAACTAGCAAAGGCAGTGTGGCACTCCACTTATGTGTGTTCCCAAGTGCAGCTCTGCTTAAAGCAGGAGACGGGCTGGCAGTCTATCCTTGTACGAGCAACCCCCAAATAATTCTACTGAAGCGAACCTTCAGAGAGTCCTTAAGTGAAGGCATTTGGGGCTTTCACATTCTATCACAACATCTTCAGTTATTGGTATCCATGTTAGAGACTTTTTTTCCTGGTGGTAAAAGGGTATTGCTCATACTACTTTTATGAGAAACAGAAAAATAAGACGAATGCTTTTAAAGATATATTAAATTAAAAGTAAAAATAAATACTGAAATAGAAGATCAGCAAGAAACTAGAAGACTTGAACGACACCTTGATGAGAAACAATGTCTTGATAAGGACACTGCATCCCAAAGCAGGAGAATACACATTCTTTTCAAATGTTCATGAAACATTCTGCAGGGTAGACCATTTTCTAGGACATAAAATAGGCCACAGTGAATTTAAAAGGATTGAACTGGGGGCACCTGGGTGGCTCAGTCAGTTAAGTTTCTGACTTCAGCTCCGGTCATGATCTCACGGTTCTTGAGTTTGAGTGCCGCCTGGGGCTCTGTGCTGACAGTTCAGAGCCTGGAGCCTGCTTCGGATTCTCTCTCTCTCTCTCTCTCTCTCTCTCTCTCTCTCTCTCTCTCTCTCTTTCTCTCTCTCTTTCCCCCTCCCTGCCCCCCTCCCCACATCACACTTTGTCTCTCTTCCTCAGAAATAAATAAACATTAAAAAAATTCAAAGCATTGAACTCATACAAAATATCTTCTTGGATGACCATGGAATGAAATTAGAAATCAGCAACTTTTTTTTTTAAAGATTTTTTTTTTAAGTAATCTAATTCACAACCCCGAGATCAAAAGCTTCATGCGCCACCAACTGAGCCAGCCAGGTACCTCAAGCACCACACTTCTAAATAATCAGTGGATAACCCCCCCAAAAAAATCACAAGTGAAATTAGAAAATACTTTGAGATAAATGCAAAAGAAGAAATACACAGCAAAATTTACCAGATGCAGCTATAGCAGCACTTAGAGGCAAACATAACTATAAATGCCTATATTATAAAAAGAAGAAGAATCTCAAATCAATAAACTATCAACTTAAAAAGAAAACTACAAGTGGAAACTTAACCCCCAAAAAGCAGAAGAAAGTGAAAAAAGAAATTTATAACACAAATAAGTTTAAAAGAAACTAGAAAATAAAAGCAATAAAGAAAATCAATAAAACCTGGTTGGTTCTGGGAAAAAAAATCAACAAAACTGGCAAACATCTATCTAGATTTAGCAGGAAAAAAAGCCTCAAGTTAATAAAATGAAGAGTGAGAGGAAAAATATTACTCCTTACCTTATGGAAATAAAAACTATCATAAAGGAATGCTACGAACATTTGTATGCCAAAAAAATTGGTAACCTGGATGATATAACAAATTCTTAGAAAGACACAAACTACCAATACTGACTCAAAGTGAAATAAAAACTACCTCCATATCAAGTAATGAGATTGAATTCATAATTCAATAACTTATTAAAATTGGTAAGATTCAATTACTAAATTAAAACTCAGACCCAAATGGCTTCATTGATGAATTCTACCAACATGTAAAGAGGAATTAGTTACAATTCTTTACAAATTCTTCCAAAGAAAACAGATGTGGGAATAAGCTCCAACCGATTCTGGGAGGCCAGAATTATCCTAATACCAAAATCTGATAAAGACAACAAAAGAAAAGAAAACTAGAGACCAATATCTCTTCTAAAGAGATGCAAAATCTTCAAGAAAGTATTGATAAATTCAATCAATAACATATGAAATGATTATACATCAGGGACAAATGGGATTTTTCCAGCAATGCAATGTTAGTTTAACACACAAAAATCAATTAATGTAATAACATATTAATAGAATAAAGGATAAAAACCACATGTTCATTTCAATAAATGTAGAAAAGGCATTTGACATAATCCAACATCCTACTCCTACTAGGAGTAGAAGGAACTTCCTCAACCTGATAGGGGACATCTATTAAAAAAACCCACAACTAACATCATACTTAATGGTGAAAGACATAATGTTTTACCTCTAGGTTAAAAAAAAAAAACGAAAACAAGAACATCTACTGTTGCCAGTTATACATGACCTTTTATACAAATTCTAGTGAGGACAATTAGGTAAGGAAAAAAGAATATATTCAGTTTGGGCAGAAGGAAGTAAAATCTCTATTTGCATCCTGTACTTTTAAAACTCTTGAGGAATACACACACACACACACACACACACACACACACACACACACACAATATTAGAGTAAGTAAGTTCAGAAAAGTTGCAGTATACAATGTCAATATACAAAAATCATTTGTATTTTTATTGAACGATTCATTTATGACAGCATGAAATGCTTAGTAATTGGTTTAACAAAAGAAGGGTAAAACATAACTTACACTCAGACTAAAAAAAATTATTGAAAATAAGTAAAGAAGATTTAAACAAATTGAAAGACACCCTATGTTCTTGGATCAGAAGATAATATCATAAAGATGGTATACTTCTCGAATTAATATATACATTTACCACAACAGCTATCAAAACCCCAGCTGGAATTTTTTTGCAGTAATTGACAAGATGACCTTAAAATTCATATGAAAATTTAAGAGACTAAGAATAGCTAAAGCAATCTTGACAAAGAACAAAGTTAGAGAGATCCTGAATTTTAAAACTTACTAAAAAGCTACAGTAATAAAGAAAGCATGCAATAAAAAAAAAATAAAAGAAAAGAAAAACAAAACTTAAAGGGGGGGGCACCTGGGTGGCTCAGTCTGTTAAGCATCTGACACTTGATTTCACCTCAGGTCTCAGGTCTTACTGTTTGTTGGTTTAAGCCCTACATGATGCTCTGTGCTGCAGCACAGAACCTGCTTGATATTCTCTCTCTCTCTCTCTCTCGCTCTCTCGCTCTCTCGCTCTCTCGCTCTCTCTGCCCTCCCCTACTCAGGCTCTCTCTCTAAAAATAAATAAGTAAAATAAAAAAAAAAAAACAAAAGCATGCAATAAAGTATGCAGCTAAGATAAGGAAAAATATATAGACAACTGGAATAGAATTGAAAGTCCAGTGACAGAAATTCACATTAATGGTCAATGATTTTCAACAAAGGTGCTGAAACAGTTAAAAGGGGAAAGGATAGTATTTTCAACAAATGATGCTGGACAATTGGGTATCCACATGAAAAATAATGAAATTGGATTCATTCCTTACAACACACTCAGATGAACTCAAATGGACCAGCTTCCTAAATACAAGATTCTTATGGGAAACTATAGGAGTGCATCTTCATTACCTTGGTTAGGCAAAGTGTTTTTAGAAATGACACTAAGTGGTGCCTGGGTGGCTCAGTCAGTTGAGTAGCTGACTCTTGATTTTGGCTCAGCTTCTTGATCCCAGGGTCATGGGATGGAGCGCTGAATCGGGCTCCATGCTGGGCATGGAAACTGCTTGGGATTTTCTCTCCCTCTGGCCCTTTCTCCCTGCTCTCTCTCTCTCTCTCACTCTCTCTCTCTCTCTCAAAAAGAAAAAGACACTAAAAGCTCAAGTGACCAAAATAATAATAATTAATAATAAATAAATAAATTGATTAATTAATTGGTTGGCCTTAAAATTAAATGTTTTTTTTTCTTTTAAAAAACATCACCAATAAAGTCAAAATGCAGCCCATATTTTTGGGAAAAAATATTTGCAAATCATGCATAAGATTGTGAATATCTAGATAACATAAAGAAGTCTTAAAAATCAATAAAAGTGAATAATCTAATTTTAAAATGAGCAAAAGATCAGAATAGACATACTCCAAGAAAAATATATAAAAATGGTCAACAAACACATGAAAAGATGCTAACGCTGATTGTCCATCAGGGAAATTCAAATCAAAACCAAATTGAAATAATTGCACACTCACTAACATAGCTGTAATCTGAAAAGACAGAAAATGACAAATGTTGGCAAGGATATGGGGGAAGTGAAACTCTTCCTGTATTGCCAGAGGGGATGTTAAATGGTGCAAACTGCTTTAGAGTATAGACTAAGAGGTCCTGAAAACATTCAACATAGCCTTACCATATGTGTTAGTTTCCTAGGGCTGCCATAATAGATGTCCACAAATTCTGTAGTCTAAAGCAACAGAAATATATTCCTACACCATTCTGGAGGCCAGAAGTCTAGAACAAAGGTGTCAAGAGGAATTTACTTCCTCTGAATTATCTACCTGAGGCTCCTTCTTTGCCTCTAAGTTTCCGGTAGCCCCATGTGTGCCTTGACTTATGGCTGCATAAATCCAAACTTTGCTTTCATGTTCACTTGGCCTTTTCCTCTGTTTTATCTTTTTCTGTCTCTTATGAGGACACTTGTTTTTGTATTTAAAGCCCATACAGGTAATTCAAGATACCATCTCCAGATTTTTAACTTAATTACATGTGCAATAATACCTTATAGATTCTGGAACTTAGACATGGACATATATTTTGGGGGCCATAGTTCAACTGATGACATTGTATGACTCAGCACTTCCCTCCTAGATACATGCTCAAGAGAAATGAGAGTATATTATGGTGCAGAAACTTGTATATAAATGTTTATATCGGTATTGTTTCTAATAGCCAAAACATGGAAACAAACTAAATATTGGTCATCTGATGAATGAATAAGTAAAATATGGCATACCCATTCAATCGATTATTAGTTGACAATAAAAAGGAATAAAAAGTAAATGGTACAGGGTGGTTGAAACTTGAAAAAATATTATTCCAGGTGGAAGAAGCCAAGCAGCAAAGATCACATATTGTACAGTTCAATTTATAGGAATGTCAAGAACAGGCTTCTCTATCATAGAGACAGAATATATCAGTGGTTCCCCAGGGACAGGTGTGAGGTGAGAGGGAAAGGAAAGCTATTGGTAGTGGGTATAGGATTTAGGGAGATAATGAAAATGCTCTAAAATTGATTGCGATGATGGTTACACAACTCTGTGAGTACATTAAAAGCCACTTAATTGCACAGGTGAATTATATGGTATGTGAATTATATCTTAATAAATCTGTTTAAAAAATACATTCCAAATAATTATTTAGTAGGTGTCGTGTTCGCTAGAGAGTGAACTCCCAAGGGCAAGAATTTGGACTTATTCACATCTGCCAGTGAGACTATAGGTCCTCACATACTATCAGCGGTCAATACATGTTTGTGGTAAAGAGAGAGGCATCAGTTTTGGGACAAGCCTACCAGATTGCTGTGGGAGTACAGGGAGACAACCCAAGTCTGTAGAGAGGAATCTGAGGTTTCTGCACTGAACCCTGACCCTTAGGAACTGAATTTTGGAGGATAAATTAAAGTGCACCAGCAGGTGCAGAGGACAAAGGCTTATCAGGCAGTTGAACAGCGTGGATTGATGTTACACACAGACGAGCAAGCTGACTCTGTTGACATAACAGGTTGCAACTGGAGAAATGGCAGTTTAGTGGCCTAGAAGTGAGGCAGTGCTCTTTTATACTTTTGGATTTCGACGCACGTTCTCCAACCAAAATGTTCTTCAAGGAGTTGTTTCTTGAACTATCTAGGGGTAAGGACAGGATTTTTTATTATTGATTTTAATACTGATTAATTTTAATCAGTCATGAACTGATACCTTTTAAAAACATAATAATGAATTACTAGAAAGATGAAATGAGAAAAAAGTAAAACACAAGCCCGCTGAGAGTTGCTCTTGGCAGCAGCATCAAGCTGCTGTAAAATTTTCTAAATATTTACTCTCAATTTCTGTATTTTTCTCATTGCAGACAAGTAATAAATGATTTGTGAACTAGTACTGCTTCACAGACCACATTTTGAGTATCACAGGTATAAACAACACATTTCAGAAAATGCCCTCACATCACAATGACCAAATGTGTATGGGGTACATTGGGTATTTTATCTCCCTCATCCTCCCCCAGGAGATGTGTAACCTGCACTATAAAATTAAAGAGCCTTAAGAAAATCTTGCAGTAAATAAATTTGCTTAAACTGGCCTAAATTTACAAAATGTTCCTTTCTTTATTCATGAATGTGTTCATTTCATCTTTCATTGATCAAATGTTTGTTGAGTGCCTACTGTTTGCCCAGCAATGTTCCATGCACTGAGGATACAGACAAAAGTCCCTGTTCTCATTTACCTTGTGTCTCAGAGGAGGAGACTGACAAAAAACTGAATAACTCAGGAAGATTCGAGAGAATTAGACACTGGTAAGTGCTGGGGTGACCAGTGAGGTCCAACAAGGGATGTAGGAGTTAAAGGTTTTCACTGAAAATATGTTATTTAGGTAAAAAACAAAGGTGAGACAGCAAACCATGCAGATGTGGGCTGGGAGGAAGAGTGATCAACCAGAGAGAGTGACATATGCAAGTCCCCTGAGGCAGGAGGATGCCTGTAAATGTGAGTGAGAGCTAGAACGGAATGAGTGGAGAGAAGAGAAATAAGAAAGAAAGAGAGGTAGGAGGGAACCAGACTGTGCAAAGCCTTGTAGATCTTTGTCAGGTTTTGGCTTTTACCCTGAATAGCATCAAAAGCCATTGGAGGATTGGATCAGAGGACTTGTATCATCGGACTTGTGTTTGCACTGGACCACCCTGGCTCTGCTTCAGAGAAGAGATTAAAGGAGACACGGCTTTAATCAGGGAGACCAGCAGGGAAAGTTATTTCAGTAATTCAAGGGTGCAGTGGCCAAGGCTCAGAATCAAGTGAAAGTACTGGGGTGGTGAAAGTAGATTCTGAATGTACTTTTCCGGTACTTCTGGCAGGATTAGCTCATAGACTGGATGTGGAGCCTGCGAGAAGACAGGGAAATGATGCTACTAAAGTGGTTGACCTCAGCAATTAGAATTCACCTATACTGAAATGGGAGAAAGCTCAAGGAGGAGGAGATTTGGGAGTGTGAGTATCAGGAGTTCAGTTTTGAACATGATGAGTTTGAGATACCTAGTAGACATTCTGGCAGAGATGCCAAGTAGGTGATTGGATTGGATATGTGAGTCTGGGGAGCAAGAGGTGAAGATCCACCTTGGGGAGTTATCAGCATTTACAGGGTATTTAAAGCCAACAAACTAGATAAGACCCCTAAGGCAGTGAATGTAGACAAAGAAGTCCAAAGTCTGATCCCTGGGGCACAGAGCTTGTACAGATAAGAAGAAAGACCAAATAAGACAGGAAGATCATCTGCAGAGGAAACAGGAAAACTAATATAGTTTGGTGTCATGGAAATCAAGTAAGGGATGTATTTCTAGGAGGACAGGGTGTTCAACCTTATTAAATAGTGCTGATGGTCAAGTAAGCATAAGATTGAGAAACACTGCTGGGATTTAGCAAAGAGAACATCACTGGTGACTTTAACAAGAAAAGTTTTAGTGACGGTGGAGGTGAAAGCCTGGTCGAAGTATGTATAAGAGGGATATGGAGTAATGGAATCAAAGAGCGAGACCACAAAAACTCTTTTGAGGAGTTTGGGGCAGTAGCTGGAGGGGACATGAGAATAAGTGAAGTGATGATGGTGATGATGATGGTAATCGATGATGGTGGTGGTGGTTGGTGGTTATGAGAAGAGTAACAGCATGTTTGTATGTTGATGAAAAATGTAATGCTTTCGGTGGGGGGAGAGAGGAACACCATCAAGGAGGTGAGAGGAAATAGAGTCTTGTACATAGCTGTAGAGACTGGTCTTACTAAGAGCAGTTTCGGAAAGGAGAGAGGAATCTGAGCATAGATGAAGGTAGGTGAGCAGCTGTGGTGGCGGAAGCCAGAGGGGCTTCCTTTTTGATTGCTTCTCTTTTCTCAGGAGATTTTAAGCTGAGAAGGAGAAAAGGACAAGTATAAGAAACCTGAAATGAGAGTTAACATGAGTCAGTTGGCCAGGGAGTTGGGGGGGTGGTGGTGAATGTGAGTAATGTGCTTGGTGGCCAGGCAGCACTGAGGGCTCTCTTAGAAGTGATCATGGACTTACTGTGAGGCATGTCGGCATGGCCGTGTGATTGAAGCACACACACTTCCCTTTTTCATGTAACACTTCTTGCCAATCAGCTGAAACTTTTGTAAAGTACCCACTGTTCTAGATCATAGGTGGAAGGAAGGTTTTAGGCAGGACATAGACATGGTCAGATTTACATAGAGGGTCACTGTGGCCTCAGCATGTAGGATGGGTTCATGGAAATAAGATACAGGACAGAACTTAGGGAAAAGCCTACTGAGACAGTTAAGCAAGAATTGACAACCTGCATATTGATTCTTTCATTTTTGGGTCTATATGTGGTTCAGAGATTGTCATATTTAAGAAGATATCCTCTTTTTCCAGATAGCAGTGAAGAAGCATATGCCCACCAAGCCTCTATAGCAGATGATTTTGGTATTTGCTTTTGATTAACCTTATTCTGGGGCTGCCATATGCCAGCTCTGCATACCCCAGCATTTCCATCTGCCTTTACTCTCTACAAGAGGCAGGTTTACAGGAAGGAGCGATGCTGGCCAGGTAGTGTGATTTTGTTTGCATGAATGAACTCGTTTTGCATTGTTACACGCCACTGTTTTTTTTTAGCCCCATGACTCCCCAAGACCAGAAGAACTTTCTTATAAAATGAAGCCATTTTTTACTGTCTTATGGAGTTCTTTTTATGGAGGGAGAAGCTCAGAAGATGAGGAATTGAGATAGTAAATGATGGTGAAGGATTATCTGAGAAAATTTCTCATTGAGAATTGGGAGTTGGAGATTTGATTTTTTTTTTTTTTTCGTATCTCATTTTGGAAAAATTCTGAAAAAAAAAAAAAAAAAAAAAAACCCAACAACAACATAGCTGGCCTGCTAAAAGGCAGTAAGCCTGGCAGGAAGGTAAAGAGAAAGGGCCAGCAAGCTGCCAACAAGGAATTAAAAGAGATCATGGAATACAGCCCAGAGCTCTGTGAGGCTGCTAGGGGCGGTCCAGGAGAAGCGGCACCACCTAACAAGGGATCATAAGCTGAGTCCTGATTCATTCAATGGGAAATGAAGATGGAAGCAAAGAAAGGAGCCTAGCCTCCGCTAAATTCAAGATGTCTTTCAGAAAGCAGACATAGTAAAATGGAAGGAGAGCAAGAATGCAATTTAGATACAATACATAGGATGGTTTTTCACACAGCTGAAGAGGGTACGTGCCAAGGCCACGAAAAATCACCAGATTCAGAATTTGACTCATTTGAAGTGTTCCAGCAGAGGAGAAGGTGTTGAAAAAAGCTCAAGACAGCTCGAATCCTGAGCGAGCAAGGGGTGTATTATGAAGAGGTATTCCTTGGAGTTCTTGAACAGAAGATCTTGAGATCTTTGGGGATCTGCAAATTCACAAATAGCATTGTAGTCGATACTCCATCCTGTAAAGTGAACTAAATATGACTCTAATGGAAAAACAGCTCCGGGTGTGTGGGCATAAGGAGAGCTACCTGGCAATAATCAAAGAGGAGCAAATTTACATGGAGCTGGAGGGGCTGGATGGGGCTAGCTTACCCCACAAAAAAGGCTCACTGAGCTTATCTGCTTCTCTTGGAAGTTGATTCAAACACATCCTAAGAATGACTCACAAAATGAAAGTAGCGAATGTAGCATTTCCCCAGACCAAGAGTCTACTGAACTCCCTTCTTTAAATTTATTTGGATTTACAAAGTGACATTACAGAAAAGAAGAAATCAACTTTTAGCAAAGTTGATAGAGAAAACTGTATAATAGGAAAATGACCATTTTTTATAATGTTTAGCAATCTGAACCTGTATTTATTTTAATGTGTTTTAGAAACTATGTCACAAGTGCATCACATCTATGGTTTTATGGATATTATTACTAGGACAAGATGTAATTGTCAAGAGTGAGTTGATTTAAAGAAATATAAAATTAAAAAAAAAAACCTATACAAGTGAGTAGTAGATTGATATAACAATTGAGCCAAGGTGTATGACATAATTGTACTTATAAATATGAGTAACAGCATAACAAAGAAAAGTTATTTCAATATAGAGAAATAATGCGCCATCATCCAGACTTGCTCAGACTCAGAGGATATGTAAGCAAATCTTGATTCTACTGCAAAGAGATAGTTTGGCAAACTGGAAAGATGAAATTTGGGGGGGGCAGATGGATCTAGATTCAAATGTTGGCTCTGCTACCCGTCCCCCGCCCCCCCACCCCCACCCCTGGCCTTTTTTTGCTTTTTTTTTTTTTTTTTTTTCCTGAATGGGTTTAGGGAAACTACTTAATGTCCTTGTGATTAAGTTACTTTATTTCACTGTAATACCATACAAAGTGCTCAGCAAATGCCTTACCCAGAGAAAGCACTAAAGAAATTCTATCACCATTATTGCAGATATAAAAACAAGGTCAGTTTCTTCTCTCTGTGTTAACCAACAGATAATAAAGCGTTCAAGTCAGATGGAGTGATATGACAGAGGAAAAGATGTATAAACAAAAGATTTGGGTTGAGTCTGCAGAGTCAAAAATTTTTCACTTAATAAATGTGCAACTTAGCCATTCATTTATTTTCTATGAATCTTATATAGAAAATCCAAGTGGGAAGGTAATACACAATTACCCCAACAGGAGTCTATCTATAAGATGATGTCTATAAGACTATCGTATACATATGGCTATATATGGAGAGAGGGGCAGAGAGCACGAGGGAAAAGGGGAGGATGGGAGGATAAGAAAGAAAAGGCTATTGTGGACAGATAGTTGTCTTAGAGCTCAAAAATCTTGATTCATTTGTCCATTTGAAGAAGAAGGAAATATAAGCTTCCTTAAACATTAAATAAATGCAATAGAACCTCCATCAGTGGGTTCTTTGATAAATTATCTACCTACTTATCTATCCACCTATCAATTAGTTTCACAGGGTAAGTGCTCAGTGGATTTCAGTCACATTTTAGTTGTTTCTATCACAATTAAGCTCTGTCCTGTGATCTAGGGGAGCATGGCTGATTTGAGTGGATCGTGCCTCCCTAGTACATTTGTAAAAGCAAAGCAAAGTTGAATTTATAAGGCAGTCAGAGACACTTTCTGAGAGATTACAATAGATACCCTTTGGGGTCATTGCTTGGATCCTGTCTTCTCTGGGAATTGATCTCTATTTCACAGGAGTGGGCACTTACCACTGAGTGGGGGTGGTGATGACACAATTTGTTCCTTGCCTGTAGTTGACTGGGCCAGGAATAGACACGCCTGACCCAAGCCATTCCAATTTGGAGAAAGACAAAGAATGGGAGCAATTGAATCAGACTCACCTTGATTGATACATAAAAACCCTACTGCAAGGTCTCTGCTAGGGTGATCAACTCTCCCTGTTTGCCTGGGACTGAGGAATTTGCCCAAAACTAAAAGTGGGACAATCCCCAGTAAACTAGGGTGGTTGGTCACCCTATGAACTGTCCTAGTCACTGTCCTAATCAGAGACCAATTATTCAGATCTTGCATGGATTCCTGCCTCTGTATCTTTTCAATAAACTAAATTTTTAAGCTTAAACTATCCAGAATTAATTCAAAAGAATCTTTTTTTAAAAACATTTATTTATTTTTGAGAGAGCGAGACAGAGCATGAGCAGGGGAGGGGCAGAGAGAGAGGGAGACACAGAATCTGAAGCAGGCTCCAGGCTCTGAGCTGTCAGCACAGAGCCCGACATGGGACTTGAACTCATGGACTGCAAGACCATGACCTGAGCCAAAGTTGGAAGTTAACTGACTGAGCCACCCAGGTGTCCCATGAATCAAAAGAATCTTAAAAAAGCATAGTGCTGTATGCAAAAAAAAAAAAAAAAACAAAAAAACAAAACAAACAAACAAACAAAAAACAAACAAACAAAAACTGAAAGACCAGGAAGAAGAAAAGAACATCGATATAAAATGGAAACTGTTAACTCAAGCTGTCAACCTTGAATGGAATTCTTTATTGCCCGTAATATTTGTGCTAGAAAACTACTGCTTAGTTGAGTTTGCAAAAAGGATGCCTTTTCTAATCTCCTTAATATTCAGTGAATTATGTTAGTAAATTGAGAAGGATTATCTACTTACTCTGTTTGGAAAATTGACTCATTACCTCTGCTACAGAAAGGGATGAGGGTGTCTTAGCATCAGAAGCATTTTACCCTGAAGTCATGATGATGAATCAGGAATTCGATCAGGCTGTGTCTCCAGTGAATTGCACTGTCAAATAATGTTAATAGAACCAACTAAAGCTTCTCTCACGGCTTTCTCAAGCTTTACTGTGCCTTAGAATCTCTTTGAGAGTGAGTTAAACATTTAGTCTCTTGGGCCTCCTTCCTAGAGTGTGAGGCAGGGCCCCTGAATCTGCTGTTAATAAAACACTCTAGTTCATTGCTACTCAACATGTGCTCTGGTCCAGGCTCCAACTGTGAGACTGGGAGAAAAGTAAAATCTCAGGCCCACCCTAGACCCACTAAAGAGCATAATGCTTGAGGTGTGCTGTCCCAGGAGATTCTGAGGCAATGTTTTCAGGACCACATGTTGAGAAAATATATTCTAGTATCCTCTGATCCAGCAGTGACAATGACAGTTAATGTTTTTGAGTCCTAATTATGTCCCAGGCATTATCCTAATACTTTAACATGACTTAACTCAGTGGATCCTCATGACAACACTTAGAGGTCATTTTTTTTCAGATGAGGAAATGGAAGCCTTCACAAAAAGAAGGTTCTCAAGCTCACCAACAGATGAGTAATAAATAGGCCTTGCTTCAAAGGCAAAAGGTTTGCCAGCTGGAAGGAGATGGGTACCATGTTCAAGTATCACTTAGGGAAGACATTCCTTGTGGCCTGAAAATCAAAAGCTGTAAGGCAGTGTTTATTGTGTTGCTAATAATGAATGCCAAATATGGTTTCTGGGGATTCTGCATGGACTCAGTGGCCTCACCTGTGACATGTGGATGACATACTTCAGCTCATGGTGTCTTTGTGAGGCTGGAGTGGGCTGCCTGAGCAAAGGGCAGGGAGAGGGCAGGACAGGTGTGGACATGGGGCTCACAATGTTTCACAATGTGGGAAGAGTGAGGTTGAGAATCCGGGATGGGACCCTCAGTTCTGCTCATCATTTTTTCCTGTGCAAAAATGTCACTGAACTGTGCTTTAGTTTCCTCACCTGTAAAATGAGGTTTAAAAAGAAATCTTCTAGTATTGTCGGAGGATTTCAATGAGACATGTTCATTAGGTACCTATCTACCAGTTCCATATAAAGGATTCAATAAATGGTTATTACTTATGTTTTCCTATTGTAATAGTTTTCACCCTGAATTTTAAGCCATTATCCTCTGCCAGATAATTATGAAGTCTCAGCATTGGAAGGGATTTTAGAAGTTGTAAAATTTTTCTCCCAACTTTTCACCCTCAAGCCTTCACACTCTATGAGATAACTGACTCACACATTACAAAGCAATGAACCTCTGCTTCCTAAACAAGAGGACCTTCTCTTTGAATCTGTGGTTCTCAAGGGACTGCCCCAAGGCAGTAGAAACTAATTTATTGATGGCTAAAAGTTACCTAAACTATGGGTAGCCCCCAGTGTCTCATCTATGAAAATGATTTTTCCTCTTGAATAAGCCCATACCCAGAATGAGGCAGGTTTATTAGTATTAATTAAAACAAGAACGAAAAGTGTGCATTCCCTTCATTAAGGGATATAGCCTCTCTTCACACTGGGAACTTTCATAGTATTAACTATTTTAAAAGACTTCACAAAAAAAGGATTTTTTTTTCTTAGAGATAACAGCTTTGGCTTTCTTCCTCTGAAGGAACAATTCCACATACAGGACAAATAATACTACTGATGACGACCATGAGGATGATAATTACAGCAGTGTCGACATGGTTGTGATAATGGTACCTGGTATTTCATGTATTTATTTCATGCCAGGTGACGTTTTGAGCACTTTTTGCTTCAGGCATCTGTTCAAATTGTGAGGAGAGTATTGTTATTGTTACCCCCATTCAGGTTAAGTAAGTTGCCCAAGACCATTTGTATGGAAGCCAGGATAGGAACTGGACAGTGTGATGACAGAACCCAACTCCCAACAACCAAGCAATGCCAACTTGGGTAAGAGAGATACATCCCTTTCCAGCAAATTCTACCATTTCGTTTCTAGGAGTCTCCTCTTCCGGCAGCTTCTGACTTCCTTTTCCCCACTTCCATGTACTCTGGCTCTTGGATGTAAGGAGTCTCAGCTGCATACCAGAATTTAAAATATTGAATTTTCATTGCAGTGGCATCATTTGGTAGAATTCTACTTTTTTTAAATTTTCTTCTTTTAAATTGTTAAAATTTGAAATCTTCTGTTTTCTTTCCAACATGTGCAATGATCACAGATTCTCTCAGTGCCTAAATCCCCTAAGGTTCAAACCAAATGGTTAGGGAGGCAAACACTTTTGCTTTCTGGAAGGTTAGAGAAAGAATTCTTTTTTTTTTTTTTTTCTTTTAGCTGTCAACATATTAAGATCTTATTTCAGTAAGCTTAGTTTCAATAAGAAATGATATTCTTTTAATATTTTTTATTGATTTTTAAGAGAGAGAGAGAGTGACAGAGACAGAGCATGAGCAGGGGAGGGGCAGAGAGAGAGAGGGAGACACAGAATCTGAAGCAGGTACAAGGCTCTGAGTTGTCAGTACAGAGACTGACATGGGGCTCGAACTCACTAGCCGTGAGATCATGACCTGAGCCAGAGTCAGACACTCAAGTGACTGAGCCACCCAAGCTCCCCAGAAATGATACTCTTGTAAATGACTAAGAATCCTCAACCATCTTGAATGTTACTTTAGTCATATGCTCTAAGAATTGCTCTCTTATGATTTTCTTTTCCTTCAATCCTCACTTGACTTTGGGTCTGAAAATGGCCTTGAAAGCTACTTGGTACATTGTTACCAGCAAAGATGTTTTCACAATATTTTCTCACATGTCCTTTTGTAAAAATTACCTTGATCACCTTTAGTATTTTTGATTACTGTTACCACACCACTGATGTATTTGGTAACACTTGCCAGTGTGCAGTGTGGTTTCATTAAGGAATCTTTCATTTGTCATTGTGGAGGGGGGAAGATGATCCTTGTTGAGTTATCTTCCCTGCCGCAAAGACAGCAGTAACCACTAATTTCTTACAGTATGCTAAAACTGAAAGGACATTCAGGTGCTTCTGATTCTTCAAACAACTTTGCAGAAGAGGGGTTGTTATAGTTGTTATTATGTAAATAAGGAAAATCAGGAACCAAGAAGATAAATGCTATATGTCTATAAGTGAAACCAGAATTCAAAACCATTTTTTTCGGGACACCTGGGTAACTCAGTCAGTTGGGCAACAGACTTCAGCCCAACTCATGATCTCGTTGTTCGTGAGTTCAAGCCCCACATCTGTGCTGACAGCTCAGAGCCTGGAGCCTGCTTCAGATTCTGTGTCTCGCTCTCTTTCTGCCCTTCCTCCGCTAGTACTCTGTCTCTCTCTGTCTCAAAAATAAATAAACATTTAAATTTAAAATTAAATTAAAAATTAAATTAAAATTAATTTAAAACTAAAAATTAAAAAAAAAAACACCTTTTTTTTCTGATTTAATCTCTTTACTCCATGGAGTTGGATTCACTTGCATTAGAATGTTTTCTGGGATATTATGCCAGCATGGATGTTTGAGTCTGTGATCAGAGTTTACAAATGGCATAAACCACTGTTTCTTACAATTGACATTTCACCTTCTGCTAGTGTTATTCTCAGCTACAAAATGCCAGATGGGAAAGCAATCTTGTTACTCATTACTCAGGAAAAGCAATAACTATGGAATGAAAACTAGCTTCAGACGACAAAGAACCACTTGCTGTTATTACAGGTCTAAGAACATTCACCCGTTTCCTTGCGATTAGGACTTTGAATTTCCCTTATCCCCAAAATGTTTGAATATTCTTTTAATTTGATGAAACACCTCTCTTGTGCCATTTACAATCACTGTTACGTTATTTTTGCTCTGTGTCTAAAACCACCCATTTGTCTTCATATCTGTAAGCAGCATATGTGCTGAATGCTCACTTTTACAAATCTCAAAGTATTCCATGATTTTGAAATAACTGTGAATAGTGATTGGCATATGGTAGAATCTCAATCAAATATCTTCATGAACAGTAACTTAGATTTGTAAAGCAATTAAAATGTCAGTGTCTTCACATGCTTTTATTTGATCCTTACAATACTCCAACAAATAGACCAAGGACGTATAAGATTCGTTCTGTCGATGGTAAATGGAGGCACAGACAGGAGAAGTAACATCCAAATCCAGTGAACTATTATCAGGTTTCAGATTGGGAAGACCGAATGGAAACTAATTTAAAGGAAAACATCAAGAATTTAGCAGTGGCCATATTAAGTTGTAGTCCCTATTAAATATGTGAGAGGAGTTTGATACGAATCCTGAAATGTCCAGGACGTGGAGAGGAAGTTGTTAGAATACCAATGGACTTAAAGCTATGGGTCTGGATAAGACCACCAAGAGAATATGCCAGGATAGAAAAAGAATGAGTTATGAAAGAAAACCGGGGGTACTCCAAAATTCAGGGGTGGGGAAATGACAAAGAATCAGCAAGGAAGAATAAGAGGAACTTTCAGTAAGGATGGAAGAAAGTAAGTCGTTGTTTCCTGGAAGATAAAGAAGCAAAGATTTCTATGGAAAGAAGGTCATAATGGGTTAATGTTCCTGATATGCCAAATAAGATAACAACTGAAATTAATTCTTATATTTGGCAACATAGCAATAACTGTCCACGTCACTAAGAGAAGTTTCAGACTGGAATAAAAATATGAGACAGGACAAGAAGCAAGGAATTAGACACAGTAAATATAAACAGCCTTATTGAAAAACAAAGGACAGAGACTATGGGTCCCCATATTTGAAGCATAGTTGATTCTTATGTCAACATGGACATAAGAGCCACTCAGCGCTTTTGATATCAATGGTGATGTCATGAACTATAAGTTCTAATGAGGGAGACGTATCCAGGGACTCCTGGGGATCTCTGCAGGCTCTGGAGAAGGTGTCCATGGTAGCCTCTAATGCAATTTGTCAGGTATGATCTCTCACTGGCAGGGCCTGGAGTTGAAGTATCATTGGAGAGAAATTTCCTGATTTCAGCAATAATTCAAAAGGTTGAGGGAGGTTTAAAGTTTAAAAACTAAAGACAGGGGCGCCTGGGTGGCGCAGTCGGTTAAGCGTCCGACTTCAGCCAGGTCACGATCTCGCGGTCTGTGAGTTCGAGCCCCGCGTCAGGTTCTGGGCTGATGGCTCGGAGCCTGGAGCCTGTTTCCGATTCTGTGTCTCCCTCTCTCTCTGCCCCTCCCCCGTTCATGCTCTGTCTCTCTCTGTCCCAAAAATAAATAAACATTGAAAAAAAAAATTAAAAAAATAAAAATAAAAAAACTAAAGACAAAGAGCACAAAGATATAGGAAATAAAAATAAAACATAAGTTGGTAAGCAATAGAAAGTAGGATGGTCCTGGGGCGCCTGGGTGGCTCCAACGGTTGAGTGTCCAACTCTCGATTTTGGCTCAGGTCATGATCCCAGGGTGGTGGCATCGAGCCTCTGCTCAGTGTGGGCCCTGTTTATGATTCTCTTTCTCTCCCACTGCCCCTCTCCCACACTCATGCTCTCTCTCTTTCTGTCTAAAATAAAAATAAGAAGGAGAAGGAGAAGAAAGAAAAAGGGGACCAGTCTTGAGTATCTTACCTTTTTCAATAGGTATTTGCAGGTACTTTTTAAATGAAGTAATGACATAAAGTCAGTAGGTTTGATATTCAATAAATATTAGATCTTTTTCCAGAATCCCGAAACCAACCTTGCTGTTCTTCCTCAGATCCTTTGTCTCTAGTATATCAGACAAAGTATTTGAAATGAAGAGGAATTGCAGTAGATTTGAAAGTAATCATAGAAGGATGAGTGGTTATAACAAAAAGATATAGTGGGAGAAAAAGTCTCTGAGTAGCCCTTGATCTTTTTTCATTGGGGGTGGGGAGAAAAAAAGGTTCAGGAAGGTTACATAATTTGCTCAAGTACTCTGCTTTCTGACTCTTAGTTCATCCTTCTTTCAGTCAATTCTATTTTGGTATGAAAAGTCCTGTGAATTAGATGAACTCCAGTGAATGGACAATAGGGGAAGGGAAATTGAGAAAGGCATTGTAAACAAGGGCAGATGGAAGGCCCTGAAGCGGTGAGAATAATTTAAATTTGATACAGAAGGTGATAGGCAGCCCTGGAGGATTGAGAAAGGAAAGAATGTGTTCAAAACTATGGGCAAGGAAGATTATGTTGACAGCCTTTGGTACTGATTGGACATTTCATAATATAAAACAGTGCTTGAGGTCTTGGGAAAAAAAATATCTTATATCCGTTGATTTTTTTTTTGTATTTTTCCAGTATTACATAAATTACCATACATTCTAGGAATTAGGCTCTTTGTTTTGATTTGTTTTGCTTCATTTAAGGAGGTCATGCAATTGAGTTATGCGACAGCACTAAATAGCTCAAACCCAATCATTTCATTTGGCTTAGCACAATTTTCACAATATAGAAATGATTCTGATATTTATTCAAGCTGAATAGAGATGTATGATCCCATCAAGTTAATTATTAGCAAAAGAAAATGAAAGTATGATATTGTTTAAATAGCAAATGTGTTAATACAGAGTAATTATGTAGACTGAAAATGAGCAGTTCCATCAGGCAGACGCCCAATTTTTCCCCTACCAGTGTCAACACTGAATGTCTTTCAATACACCGGAAAATTACTAGGCAGATCTGAAATAACAAAGCAATCACTGAAGGCTTTGTTTAAAATTCCTCTAGAGAATAGGACAAATAAAATGATTACAGTGATTTGAATCATTGGAATTTTATAGCCATTCACTTAGAAAAACAGTCTCCCAATTAGTTGACAATTGATAGCTTCTGCTATTTCCTGAAGTGGTTTCTGCATTAGGAGTATTGATCTGTACTTTTATTCAGTAGGTTACCTGAGAGAAGGTTATTCTAATTGTAGTGAACACACATAAATGCTGTACTTACCAATACACATCTTTTACTATTTCAGATTTATGACCCAAATGTCTTACCTAGATATGAGCTTTTATTGCTTGTACTGTTAACTATTGTACTATTAACTATTGCAACGTTATTATGCAGGATATTAGTGAATTTAGAAGCTTTATTTCCTTCTAGTTGTCTCAACTAGAGTTCTGAATTTAATGCTTTTATTTTTCCTTTGTAATTGGGGCAGAGAATGAGCAAGTTCACTGGATTTTTTTGCTTGAGTGTTTGAAAAGTCTGAACATGGACTGTGATTTTCTAAGGTTATATCTTAGAGTTAGAAGTAATCACAGGGGCACCTGGGTGGCTCGGTCCGTTAAGCTTCTGACTTCCGTTCAGGTCATGATCTTGCACTCCATGAGTTCTAGCCCCACATCGGACTCTGTGCTGACAGCTCAGAACTTGGAGCCTGCTTCAGATTCTGTGTCTCCATCTCTCTCTGCCTTTTCCCCACCCACACTCTATCTCTCTCTGTCTCTCAAAAATGAATGAATGTTAAATTTTTTTTTTAATAAAAAGTATTCACATATTTGCTTATAAGTGAAATCGGTGGATTGTGGATTGAATACTCTGTTACCAAGTATATTAGATAAGTACTTCATGTATAACAGAAAACCAAATTAGCATGGCCTTAAATAGGTAGAGCTTAAGTTTCTCACATACCGAGAAGTTTGAGAGTAATTTTATTTTGGTTTTGTGAATCAATCCCATCCTAGCCATGGTTTGGTATCTCTTGTGAGCATCTTTTACTCATGCTCACAAGATGACTGCCTGAATTTCAGGCATAATATCAAAAGTCAAGGCAGGAAGAAGAGAGAAAGGAAGTGTCAGGTTTGACCGTGTCAGTCCCCTTTATCACAAAGCACTATATTTGCAATCCAGCAGACTTCTATTTGCATCCCATTGGCCAGGACTATACCACATGACCATCACAACTTGCAAGGCAATCTGGGAAGATGTGTAGTTTTATAGTCTCTCTAGCAGAGTCAGGCCAGGAAGAGAGTTGAGAGTGAACATTGCATTAATTAGTTAGCCAGCCATATCTGCCACAATCTGAATAATATGGAACCCATACCCAGGGTTTCATTTGTTTTGCTATAGTTAATTCTATGTAAGAATCCACTGTAAGGGATTTACTAATGTAGATGTTCAGGTTTCATGTCCAGTGGGACATATATAAACCTGGGTTTGAATTATTCACCTGCATTCCCACAAGATACAAGACACACTGGCAAGTTGAGGTCAGGTCAGGATGTAGACTTCTGTCTTATTGGCTCCTTTCTCTACTTTTTGATCACTTCTAGTATTTGTTAACATAATTTGGCTTTATCCCTGGAATTCTCCTAAAACCATGTGAAAAAAAAAACAAAAACAAAACAATGCTCTCTAAATTATAGCCTCAACTGCATATTTAGATTAGCATAACCATGTGAAACACCTATAATTGGTAAAATATTATGTAACTCTATTTCAATGTCAATTAATTTTATTTTTATGTGCATACTATTTAAATACCTACTTTATGGTATTTCATTCACACTTTGTGATTATATTTCTAAGTTTTTTTTTTATATAATCATCTAGGTCTTTTATCAAAATCTTATTCTGATTTTATGTATTTACTATACAACATTGGTATCTCAATTGTGCATTGACCACTCACTCACATTTACAGCAACTACCCATTCTAGAAAAAAAAGCCCTAAAAAGGCACATTCGAGTCATATTTTTGCACAGAAAAAAAATTACTATAACACATAGTATGCTAAATGTTTTGTAGAAATGATAAAATTCTGACCTTAACCTAAGCTTTTAAAAGATCATATATCTCTACGTAACATATTGCATAAAGATGTCTAACTCTATGTACATATATCAAAAAGCAAACTGGGTACAATTGCATTCAGAATCCTCAGAGAACTTTCACTCTAGAAAAATATTACCATCACAGCATCATCACAGGCTTATCATGTCTCCTTACACAAATGGATGTGTAAGATTGAGAAACATCACTTTTAGATGAACTCATGCTTTGAAAATATCTGGCAAGGAACACCGTCTAATAATCCCAAAAGCAAAATGTTTCATCATCATAACAAGATTCGAGAAATTCATTACTGGAAAACTGAGTTAACTAGTATGAGCTAAGTTAACAAGCACATAAAAATCCGTGCTCTCCTTCACACTAGTAATCAAGAAAACACACACACACAGAGGGCCATGTGTAAAATAAGAAGCCATAAAAGCTTAAGTCCCATTGACTTCATGTTGACTAATCACTTTAGTCACACAGCTTTAATTAGAAGAAGATTAAAAGTAACAAAAGCTGTATCAGCCCTTTTTGTTTCAAAAGGAGTTAGTTTTTTGTTTTTGTTTTGTTTTGTTTTTTTGTTGTTGTTGTCTTGCTTAGGAACCCTATCAGTATTTGGTTAAACTAGTTTAGAAGATCCACAGTACTTCCTTTATTTATGCATTTCAATTTCCCTTCTTTGAAAACTGGACACAGTTCTCTAGCACATGGCAGGAAGTTAAGTTACTGGAAGTTGGGGCACCCAGAATTATTGGCCCCAAGACAGTGGATTTAAAATGCTCACCGGGGTGGGGGGGGCAACTGGGTGGCTCAGTGGGTTAAGTGTCCAACTTGGGCTCAGGTCATGATCTCACAGTCTGTGAGTTCTAGCCCCTCTTCAAGCTCTGGAATGATAGCTCAGAGCCTGGAGCCTGCTTCAGATTCTGTGTCTCCCTGTCTCTCTGCCCCTCTCCTGTTCACTGTCTGTCTCTCTCTTTCAAAAATAAATAAAATAAAATAAAATAAAATAAAATAAAATAAAATAAAATAAA
>NW_024412376.1:151812647-151926097 GCF_014898765.1 Herpailurus yagouaroundi
AAATAAAATAAAATAAAATAAAATAAAATAAAATAAAATAAAATAAAATAAAATAAAATACAAATGCTCACCAGAATCCTCAAAGTTCAGCAAAACTTCCTCTGGATCTTAGGAGAAAGGAAAGTAGCTGCTTGGTAGATTCTTGCTTTTGAAATCCCTGGAGAAATCCTAGAACCATTTTTTAGTTGTGGGCTTCCGTAAAAGATTTTGTTTGAAGAAAGTTTGTCTTGCTTTAAATTTTTGTTGTTGTTGTTGAAAAATTAGTTGTGCCAAGGGAATACAGATGCAGGAAAGAAGAAAAGAAGGCCTGAGCAAGACCCAATGGAACCTCCTGTGAACCCGTGCTTTCTTTTCCGACACAAGAAAACGGCATCCAAAGAGAAAATTAAATCCGAGGAGTAATGACCTAGCATTTCCACTGCCTACCGCTCTAATGTGCTCAGAGGAGAAGACAGAGTAACGTGTTGGGAGGGATATAGCTATGATAGGAAGAACACTGCACTTAAATTAGAAAATTCGGTTTCCTGACTTGATCCCACCTGGAGTCAAAGGCCACAGCTACTGGTCTGCTTAGAACTTGGACTCACCAGTTTATAAAACGGTGGCACAGATCTTTGCAAAGTACCGGTGTACCAGGCACTGCTCCAGGTGCTGAGGACCCAGACATAAATGTGACCTGCTGCCAGGCCCTGAAAGAACTTACAGATAGTGTACTCATCTGAATAGTAAAGTGGCTAATGAGTTCCATAATTGTTCTGGGTCACGTAATGTCCTAAGTATTTTTACAAGAATTACTTTTAAAGTCTTCGTGGCAATCCCACTAGTTACACAACACACTTATTCGGATTTCATAGGTATGGGAATGAGGCATTGATCAGGTATAATTTTCCCCAACTCACATTGCTAGCAAGTGCAGAGATGTCTCTGAACATAGTTCTCAGAATTCCAGATCCTGTACTCTAAATAATTTAATTCTTTTGCTTTCCCTGAATCAAGGAGATATGGAAAAGGGAAATAGGTAGTGGTTTTGTGAAAGTGTTTTGGGAACAATGGTGTTCTGTGTAAGTGTTGGTTATTGTTAAACCAGAAGAGATAAATAAAAGTTATATAAATCACAATTAGAAATGTCCAATAATATGTAAAGTTGTGAGTTAAATACGGAAGAGTCAAGAGGAACTACCTCAGATTTCTAAGATAGAAATAATACTTTATAAATTATTCCTGTGCCTGATTCAGACTCCATGGTGGGTTAAATATCAGTAAGGACCAGATATTTCCCAGGCCCTGACTATGTATGTATCATTCTCAGCAACCTACAAGACCACCCAAATGTAGATACATTTGATTTTCGTGGTATTGAGTTGATCTACTCCAAGAAAGGACTTGGTTTGGGCATCAGTAATGAAGAAATAAATCCTCTTTGAGCTAGAGGGTGAACATTTTTAGTGGAGAAATCTACTGTCCATACAATTTCACATGTGTCTCAGAATTAAGCAACTCTGGCATTGTTGAGATAAATAATAAGGAAAGCTCAAGGTGTATACATTTCCTTTTCCTGTCGGAGCCTGGATTGTGTCCTGCTATTGTGTCTAAAATCTGTTCTCTCAGAACCTCTATTTGCAGAAACCACATTTGTAAGTAAAAGCAGATTATAGTAACTTAAAGGTCAATGACAAAGCTGAAATATAACCAGCGTTAAGCACAGCTTCTACTAGAGACATTCTTAATAACAAGGTCCCCGCAAACATCGGAGGTGAGGAATTGGCTTTAATTCCACTAGTGGGGGAGAAAGAAAGAAAAATCTTGTCCGTATTTGTGATTTGGGTATAGCTCTTCACTTCTAGAAAATGTGCCCTTTATTAAGAGCATGAAAATAGACATTTTAGAAATTTGCTATCCAGTGTCACTCCTCAATTAACTTCTTTTCATTCAGCCAGCAAGAATCAGCATTCAGCCCATTAAAAATAAGAGGCTTCCTTTTCTATTCCCTTTGCTGTTATTGATATTGTTAATCATTTTAATTAGTGGCTTCCCACGATTCCAATCAAGCCCAATTAGACTCAAACCTGATAAACAATGAAGAGGTGAAAACAGCAGCTTAAAACATGGATTAATCTCACTAGTACAAAGTGGAAAAGCTGAATTTTAAATTGTTTCTGTTCACCTTTAAACCAGGGCATTCCTGGCCTCACTGACTAGAATAGCATCTGGATGTTTATATGAAATGTAATCCATGGTTATACCTTCCAAAGAACCTTCACCTTCTGTGTCCCCTCATGCATATATTTGCTTATCCACGTATTTTCCATCATACCCTGGTGTGCATTTTTTCCACACCAACTACCGAAACAGTTTACATTTCTTGGGCTTTCTCTTTCTTTCTCCCCTTTTATGTGTGTGTTTGCCTACCTTTCTCTGACCTTAGAAAGGCCCATTCTCCTTTAGACAAGAGTGATTTCAAATCATTCTCAATGATGCTATGGAAGTTCATGGCATGTATTTTTAGGTAACCATAATGTATCTACCCTGGTGCTAAATTATTTTATAAGACACTTAAAGTTTGTTAATGTTTATTTATTTTTGAAAGAGAGAGAGAGAGAGAGGCAGAGACAGAGCATGAGCATGAGCAGGGGAGGGGAAGAGAGAGAGGGAGACACAGAATCCTAAGCAGGCTCCAGGGTCTGAGCTCTCAGCACACCAACTGCGGGATCATGACCTGAGCCAAAGAGGTCAGAAGCTCAAACAACTGAGCCACCCAGGTGCCCCTAGAAGACACTTTTTATTTAATTCCCTCAAGAGCTCTATGAGGTAGTTACTTCTGTTAGCCTCATTTTACAGATGAGGAAATTGAGGTTTCAAGAATAGAAGTAACTTCATCAAGCTAGAAAACGTTATATCAGGATTTAAACTCGGATCTATATGGTCCCAGGGGCCAGTGTCGAACTCTAAAGTTCAGGCTTATTTGGGTCTTTCCCTTAGGAGCAGAGCAAAGACCATCTCCCAGTAGAAAAATGTACAAACACTAAAAAGTCACCATTATTCTTAAAGTAGATGCAATTAGTAATATTACTTTTTAAATAAGAATTGCCAACCCATCCTTGCTTCTTGGACCATATTTGCCAAGTGATACGGTGCATACGATCTTTTAGGGGAGCCCAGAAATGTTATCAGTATTCCTAGGTATGCACAGTAGACACTTTTATCTCTTGGGAACTATTCAATTGTAACATCAACGTCTCTCTCATTACTCAGAATTGCATGATCTTTCCATTTAAAATTTTTGATATGGAGTAGCCTAATGAGCAGCAGTTGGGTTTGAATCCTAGCTGTAGCATTTAACTGTCTAGAATATCTCAAGCAGGTTACTTACTTTTTTTGAGCTGAGGGCCTGGAATATAAACAATAATAAAGAATTAATTAATTGGGCCCAGAAAATTACAATCATAAAATCTGCCTTGGAAGATTATTTTTGCAATTTTGCAGAATTAAACCTATATTTAAAGGTGCTTGACCTATAATTTCTTCTTAATAAATCACAGTGTTGATGGCCATTTATTTCTATCATATGTAAATCATTTTATGATTTTTATATATTGAAGCAGGTGGATGGGAGATTTCATCTAGGCAGAATATGAAGAGAGTACGACAGCTAATAGCAAAATCCAACCAAAGGGACACAGAGTAGAAAGGAAATTGTGTACATTAGGGCTTTAACCTGATTATTGGAGATAGAGTAGAAAGCTAGGCTTGATTCAAAAGAGGAAGGTAATTAAAAGAGCAATTATTAACACTCAGAAGCAAGCGTCTCAGTCAGCTATTGCCATAGTAATGCAAAGAAATAACTCCACAGTACAATGCTTATAAGAGCATCTCTTGCACACTCATTTTGCCTGATCTAAGACAGCTCACCTATATATCTCATGCTGTGGGTCAGCTAGGCTTAGCTAAAGATGGAATTTTGGTTTAGATATGTTCCATGATTTTTTGTTCTGGAGTCCAGTTTCCAGAACACTAAATAACAGAGAAATCTCAATTGTATATGCACATTTCAAACTTTTGCTTACATCGGGTCTTCTAATATCCTGTTGACCAAAGCACATCATATAGCATCGCATAGTGAATTCTGTTCCAACCCCCATCAGACAGTGTATGGACGTACAGTTTTATTACAGAGGGATGAAGAACTGGGATCGGTAAGTTAGTCTCCCACCCAAAGGTTGAATTTGAGGTGTCAGTGAGACTTTAGAGACTGCTAAGCCTTGGAGCTATTGACCTAGAGATTCTTCTGCCTCCTTTGCAGAAGGTCCAGACTTGTTCCAGAATTGCGACCTGAAACTTCGGCTTGGGTTGTGAGACATGAACTCAGAATGGAACGAAAATTTCCCTAGTGAAAGAAAAAATCATCCTGTTTATGACTGTGGTTCAATTATTTGATGTAGCCCACGTAACCTTCTATTTGTGGGATGCCATCCTTAAATGCCTTGCTTTGGTCTTGGAGTTTCATTTGTTTGCTTTTCTCAAGGTTGCTGGTATACATTGATGGAGCTATTGATTACACACCTATTTGCCTTCCTAAATTATTTTCTCCAGGGACTTCATGTCTAACTTTTGATTTTCCATTTCCTGAGCAGCATTTGTAAGCACAATGCAGAAAGTCTGTTATTTCACCATTGGTACTGGGATTTTTCCCAAATGACAATTTGAATAGTGATAGTGAAGACTCAATAAAATTGTATCTCCTTGTTTTGTGCTTATGGATAGATGCATTCTTTAAGGCTGTTAAACATCATAACTTCTGTTACACATTTGCAGTGTGTATCTTCCCCAGAATCAATATATGTGGAATCAATTCTAATTTAAGTGCTTTGCAGGTACCATTATGTTTCGCTAAATTGAGATGCTTCCTATGGCCAAGGAATGAGAAGCAACTTAGACTAAGTTTTATTGGGAACTTTTGCTGGCTCTTGAGAGAAATGACTGTCATTATTCATTGAGCAGCTTGAACCTAATCTGGAGTTTTTCTGCCTTTGTTTAGAGTTATGTGATCTTACTGGCATAATGCCTTCTTAATGTGGTTTTCTCCAGTAGAAATTGACAATAGCATCCCTGCCTCCAGATGTCTGTGCCTCCTGTAAGAATTTTTATATATGGCACCTTGCATGTATTATTGGTATTCTATCTCTGTTCCCTAACAAGATTATGAAAGCGATATGGCAGATACAGGGCGTTTATTCATGGTGTCCCCAGTACCTGACATATTTATCAATTACATTTTATTAAAAGGTTAATTGTTGTGGTTTTAGGTGCACTTTACAAGACACTATGATCAAGACTTCAAACACAAGTCACATTCTTTTTTCTACAGGTTTCCCTATCAGTCTTTCTCATTTCATGGGAGAAGTGGTGGCTCGTAGCCACTAGTCTATCCTAGAAGCTCGTAGTTCAGTCTTTAATATTTTAATCAAGTGACTGTATCTTCATACAATGTTTTAATCTATCTTGAGAAATGGTCCCTATTTGAGTCACCTCCCTGTACTTTCCCAGACATTTCCATTCTTTTTCATTTTGGTGCTGATTCTTTTTCTAGATCTCTCTGGTAATAATTACTCCTCTGTGGGTGGTACTGAGATACACACAGCACATAATCTATAGCAAATTACCTTTTAGAGTAGTTTTGAGTAGGGAGCAGTTTTGAGTTTATTATACATGTCTCAACATCATTTAATGACATTTTATGAATGCATTTCATTGTTGTCATATGGTAGGTATACATTAATAGCATTCAGTCTGGGAAGAAAAAAAGTCAAAGCAAACCAGAGAATTGTGGACGGTACTCCATGGTTATAAAGATCAGTGTTTTGTCCACGTCCTTTTCATATTTATTATGTGTTCCTGATTTACTTTTTGGTGATTGGAATGCTCTGAATGAGAACTTTCTTGCATTAATTTAGCATTTCCTTCTGTCCTGTAGACTCTTAACTTTTCCCTGAATTTTTCCTCGTCCTTTTTTATATTCTTCTGTATCTTCTTACACAGTTCTGTATTCTTTATCCTTCATTCCTTTGAATGTATTGCATGCCCTGGCCCTTCTCCTCTGTTCTTTAATTCAGTATATTTTATTGGAGAAAGGCTCACATCAAGTTGACAGCAATCTGCCTCATCTCTCATATCTCCTTGTATCTAATGAGGTTGTTCTTGCAAGAAATGTGCAGCAGAAGCACATCACATTCTATGTTTTACGCTGCGTAGACGCTTTGTTTGCATTTCATAATATCTTAAATCAGTGCCTTTCTTTTGAAAGTCTTTGAATCTGTTTGGAATAGCGTGACTATTTTTATCTTTGGCTCCACACTTATATTTCATGATCCAATTTAGAAGCAGTAGAGTAGTGTGTAAAGAGCGGGATTTACTCAGCCTGAGGTTTTGAAGCCTAGGTCAGCCACTTAACTGGCTAGGTGACCTTGGGTGAATTACTAATCCTCTCTGAGACTCAGATTTCTCACCTATTAGTCTTCTGTTATCACCTATAATGCCTTTAACCCTCACAGGCTATTTTGAGGATAAAGAAAAAATATCTGGCACTTAGTATACCTTCCATAGGTGGTGGCAAAATGATGCTGACATCCACTTGAGGGATATTCAGAAAATTACTTTGAGAATTAATGTTGAATAGATTGATTTCACTGAGGCTTCTTCACTCTCTTTGATGCCATCGTGCTGTGTTGATAATGGGTATGTGGCAATGCTTCCCTGAAGGTGATTGTACCACCTCCCTCATATTGGGCTCATCTCTTCCTTTTTCATAGTAGAATATTTCTGATCACTTTTCCTCTTCTGTTTACCTTTCCTTTGAAGGAAAGCTATTCCAGAGAGCCTTTATCGCTTTGAAATATTTGTTCAAATCATTAAAATATGTGCTAGTAATTATGGAACATGATGTCAGCATACACCACTGTGGAGCCATTTTAATTTCAGCTTCTTAGGATAAAAGGTATGTCAACAGGGAAATAAATTGTACTAAATTGAAAAAGCAAACGGACAAAAATGCAGAAGAGAAAAGAGCATCGATTCTAAAATACTTATGAGAACGTATTATGTGCAAGATACTGTTTTAGGATTGTCAGGGATACCAAACCATTTTAAGCCTGTCAGGAATGACGATTTTCTCAGTGGAAATTCTCCTTCCAATGGAAGTTCCTTTCTCATCCTCACAGGGACTGATAACGGATGCAGAATATATACCGGATTGAAGGACAGATTGGAGCTGAAAAAGGCATAGCTAATGTTACTTTGGAGGCAGCTGGATTGGAAAAGTTAGAAGCATTGTTTCAGTAAGAGTAGATGATCAGATAATAAGAGATGGGGGTTTTAAAAATATTACACTTTTCAGTTTGGGAGTTAAGAAAATAAACTTCTAGAATTATAGATGGCCCAAATTAAAGAGATCTCAGAGATGATTCTAGTCTACTCTCCTTGTTTTAGAGATTTAACTGAGCTTAAATTTATACCCGAAAAATATGCGCCTATTTCTGACCATTTCTACCATAGGGTGTCACCTTTCATCTTGGCAAATTAGCCAGAAAGCATACCACTGGTCAATTTGAGTTATTTCTATGGGGCTCCCGTTTGTAGTCTAAAAACTATTGTGGATTCCATGACAGCTTCCTCCTCTCCACCAAGCATGACTGTGGGCCACATGTTTTCATGTCAGCTGTAGTGGTTTTTGAGGATAAAGACTGATTTTAATGCTGGTCAAAGTACACACAAGTTATATGAATTCTTCTTATGGAAAAATATCAGCTTTTCTTTTATTTTGGTTGATTTTTCTGGCTCCTCTCACTGTGGCTTCTCATCAGTGTCAGGCCTGATGTCTACACTTGTACAATTATGTTGCTGGCAATGCAGGATATTACATTTCCAAGGGAGAGTATACAAATAAGCTCGGAACCCTTCAGTGTGTTTCCTTTAAAAATGACAGTATAATGTGCTTGTCTGATCCACAGCTAGCAGCATGAGAAAATAATAGAGTCAGCTCTTCACTTGTAATAATAGTTCCATTTGCCATCCATTTGTCTGACCCCTACGTGTATAAAGGCCCTCTCAGATACATCCCAGCACCGGTTCCTCCTTCTGGGTTACCATATCCATTGTTGCTCAAACATGTTGCCTCATTTTCCCTGGAAACAAAGACAGCAGTCAGTCCTTACTTTGTTTTATGTTTCTGTTAGAAGGAGAATTCATGTTGACTGCCAGTTAATGCCTGCCAATAAGTTTCCTTAAGAACTTTGAAAAAGAGGACAAGCTAACTCTTTATTGTAAATGCTCTCCTACATCTGATTCTTGATTTCAACTCAGGTCATGATCTCGCGCTTCATGGGATCAAGTCCCGCATTGGGCTCCTGCACTGACAGCTCAGAGCCAGTTTAGGATTCTGTCTCCCTATCTGTCTCTCTCTGCTCCTCCCTTGCTTGTGCTCTCTGTCTCTCTCTCAGATAAATAAATAAACATTAAAAAAAAAGTGTTCTCTAGTTTCTGCAGTACCTGGATAATTTTTATCCATAGATATAATGTTAAAACCTAGCTCCCATCCACTCCTAGGAGATTCAATTTCTTCCAATTCCTTATAATCCTAAAGTACTATTCATATTCCTCCAACCATATGCCTCAGGATTTTTAGGCCTGAGAATCTTCACTTTAATGAGTCTGCAGGTAGGTTTTATGAACCCCGGATTTGAGAACCAATTCTTCTCAGTCAGACCACTCTGAGTTACTCTCAAAGTTTAGGCCTCAGCTAAAGACTAAGCCTGTTTCCCTGCAGTGAATCCCCTACAAGTCCTAACTATTATGATCACTTTATAGTTCCCTCTACTTTTGAGCTCACCATAGAGGAGGCACAGTATAAGGAAGGCTGTGCTTGTCTTCATTAGCCTTTCCAAGGCGTGGGCACCATCCATTTTTAAATCACCTATAACACAATGTAAAAAACTATGAAACATTACCCGAATAAAGATTTGGAAGTATTGGATTGAAAATGAAAGTCTTAAAATTGAATTTTTTTTTCAGTTTTATCCCAAGAGTTAATGTTTTATCCTTAAACCATTACATAGCCCATAGTAGATGCTCAATAAATATTTGTTAAATACATGCTAAGTATGACTATTCCCAAAGAAAATAAATTATAACTTTACCTAAAGTTTCCTCATAGACATACTCGTTTCCTAGCCTAAAGTTCCTATGTTGAGGCCCACTTTTCTTGTTTAGACTCCTAAATAAGCGTTTTCCAAAAATGCAGGGGAAAAATAAATAAATTAATTAATAAGCATTTTTTAGTTGATCTGCCTTCAGACTCACTTAAATGCATTTTGTGAGAACAGAAAGATAATGATTCATGTGAAAGGTATTGGGGGTGTGATTTGATATAGTGTATCATGCTTAATTAAAATGTTTCTTTAAAAGCAGTTTGGATTTTGAAGAAAATAAACCTAATTCATGCCGTAAGGCATATTTAGTGTTGATTCCTTCTCTTTATCAAAGGATATGTTTTTCTACATGTTAACCAAAGAGAGTTACATGTTTAACTGTTCATGGGAAATTCAGATTTAAAAAAAAAAAAAAAAGGTGTCCTAGAGGAATAACAGCGTAAGAATGAATGTTTCCAGATTTCCAAAATGCTGTTATTTTATACTCTTCTTCTTTCTGTGTAGTCTAAATGTTTCTTCATCGAAGAGTGAAAGTACAGATTTTTAAAATAGCTTATTAAAGTGCAACTTACAAATTATAAAAATAACTCATTTTACGTATACACTTCAATGATTTTCATTAAATTTACAGCGGTGTGTGTCCATTTCAACCATCTGATTTTAGAATGTTTCCATCACACCCCAAAGATCCCTCCTGCCCATTTGCTGTCCCTCTTATCTCCAAACTTGGGCATTGGCAATCACTAAAATACTTTCTGTGTCTATGTCTTTTCCTGTTGTAGAGATTTCATATACATTAGAACACGCAATACATCATCTTCTGCGTCTGTTTATTTTACTTAGTGTGATGTTTTTGAGGTTCTTCCATGCTATAGCCCATATTAATATTTTGTTCCTTTTATTGTTGAATAATATTCCCACAGATTGCTTTCTAATATATGCTAGCATGTAATGCAGCATTGAAAGCAAACGTGTTTAAAACTCTGAAGAATTTCTTTTTTTTAAGTAATGTATGTTACCATAACGTCTGAAAAAATTATTAATGATATATAATATAAAACATACTATATAAATGTCATATTGTATGTATAATCCGAATATACAGAAAAATCTTCCAAATGTTTATTTTATTAATTCATAATTCATTCTTTAAAATATTACCTTTAGTTAAATTCTTCACACTTAATTTGAATACACACTTAACAAATATTTCATTTCAGATATGAAGTGTAAAAAGATGAGGGGGAGTTAAGTTGTAATGTTTTCTAACTCATGTCAAGAAAAATGAGAGACTATAGTGTTAGTATCACAGAATGTTTTTAATTGTCTCTTGACAAGTCAAAATATTTACTTGAAAGTACTTGAGATAAAATTACTTGGGAAAATTAGCTATTTGTTAATTCTACAACATTGAACTTTAAGTTATGTTAGAGAAAGATAGTATTTTATGCCTCATTATTTTATTTCATTAATAATTGAAAAGGGGTAAAGCAAAATGGAAAAAAGACTAGATACAACCAGAGTTTTTCAAAGGTCAAGCAAAAATAGATTTTTGAAGAACATTCTGTTTCCTTCAGCCTTCCTGGGTTTTCACACCTCACTTCCAATATCTCCTCCTCCATCTTTTTATTATTCATCTGTCTCACTCAATAAATTTCTTCCCTTTCCTTTTTCCAAAAAGAACTTTGTGGTGAGGGGCAGGGGGTTTGTGAAAAGTCATTATAAAATAAAAAGTAAATTAATCTATGTACATTTGGGGGCAGAATCTGTTCTACCCAGACGTCTATCCTTCTCCCAGTATGTGGCACTGAGCATATTCTATCTGTAAGACATTTGATTAATGTTTACTAATTTGAAATGATACATCAGAGGAGACATGAAGAACTTCCTGTGATATCCTAAGTTCTACTTTTTAATGCTTGAATTTGCCTCTCTCTTAAATTTTAAGAATCTTAGGTATATATTTAGTAGGAGTGTTGTAAAATGTTTCTAAAGAAAAAGGGAACTTCCTTCGCTATTTTTACTAAATATGTGTTATAATACATTATAGAGTCCAAATGTAGAGACCTTGTTCATTTAGTGGTAAAAAGTTAAATATGCTTTTTCACTTCCCTTTGCCACTGTTCCATCCTTTTACCTTTCATCACTGAGTGAAAAAAGACATCTCATAGATAACATGGCTCAAATATAGGACGCTGTACATTCCCATGAAGTACCCTTGCTGTTAGGGTGGTTTTCTCTCCATAGATTTTGGTGGAAACACATCATCTCTGACATCAACAACTCTGTAAAATTACAAAAAAAAAAAAAATCAACTAGGTTGAAGAATGTGTCCCGGACTCAGCATACAGAGATGGGAGGGGCTGAAATAGCGATTGTGGGAAATAGGAAACATGTTAGAAATTAATTACTAAATTGCTCTTTCCTAATTAGCATTTTTCCTTTACTTTTTCATTCAACATATGTTTACAGGGCATCTTTTTCTGTATTTCATACACAAAAATGAGCTATAAGGACACCATTTCTGTAAGTAGAGCAAAGTGAAAATTTAGAAACTGCATCTTAGCTAAGTGAAACTTACATTGTTCTCACTTAAAGCATCACCCCCAAGAGGGCAGAGTGAACATCTAACCTCCCATCTCTCTTACATGTATCTTTCTCTTGATAGCGGAAGGCTGTCTAAGTCCTCTTTTTGACTTATGGAACCTTCTCTTAAATAAGTCAGGGTATGTCTGTCTAACTTTTTATTTATGTAATAAAACACTATTGTAAAAGTAGACTACAGATACTTTAGAATTAAAAAGAATCCCTTCCCATAATTTCAATGCTTTGACTTTTGTGATTATGTTCAGGCTATGAACTTCATAGCTCATAGGAAGCCGAAAACTAAACACGTTTCCTTTTTCCTTTCATTCCTTCTGATCTTACCTATAGCAAAAGGATACCTCTCGTTAAATAGAGGGGAAGTGAAGTGCAAAAGAATTGATACTGTCACACAGTCTGTTAGAGACTCCAGATGCTATGTAAGTGATGTCATGTAAAGGGAAATATGATAGAGGGGATATAGATTCCACCAGAAGGAGTGGCAGTTTGGGTAGGTCCTGCATTGCTCTAGAATGAAGAATGTCTTCTCAGAGAAAAAGACACCTAAGCTCTAAGTTAAAGTCTTCATGTTGAATAGCAGTCATTCCACTTAAAGAGGAATTACATATTCCAGAGGGGAAACAAGGAAAAATGAAACATGTGTGTGATAGTTAGAGGGTAGAATGTCAGGGAAGAATAAGGGATACTAAAGAGAAACCAGGCCAGGAACTGTAAGACCTCCTAAGGCATATAAAGGATTTTGGACCCCCATAATGGGAGGTATTGAAGGCTTTTCAGTAAGATACTGACTTTCACTGATGTATATGCCACAGATTCCTTCGTAGAACAGACCTCTTAGAGGCATGGACTAGAACAAGACCATAACGAGGAAAATCTATATAGAGCAGGATGATGATGATGATGATGATGATGATGATGATAATGATGGCGGCATGGTGGCCTAGGGAAGGGTGGAAATATAGAGATAAAAGATTTAAATAAGATACATTTAGCCCATTTAATTTCATTTTTTTTAACAGTTAAATTGAAAAAATAAATCCCCAGATATCTGGTACAATGTGTTCCTTGATTATGATAATATTTTGTTATGTTTCTCTCGATGGAACTTGGGGCCCTGACAATTAGGTATACATTGTCTGTCTGCTTCTTGGGGTCACATAGGGTCACTCTTACAAATAGACAAAAGTGAGGCTACAGGACTAGCGACAGGTCTGACCCAGCTCCTGCGCAGTGTCAAAGCTACAAGTGAAACTTCTGTGCTTGTAATTATTTTTGATGTTGGAATGACCTCTGTGCAAATGCAGAAGGAAAATCAAAGTTACAGCTCCTCTGTAATTATCCAACCATCTCTGCCCAAATCTAACAGCAAGGCAGTGCAATTTCTGCATCTACTAGGATTCATTTGGGGGACTTGGTGTCATAAGCTTTTCCTAAATCTCTTCTGCGCATCTCATCTCTTCCTGGATTGGTGATAATGGCAACTTGGAGAGAAGCAAAGCCAAATAGAATAAAATTTAAAAATTCAATTTTTCCCCTTCCTTTGCTTGCTTGTCCTCCTATGTTTTACATCCTTTTTAAAAGGACAGTCATGATAAATAACAATAGCTAATCATTTTCAAGCCCTGCTAGGTGCTAGACACTATGCTACGTACTATGCACACGTGATTGTATTTAGTTATTCCGAGATAGTTATTATTTTATTAGATACAATAGATATTATTATTATTATTTCTACTACTTAGGCGAGCAAACACAGACCTCTAAAATCAAATAACTTCATGACAAAGATGGTATTAGATTCAAGCCTCTCTGACTCAATATAACCACCTGGTTGTGCTCTTATACTCTCCATTTTGTTCCACCCAAATCATCATCATCATCATCATCATCATCATCATCATCATCATCATTGCCTTTGTGTATGTGTTACACCCTGGAAATCAGGAATACGCTCTATGAAAGTGTCTAGGAAGCTATTGGTTGGAATGGAAGGAGATAATATGCTCGATCAATTTTTCCACACATTTCACATTCCAGATACTGTGCTTGGTGCTACTGCTGAGAATGCAATTGTGAGTAAGTTTCTGTCTCCTACTGGGGAAAACAGGTGGAATGACAATTTCGTCAGAAGGATACGCCAGCCTGGATTCAAATTCTGGGAATAGTGCATGCTGGAGGGCAGGTGAAAACTCCCTGGTGGGCGACCCTGTAGCCCTCCCGGGAGTTGAGGCGAGTGAGCCCTGGCTTGCTCTCTTTCCTGTCTTGGCCTTGTTTGCCTTTGCTTCTTTCTCTCCATCTCTGAACAATCTCATTCTAGCTTCCAACCATACTATGAGGAAAAGAATTACTATTATCCCTACTCTTGTGGAGAAATAGCTCTCTATGAATAGTCTCATGTGTCTGCGTGGTTGGGGCTTTCTGAGCAAAGAACACTGGCACTTGGGTTGAAAGATGATTGAGTAGCAACTCTCAAAGTAGAGAGCTCCAAGAGACAGAAACTCTGATATCTGCCCTGGAGACATTTGATTACATCCCAGGATGTTAATATATAGCACCCCCCTCCACTCCCCAAATGGAAGCTTTTATATCATGGAGCAAATGTCCCTTTTGATCTCTTCAAAAGGACAGAGGAACATATGGGAAAGCCATCCTGCGTAAGGTCCAAGTTTCATAATTCTGGGCTTCCTTTCCTATGATACAAACCCCAGTGTATACACAGGGCACACCAGACTCTCACTGTATCATGTTCAGAGTGAAGAACTCACATAAGCTGCTCTGTGAGTGAATAAACACTCTGATCGCTGATCCAAAAGTCTTGTGTTTGTGTTAGTGTGTGTGTGTGTGTGTGTGTGTGTGTGTGTGTGTGTACATACATGTCTATTTGTAGATATAGATCAATCACAGACACTTCACAGTTTCAAACTTATCATCCCTATAATGAAACCGAGGTGAGAAACATATTCTCTTTACTGCTTTGTCGAGTAATTCTTTTGTTCAATTTTTTCAGTTTCTGTAGGGGGGTCCCAAAGGCGCAGTTCAAGAGTGTTGGTTCCTGCCTCTACTTCCTTTTAAATACTCACTTCTGCTTAGCTGCCATCATGTCTACCTTAAGTCACACTGAGGAGCAGATTTCTGGGAAGGAGGGGCCATCTCAGAAAGGTGTGCCCTGGCCCAATGGCCTCAACTCAAACCAGTGGTCTACAGTAAAAGTGGAATTCTTTATTGTTCTATATGACCCTGCTATTATCTGTCAATAGGTGTAGGAAGGCCCTACTTTGTTCTCCAAAGAAAGAAGAAAACTCAGACAATTACTTATGATCTCTCGCGCTAAGGGAAAACTTTTCCAGAGCACCCTCTCTTATCGCAGGTCACATGACCTGGGTCAGAGTGACCTTCAACCAGATTCAGCTCTGATTGAGTCCCTCCAGGAGATCATGAGCTCTTCTCTGTCTACTTTTCAAAACAGAACAGAGAAGGACTTGGAAATGCCACCATATTTCACCAACTTATTCCTTAATGCCACAAAACTAGGAAGAGTATCATTTTAGACCCTTAGAGATTATCCTCCATGGAGTTTCCCTTCTTGTTTTTTTCTTATCTTTTCACGAGCCCCTTGTCTGGTGTCCCCTCCCTCCAGCTACCTTTCAGGGTGCTTTAACAGGTATTGGGAAGGCAGGCCCTGAGTCTCTCACCTTTCTTGTGCTTTGCCATTATGCTCTCCTGATGTTTGGGCAGCATGAAAAATGTGCCTTCCCGCCTCTAGACTTTGCTGTCCTCAGAGGGTGAGAGGGAGTTGGGAGCCTGATAGGAGAGAATGGCGATGAGTATACAGTTCCTGTTCAGACTTTCAAAGAGTGGAGACTGCCCTCAGTTTCCTTATAAAACACCAAGGCACACATACTTTGCTGCAGCAAAGATGTTTCTTTTTTATTTTTTTTTCTTTCTAAAGGAACACAGTTTCACACAGGGAAAGCATCTTCCTCCTATTAGCATGACATTGACCCTACTCATTTCAGGTAATAACCTTGGCTTCCCTGTTTCAGGAACACATGACTCTGGCCCCTGGCTGAGTACACTAGACAAGTGGAATTCTTCTCAAATTCAGTTCTACTCAGCCGTGACTGACAGGTATTCCCCTGTCACAGTGGGAGATGGAACTAGAGTACAAATCCCTCTCAGCGAGCCTACATATTCCATAGGATTCCTCCTTTGCTTCTGCAGTTGAAATCAGTTCCTTAAAGAAATATGGGTGTGTGCTAGCTTATGTTTGTGAATTTGGGCAGCTTTCAATGTGTTTGATGTTCCATGTGCTTTGTTCCGTTTCCTTTCTTCCTAGCTTCAGACGTTTCTCTTTTGTATGTTTAAATGATGGTTAACTATGAAGAAGACCAAAATAGACAAAGTAATTGCCACTTGTCCCTTTGTCTCTCTGTGGCTTGCTGTGCTATAAATGTATTTAATCTAGACCAAACTGGGGAGGTAAAACCTAATTTAATAGCTATCAATCACAGGCAGCAGGTCTGCAAGAGAAGAGGGAGAGAGAGAGAAAAAAAAAGTGGTTCTATTATGGAGTCCTCTCTCTGGAAAAACAAAGTGAAACATTAGACACTCCATATCTTTACAAGACGGCTTCTAATCCCTCTACCAAGTTACACATCATTCGAAACTCTGTGTTTTCCATTTCCACTTGTATGCCACCACCCTTATATTAAAAAGTAGGTGACTGACATGTGAGCTAAAATATTTCATAAGAATTAAATGCATTGAGCTTTGTTAGAAGGAAACAGAGCAACTTGATATGAGACCCAAATACTAATTAAATAAAGCCTCCCTCTGTGGAGCTAAGCAACTGCTTTTCTTAGCTCCAGAATAATGCATGTGGCTGTGCCTTCCCACCCTCCAATAGTGAGACTGTCGTCCTGTGTTGTTTGTTAAATCCTTCCAGAAGCTTCTCAATTTCCTTTTTTTCTTTTAAGTTCATTTATTTATTTTGAGAGAGAGAGAGAGAGAGGGAAAACACGAGCAGGGGAGGGGCAAAGAGGGAGGAGAGAGATAGAATCCTAAGCAGGCTCTGAATTGTCAGCTCAGAGCCCAACCCAGGGCTCAAACCCACGAACTCTGAGATCATGACCTGAGTGAAATCAACAGTTGGACGTTGAACTGACTGAGCCACCCAGGCACCCCAGAAGCTTCTCAGTTTATTCTGATTAAAAAGCCAAAGTCAGACAAGTTCAGTGGCTTACTGATCTGCATTATTTCTCTGATACCATCATCCCCTGCCTTCCTTGATCACCCCCTCCTCGCTCATTCTGTTCCAACAACCCTGGCCTCCTGATTTTCCCTTTCACACACCAGGTGCTTTCACATCAGAGTCTTTGCACTTATGTTCCCTCTCCCTGAACACTTTTTTCTAAGATGTGCACATATCTCCCTCACCTCTTCCGGTTGTCACGATGTTGGTGAGGCTTTCCCTGTCACTCTATTTAAAATTGTGTTCTGACCACCTCCAGCACTCCCTGCCCTAGTTCCTTGTTTTTTCTTCATAGGGCTTATCACCATCTAACATACTCTATATTTTACTAATCACTGTGTTTATAATTTGACTCCCTCTGCAAGGACATAAGGGAAAGACTGCTGTTCACTGTCTTATCCCCAAACCGATGACTAACACAAAGCAGGCATTTGGTAAATACTGCTGAGTAAATGAATGAATGAGAGTAAAAGCAGTCTGTTGTGCAGAAGCTATAAGTAATTTCAAAAGGAAATTGAGTGTAATGGAATTGGTAGAAAGGTTACTTGGGGGCAGAGACTAATAATCCTGTTATAAATAGGTTGAGACACTGCAGACTACATTATACCAATCCAGACACTTTACTTAAACTCTAACTTTCCCCATCTATTGGACATAACAGTTTTTGTCAAGGGATGAAGTAAGGAAGACGGTGAAGGAACCAAAGGTTCATTCGTTCATATATTGATGGCTTCGCAGAAAACTAGGCACTGTGTTAGGCTCTAGGGATATAATGCTGAACAGGACCTAGCCTCTGTCCTTACTGAGTTCATAGGTACTGGGGAAACAGGTAACAACGGTTCATTGTAACACAATGCTTTCAGTGGTTGGTATGAGTGCTATTAAGCAAAATTCCGGGGGACAAAGAAAGGGTCAGTGAGCTGACCTGTCTGTGGGGATTTAGGAAGGCATTACAAAGGAAATTAAATTTTATCTGGATTTTTGTTTAAGACACTTTCAATTACAAATAATGAAAAACTCAGCTCAACTAGGCTTAAGCAATGAAGGAAATGTATTAGCTCAAGTAGCTGGGAACACTCAGAGGTAGAGGGGAATGCAGGGCGAGAAATCAAAGCTGCATAGCCACCTCTCTGTGAGTTTCTCAGGTCTGATCTCTTCCATGTGACAGCTGCATCCTCAGGCTGGCTTCTCTCAAATGTGGAAGTGGTCCCATCAGTGCCACATCTCATATTAGTCTACCCTACTGCCATCCTGTCCACATCAAGAGATGAGTGTCCCCCAAATATTGAATAAAAACACAGTGGTTAATCTAGCTGGACCACCTAAGGTTACTGCCCTCTCTTTAACCAGTTGTGGTCAGGAAATGCCGGGGGCTAATTGACATGTAGCTGTGTTACCTGCCAGGCCTACACCCAACACAGGAGCAAGGGAAATGGAACTAGGGGCTCTGGCTTGCAGCAGTGATGGTCCACCTTTGAAGGAATATGTTGTGGTTGCTCGTACACAACCACAGAGTAGTTATACAAATGGGAAAGGATGTGAATTCTTGCAGAGCAACTTCAATATGCCCTACAATCTTAAGTGATGAGTAAGCACTTTCAAAGAGATGATGGAGAAAAGTAATGTTGAAAGGAGAAGGAATGCCAGATGAAAAATCATAAAATATAAAATGGCATGCCCTATTGTGGGAAAATTGCGTTGGACACAGGGGCAAATGGACCCTTTTTATTTATTTGGGAAATAAAACCCCAATGTAGGCTATAGACAGATTGGAATGACTCCTACATTCCAAGACGTGGGATGATTCTGAGAATAACTTAAAGCTTTGGTATTATGAAATAAAATAAACATATATTTCAAAAAAAAGATTGCCTATATCAGCAAAGTATAGAGGAAGTCATAGAAGCAGAAGTTATGGTCCCTGTTCTCCAAAGGCTATGGAGACAGTCAAGTTGGTTAACTAAAGTACCAATCCAAAGGGTTTCATCATCAAGCTGTGTGTCCATATCTCTAAGTTAGAGGTTGGAGAACTGGTGGCTAGAAGAAGACTTCAAGGAAGAGGAAAGAACCTGGAGAAACCTTGGAGATTGAATCCATGTGGAGTGGAATAAGTGGAAAAGAGCAGAAAGATTTCTTCAGGAGAGGGAATCAGCATATGATCAGGTGAAAGGTTAGGTAGGAACATTGTATGAACAGGAACAAAGAGGAGAATGGTGACTGGTTGTGTATATATAATGAGCAGCCATCAAAGAATCCTGGGATGTTAAGAACAAAAGGTCAGACTTTAGTCTTTAGCCCAAGCTCTGGACAATTAATTTATTTCTCTTACACTCAATTTTCTCATTTATACGTGAGGACAAGCGTCTCTTTATTAATGGTAGTACACTTAGGAGTGAAGAGAAATTGAGTATTGCTAGCACCCCATACATGGAGATAATTTGTGATCAATACATGTACCTTCTCTTTTCTCCTCTGATGAAGAGGATAAGGAATAGGAGGCTCGTGATGATGATGAATGAATAGAAGGCCAGATTGTAACTACTTCATAAGAACAAAATAGAAAAGGCAGAGAAAATGGTCAGAAAATCCTGACTTTCCATTGACAAAAAGTGAAGGAAGACATTTCTTTGGCTTTCACTGTTCTTTGATGATATCAGTGGTGGTGATCTTCATTTACTGTTGGTGACATCACTAAGAACAATCAGAAAAAAGTTTATTGATAGATTCCCATCATGATTGACCTGAACATGGCATAAGAGAACCAAATCTGGCTAAATATTGATCAGCTTTCCTCACTATCCACTATCTTGCACTAATTTTTTTAGTGTAAAAAAATTGACAATTACATTAAAATTCATTCTTCACTAACATAGACTCTTTACCCCTTCTCCATCCTCAAGGATCCTAAATTTTACTCTATCCAAAACCAAACCCCTCTTCCTAAGCACCTAAGAATTTTTACCTTGAGGCAGTATCAACCACTAAGACACTCTAGTTCAAAAATGTAATGTCATCCTTGAGTAAATAATTCCTGACATTTGTAAGTTTCATCTTTTATTTTTCTGTCTCCTCTCCCATTGTCCTTCTCCAGGTCACCTCTACTCTGGGAGACTAAAATAGACCCAGTCACCTTTCAGTATCGTCTGTCTCCTGGCCATCTGATTCCTTTCTCAGTGTTGCCAGACTATAACTGCCACATTGGCACCATCATGGTGACATTTCAATTATTTATAGGGTGTCTGAAAGGTTAAAACACAGAGGGTAAATTTATTTTTAAAGAGTATGTTTCCATTAGTTATTTATTGATGGCTGAATAAGTACCACACAACTAATTTGTATAAAATTATCAACATTAATTATAATCCAGAGTTTCCCATGGTTCTGGAAACTGGAAGCAACTTGACTGGGTGGTTGTGGCTCTGTCTTTCATAGTGTTGCAGTCAAAAGGTTGGTTCAGGCTTCTGCCACCCAAAGGTCTAAATGTGGCTGGATGGGCCACTTCACTTATGTGCCTGGAAAGGTGGTGCTGGGTTATGTCAGGAGGCCTCAGTCCCTCTCGATGTGGGCTTCCCTGTGGGATTGCTTGAATGTCTTCACAACATGAAAGCTGGCTTCCCCCTGAGAGGTGGTTGCAAGAGAGCCAAGCAGAGGCTATATCCCTTTGATGACTTTGTTAGTCACATAGCGAGTCACTTCTGCTACATTCTCTGGTTAGAAGGGAATCATTAAGTTCCAACCCACATTCCTGGGGAGGGGAATTAGGCATATCCTTTGGAAGAGAGAACTGCCAAAGAATTTGCAGACCTATTTTAAAACCACTGTTACCTTAATTACATTTTCCAGGAATATGCTCAGGACAATTTTCTTCAATCTCCAGAACCTCTCAGGGAACAATAACTCGAAATTTAAAGGAGTAAGTCTCACTCTTAATCTGAACAAAGTATAGTAACTGTACCATTTCCCCTGTGTTTCCAGGCTTTCGGATACTCTGTAGTGTATTTGTTGTACTCCTATAGAAGGAGTCATATCAGCTGCATTTATTACAAAATGTGTTTATTTGCTTTTTCTTTGACTTTTCTAAGATGTAGTCCATCATGAAAGGCTGGCTCTACTCCTCCAGTTCCTATGTTTTTATCACTGCCTCTATAGCTTTACTGAGACCATTTCTCATTCCTCTGTTCTGCCTTTTAAACCCTTGGCACCTATGACAGGCAAATTCAAGTCTCACCTTTCGATGAAGAGTTGACCACTGTCTTTGCCATGCACAGTCCCCAAGTTCTGACAGTTCATATATACTCATACATGTCTTTACCTGAGTATATCCAGTTCAACATGATTTTATCTATATTTGTACCTATAACATAGCAAGTACACATTACATATTTGTTGAATGAATATTAGATTAAAAGATTGAATTTAATCCATGTATCAAAAATATTCTGTTTCAACATGTAATCAGTATAAAAATTATTAATAAAATATTTTACTTTTTTGTACTGAGTTTTCAAAATTTGATGTATCTTCTACATATCTCAATTTGTGTGCTAAATTTTCATTTATTTAGATTTCATAAAACATAACTTAAAAAAGTAGATTTATATACATGTTGCCACAAAGTACTTAGAAGTTTTCCAATAACTGGGGCACCTGGGTGGCTCAGTCGGTTATGCATCTGACTTTGGCTCAGGTCGTGATCTCACAGTTCGTGAGTTCAAGCCCTGCATCGGGCTCTGTGCTAATATCTCAGAGCCTGGAGCCTGCTTTGGATTCTGTGTCTCCCTCTCTCTCTGTCCTTTCTCCACCCACTCTGTCTCTCTCTCTCTCAAAAATAAACAAATATTAAAAAAAAAGTTTTCCAATAACTAAATTGAGTTTTCCAATAACTAAATTTTTACACTTAAATGAAATAACATAAAAGTTATGTATTTTAGAGTCACTAGCCACATTTAAAGTGCTCAATAACAATATGTGACTGGTGATTACCATATTGGATAATTTAACTCTAAAATCACAGAACTAAGAAACATATTTGGGTGTCACTGAGTTGTAAACTAACCTTTCCTAAAAGGAATGCTAATATGAGTGGAAGAAAATGTAGCTTGTGTCAATGCTATGTATTTCAAACTTCACAAATGAAATTTTGTTGGAAAACCACTGTAATAAGAGTTATATTGGGCCTTTTTATGACAAGGATCCATATATTAGTGATTGCATCTATAATTTAGAAAAGTGGGGTGCCTGGGTGGTTCAATGGGCTAAGCATCTGACTTCAGATCAGGTCATGATCTCCTGGTCCGTGGGTTCAAGCCCGGCATTGGGCTCTGTGCTGACAGCTCAGAACCTGGAGCCTGCTTCAGATACTGTGTCTCCTTCTTTCTCTGCACGCCCCCTTTCTGTCTGTCAAAAATAAATAAATAAACCTTAAAAAATAAAACAAAATAAAATTAAAATAAAATAAGTAAAATTCCAAGTGCGACCTAGCATAGCAAAGTAATTTTTCTTTCATGCTATTGCTCAAAATATCACATTGCAATGAACACAAACACCTCCCACATACTCTTTAAGCCCTTTCTCCCCAAACCCAAGTGTATCTCCTTTTTGTCCCCTCAAACTCTCCTCAGAAATCCTGAGCCTATGCTTTTCTGGCTTCTCCTCTTCCTCTATGCTCCCTTCCAGAAGCTTATGGTGTAAGTCAACCTATATTCCTTTCTTGTACTTTGTCTCTTTACACGTTCTCTGATTAGCAAAACTGGCTGTCCCCCAAAACCTGAGCAGATCAACATTGAATTCTCCTTGGGGGAGCAGAAAATTAGGACAAAAGATCTAGGAAGTCTCTGAATGCCAATGTTTTTGTATTCTTATATTAATATAAAGGATGAATCTTAACTTGTGGTTGTTTTTAGGACTGAAAGACACCCATTGTTCTCTGGTTAAAAAATCTGTATAAAAATGATAGTACAAGATTTTGAAATGGATCAGAAAGATAGCTTGGGCATCTTCAGTGTCTGCAGGCATTTGTCTTGGTTTTCTGATTCTATTGGGTCTCTGTGTGTTTTGAGCTAAATTATTCATAGAAATTCAAAATTGTGTCCTGTGGAGATTCTGTTGTTCTTTTGCCCTGTGAATATTGATCAGTTTGGCCAATTTTGCATCTAATGAGCAAATTTATTTCAGCATTCCTGATGGCCTATGTTTGTGCAGTTTATAAGTCTTCTTACAAATGACTAGACTCTTTCTTTCCTTAAAATATTTGGAGTGGAAGACAACTTATCTAACAACAAAAACAAAAGCAAAACTTTTAAACTTAAGTTATAAATATATGGCCTGAAATAAAAGTTGACAAGGGAAATGGGGAAATGAGTACTTCCAACATTTTAGAGAGTTCGAAATGTAGACTAGTAAGTTAATTAAGAGTTTGGATGTTGGCACTAAACAGTTATCAATTCCAGTTTTGCCAACAAAAAACTCGGTAAGTTTGCTCAAGGTGTTTAGCTCCTCCGACCCTGAGTATACTAAAATTTTAAATGTTTCATTGATCTGTTCATTCAACACATATTTATTGAGTATGTAGTATACCCCAGGCATTGTTCAGGGCTCTGGCAAACACTAGGAAACAAAAGAGATAAAATAAACAAATTTCCTGCATCACAGAGGTGACATCCCTTTGGGAAAACCCAGCAACACTTAATAAATGTGTTAGGGAATGACCCCAAATTATAAGCACAATGGGGAAAATTGAAGATTTGGAGAGAAGCTGCTTTGGATGGCGCTCTCAGGGTCAATTTCTCTCTGAAGGGAATATTTATAGAGATCTGAATGAAGTCAGGAACCTGCTGTGTAGTTCTGTGTTCCTTAGAAGGAATAGCATGAGCAACGTCCAGAGGCATGTTAACCAAAACAAAACATAAGGAATCCAGTCTTGTTGGAAGACATTGAACAAAGAGGAGGTGACAAGAGTCACTTGTCACAATCATGGAGAAGTGTAGTTACTCTGGAAATCTATTCATTCCATCTAGGATGTTGGATCTTTTTACCCATACATGATATTGTGGCGCCATGTATTGGTCATTGGGAAAATATGGATTCGCTAAGTTATGCATGTTTTCCAAAAGTTATCACATTTTGTTATAAAGCATTAAAAAAATCACATTCATTAATATCATCACCAATTTCATCAGTAAAGGTTTGAACTATTGCAAAACTACCAAGTTCATAGTAGCAGATTAGAGTTTTTAAAATTCTAATTTTTATTTGAAAGCTCAAATTTTATCATTAGCCACCAATTCTGTCAGTTGTTTCCTTGAAGGAACAGGCTCACTGTTCATTTTCAAGAAGATGTCTGCCAAATACCCAAGTCTACATGACTGTAGTTCGTCAGTCATTCTCGCAAGTAAAAAAAAGGTGACTAATTCAACTCACCACTCAGTTACACAAGTGCCATTCACTGAGACAAATGTACTTATGTAGGCAATAGAAGTACTTCTATATACCTATTATGTCACAAGGAATATCAAAAAACATGGCCTCAAGACTTGAGACTTAATAAAAGTAAAAATTTTATTGCTTATTAAGTACATTCAGAATTGAAACTGGCCTAGTTGGTTTCTGCTCATGTGTGATGGTAAAGAACACAATGAATATTAATGCTGTTTGGTGCCACAGCAAAGAAACTAGCAGTTTCACCCACCTCTGATTTTGTGCGATTGGTGTAAATATCAGTCCGGTGGAAAAAAGCAAATAACATGTAGTATAATTATGAAAACATTTCTATCTTGTTGATGCTACTGTTTACATCCTCTGGACTTTCAGATTAGGAGGAAAATGTGTAAATAAATAAATAAATAAGCATTAAGAGGGATTAAGAGGAAAATGCAGAAGAGGATCTCAGTGTCCCTTTTTATTTTTTTTATTAAAAATTTTTTTAATATTTATTTATTTTTGAGACAGAGAGAGACAGAGCATGAACAGGGGAGGGGAAGAGAGAGGGAGACACAGAATCCTAAACAGGCTCCAGGCTCCAAGCTGTCAACACAGAGCCCAATGCGGGTCTCGAACTCATAAACCGTGAGATCATGACCTGGGCCAAAGCTGGACGCTTAACTGACTGAGCCACCCAGGCAACCCTCAGTGTCCCTTTTTAAGGAAATTTTTGGTTTTTGTTGTTTTTTTTTTAACTCAAATATGTTTTCACAAAGTCCTCTAAGTTTCCATCTCTCAGCCAAGCCTTTGTCCACAAGCCACTTATTTGCAAGAGAGTTTGAGAAATGTCAACTTCCAGGTGAAGAGTAAGGCCTTATGTCTTTAAGGTCTGAAAGATGACAAGCCACAATGGACTGAGACCTCCCTATTGACAAGAGGGAAGGATCTCATGCAGGCCAACAAACCTTAAGCCATTTACATATTTGTAGCTGATACTTGAGTTAATAGTGGTAACAATAGTAATCACAATGGCTGACATTTGTTGGGTCCTTTCATGTGTTAGGCATGATGTGTGGTATGTTATAGACATTTCATTTTAATTCTTTTGAAGTGAGAAAGGATGTAAGGTGCTGAGCCAGTAGGTAGTTGAGTAAAGACTCAAGTTCACATCTGTGTGACTTCACAGACTGAACTCTTCATCACTTTTTGCACTTCCTGGGCAAATACCTTGGGCTCCTATGGTTGAAGGAAACATCTGCTGGGGTGTCTTCCTGAAAGGTTCTGGTGTAGAGGGTATACTATCAGAAGTTTTTGTTTTGAGTTATGAAATTATTACAAAAGACTTAAGTATCTTAGAGCTATGACATAGGTTAGTTATCAGTTTCTCTCTTTGGTGCATGGCTAATCGACTGCAATCGCCAGTTCCAGGCTAAAATTTTACCCTCAATCTAGAATCCTTTCTCATTAAAACCATGTATATAATTCACTTATAATCTGGTTCATATAACAACAGCTAGTAATTGCTTTAACATTCTTAGGTATGTCTATCGTACCGTAAAATGACAACTTTTCACAGTAGATGTGATGCGTGTGTACATCTCTGTGTGGATATAAACTTACATTTATGTGTGTGTATAAGATTGGGATACTTGGAAACAGAAGAAGTACTCAAAATCTAAGTGAAGTTCAGTGGTATCTTGAGACAGGAAGATAGATACACATGATGTTGTATCACAGAGATGGAGATTCATTCAACCACAGGTATTTTCTATGTGACTAGCACTATTCTAGCCTTTGAAGGAACAGAAGAGAGTAAAACAAGTCCCTGCTGCCATGGAGCTTGTAGCTTAAAGGAGGCAGAAAAACACTGATAAGTAACTGTTGTTATTGTAATAAGTGCTATTATAATAAGTGTTATTGTAATAAGTGCTATTGTAATAAGTGTAATGAAGCAGGTTGAGGGGAATGTAGAGTGTTAGGACTAGGAAGAACAACTTCTTGCATGATATCTGGGATTTTTGAAGGAGCAAGCTGCACAGATACCTGCCAGGAGAGCTCTCCACACAGAGGACTGTGTGAGAGCAAGGACCACAGATCAAAGTGTCCTTAGCATATGCAGGGAACGGGAAGAAACCCATTGCAGTTGCTGAGGACTGAGTGAAGTACAGGGAGTCATTCTGTCAGGTCTAAGAGATGAGGTGGAGGGGATCATGTTGAAATTTAAATTTTATTCTAAATGAAAAGTAGACTGATGCATGTCCACTGGGTTTTGAGCACAAGAGTACCTGACCTGACATATTTTAAAAGGGTGGCACTGGCTGATGGGGCCACTGGACAGAGAACAGACTGGAAGAGGCAAAAGTGGCAGCTAGGCCACTTCTAAGGAGGCCATTTTGATTGTACAGATGTGAGAAGATGACGATATGGACTAAAATGATAGCAGTGGGAATCTTGGGGCTCAGCTTCTGGATATATTTTAAATGCATAACATAACTTGGGTGTGAGTGTACGTAGACAATAACAGAGGTTTGAGGACAGCACCTGGGGCCTTCTAGTATGTAAAAGATCAATAAACTGATAGTTAATAAAAAATAGTGGTGAGAAGGAATAGCCTAGAGGTGAAAAGAGAGCCAATAGCTTACTGAAGCCAATGAGGGAGAAATGTTTCCAGGAGGAGAGAGCTTTTAGCTGTGCCAAATGCTGCTGCCCTGTCCAATAACATGAAAACTGGGATATACCACTGGATTTGACAAAGAGGTTTATTGAGTGATCATGACAATAGGGTATTAAAGACTAAATTCTGACTGGGAGTGAGCAAATGGGATCTTGCATGAGTAGGAGGTGATGTGGAAGCAAAGGGGTTTAATTGCAAAGGGAGACATGAAATCTCTGTCTAGAAAGGGAGGGGGGCATAAGAAAGGCTTTGTAAAAAGTGGGATTTATTGTAGAATGCCTGTATGCTAATAATCCAGTGATGAGGGAAGAGTGATGGTGTAAGGGAGAATAGGTGCATCCCAGAGAGAAAATGGGATCCGGAGCAGGAGGACAAGAGTCGGCCCAAGTTCCAAGTCTGGCTGTACATTATTAATGGGAGGGAGCACTCCGTACCAGCAGGCGCAGGTGAGAGATTTTGTAGTGGTATGGTGTCGACATTCCCTCTTGAAGTTTCCATTGTAGGGCTGAAGACTTTTAGAAAGAGCAGTAAAGGGTGAAGGGAAGAGGAAGAGTTTTAATCTTGTCTATGCCTTTTAGGAAACCAGTGTAAGAATGGAGTCATCCTACCCTACAAGGAGGCACTGAATGATTGATGAGGCCTATTGGCCACTTAATGCTTTGTCTTTCTCTATGAACACAATTCCACGAGGAGACAGTCCTAGTCAGTGTGACCATATCATATCCATGATTATTATGGTAATATGAAGAGACAGGGCAGTGGAGGGAAATTTGCTGTGATTCATTTGCTCTTCAAGAAAGAAATAGCCATTTATGCCTCCATTGAAGAAATTTAAACTTGCAACCATGACAAGGCTATCTTTTTTGAATAACTGCTTTCTTAACAAATGTAGTATTCATATTTGGGGAAATTGAAGTACATCCAGAGAATCCATTTAGCCAGCGAATCTGAAGAAGACAAGTCTTTCTCCCCCCCTTCACTCTGCATTTCAGAGCAGTTAAGAATGTGTTCACTCTAAGTAACCTGGAGGATAAAGTATATGCTTTTGAAAAATGGATTTAGATCAAAGACCCTTTAATGCTTCATTTTAAATTAATAGACCATGACTTTCTTTTTCATCTATGACATGCTGAAGGATCCTTTCCATGCATGGGAAAGTATGTGCTTCTGGGAGAAGTAAAAATGAGCACCATTCTTTTATTATTAAAATAGTAGGAGCTTCTGAAACAGAGACCCAAATTCTCTCCTCATCAAAGGACCACCCTCATGCTTCTCTAGCATCTCTGTTTTCTAGAACTTGCCCTCCCTAGAGAAAGGGCCCAGAATCTTGCTAGATTATATAATGCGCCCATGACATAAGGATAAAGAATGAGCCATGAATTAGCACATCAGTCTCATTTTCACTGGTAACCTGATTTTACAGTGTGCATTGCATTGCTATAAGTAAAATCAGAAGGCATCCTGTGCTCTTTAATTTGCTGTTGCCAGCCTTTCTTAAGCAAATTAGTCCAGGTTTTGTAAGAAGCTGAGTGACTTCCTTTTTTTGCTACATTCACGTCTGAAATAGGGAAATGTCGACTAACCTCCAGTTTGGCAGACCCAGTCCAACAAGCTTCCCACTTGCTGCTGACTTTTTCGAACAGTGGCACCTTAATAGGTCTGCCCCAGAAAAAGACAAATAGAAGTGTTTGGGGAGCCCCTTGGGTTTCCCTCTGAGCAGGGGCATAGGAGATTTGTAAAATGGGACAGTCCTCACTCATCGTCATTCCTTAAAGAGAAAGTCCATGTTTTTCCTTATTTGAGAAAAGTCTAAAAGATCATTCTAGGCTACTGGGGAATAAAATGAAACTCAGATGTATATCTTCACAAGATAATCGTCAAAGGGGGAGAAGAATTGGGACATAAAAAACCTGCTGGTTAAATGCCCTCAAGTAAGGACCAACAAGCGATTCTAGAATAACCACACTGAGCTCTAGCCCCAGATCTGCAGCTGGCATCAGTGACCTGATCTCTCATTGCTGTCTCACCTGTACAATCAGGGGTTCCAACTCTGAAGTCCTACACATTTGCTGAGTGCGGATCTCATAGAATTTGAATTCTGTATTCATGAATCCTAAGCAAACCAGCACCACTCGACTCCACTAGACTTCACGCCCACTGTTGGCTTTGCCCTTGAAAGTACATCATGATTATTAGAAAAGCAGGGGGATGGAGGGAAGAAAGGAAGAGCAAAGGGGAAAGAGAAGAGAAGGAGAAAGAAGAAAACAGGAATTGGTAATCTCTTACCAATTTGTTCAAGATGAGCACTCCAGCCCACCCTCCTGCATGCCATACCTCCCCACCAAAGTCCCACTCGGATTCCATCTCCTCCAGGAGTGGCATTCTTGTCTTCTCTATGTCAATATAATAGGTGTTATCATCCTCTTCTTTTTGCCTACATTTGTCCCTCTGGAAATACCAAGGCCTTTGAAGTGGAGGAATTGGGACCCCCTTGCCCATGTTTCCCGACAATGCTCTCCATAGTGTCTGAGGCAGAGGCAGCCTCCTGTGAACGCCTGCCTGGGGAGAGAAAATGAATTAAAGTGAACCCCAAGAAAGTCATGCTTAATATAAAGGCTGTTACTACTACCTTCTCTGATGGATGAATCCCAGGACCTTGGGTTTAAAGTCAATGTAGGAACAGGGGGAAAAGAAGGGAATTTGGAACACAAGTTTGATAAATACCAAACCTTCTCTTTTCCCTATTATGCATGAGAACTAGCCTTTATTCCTCCAATAGAAGTGGATAGAACACCTCACTACATCCCATGATTTATTTGTCTCTGTGCAGTGGTCACAGCCTCCTTTCTTTGTCCACTGGCCTTGCTCAGCATGTGGAAATAGCTTCCTGTAGGAGTTAGGATCAGGGTTGTCAGACTTCCCAAATAAGTCTGGGACAGCATGGGACATACTTATACTGAAAAGCTGTTTGCTTTTGTCTGAAATTCAGATTCAACCAGACATCTTGTATTTTACCTAGTAACCCTAGACAGGACTCAAGTGGCTTGCAACCCAGCTCAAACTGGCTTCAACAACAACAACAACAACAACGACAACAACAACAACAACAACAACAACAACAACACAACAAGAATTTATTGGTCCACATAACTGAAAAAGCCCAGGTGGTAATTCTGGGCTTCAGGTGGGACTTCATTTAATAGGTCATTAAGAATCCATTTAATCTCTCAGCTCTGGCTTCTACCTTAATGGCGTGATTTTCTGGTGTCCCGTGGTGCTAGGTGATTGCAGACAATGCCTGCCTCATATCCTACCACGGTCAATCTCACAATCGCAGTGGGTATGAGCCACTGCTTCCCACCCAGCAGCTCCAGCAGAAGCTGTCTGAAGCACATGTCCCTGGGCTACACTCCCAAAGCTGTACTTACATCCTGGCCAGGGCAACACCATGCTCTGCCTGATCAGACCTGAGCCCCATGTCCCACCCTTAAGCCCCTCTGCAGGTATGTGGGCTCACCATGGGAGAGGAGTAATTCCTTACAGACTAAATTGGGGTGCCCACATTTTCTCAGACGAAAAATGGATGCTGGGTGGCATATGTAAAAGAGGGAAAGGGGCGCCTGGGTGGCGCAGTCGGTTAAGCGTCCAACTTCAGCCAGGTCACGATCTCACGGTCTGTGAGATCGAGCCCCATGTCGGGCTCTGGGCTGATGGCTCAGAGCCTGGAGCCTGTTTCCGATTCTGTGTCTCCCTCTCTCTCTGCCCCTCCCCCGTTCATGCTCTGTCTCTCTCTGTCCCAAAAATAAATAAACGTTGAAAAAAAAATTTTAAAAATTTAAAAGGGGGAAAAAAACAGAAAATAAAACCTGCTAACTATACTTACTATGGGTTCCTACACCTAGTAATTATTTTTTAAAGAGATTTTGAAAGAAGAGATGGCATCAGAAGTTCTGGGCAGTAATTCTGATGACTACAAACCTGTTCAAGTTGCTTTAACTTTGTGGATTAATACCCACACATGTAAAAGGAAGAACTAAGTGGTAGGTGGTTTCTGAAGTCCTTACTAGTCTAATACTTCTCAGTACTGTGAATAGTAGTAGAGGGAGAATATAAGAAAAATATAGAGAATTCTAGTGCATCTGATATGTTTAGGATCCAAATGCAGGTCCTAAAAAGATATAGTCTTAATATAAATGGAATGAGCTTTATTTATAGTTATTCAGTATGGTTAGGTCTCTGTTTTTGTGGCTTCTTTTTTGAATACTTAAAAAATAAATGTAACTCTAGGCAAATGTTTGTGTGTGTGTGTGTGTGTGTGTGTGTGTGCATGCATTCAAATTACTGTTCAATCACTGACACCAAATTGGTTTTTCTCTCCAAATTAATTTATTAGAGAGGAGAAAGAAACTGAAATCTCAGAGGAATGATCAAACTCTTGTGATTTTATTTCAACATAGCTACCATTAAAATGACATAGATCATCTTTGTGTCATGGGATTAATAGTAATTTGTGAGCTTTTGAAAGCCCTTTGAAATGTTCAGATTAAAGGAATTAACTTCAATTTGAAAATAACACATCTAATTATGGGGTTTCCTGAACATTCAAATGAAGAAGAAAGTCATTTTTCCCTTCCTCCTTCCTTCAGATAGTTTTTAAATTTGTTCTCTTACCACAGAGCCTTTAAGTTCAAAGGCAGTTTTCATCATTTCGGCTTCAACTCTAGGAAAACAGACCTGAAGAGACTCGGCCAGACTTAACCTTGACAAGAAAAAAAAAAAGAAAAGAAAAAAAATTGAGTCCAACAGCCCAGGCCTTGGTTAAAATTGCAGCTGTTTGTAATAAACTTGTGAGGTCTGGTTTTTCAGCCTCCTTCAGCCATCTCCCCAAATCATCCCTGTGGGGAGTGACCCCATGGTGTGTATTATTGTGCTTGCCTCCAAGTTTTGAAAAATAGTTTAAGTAAGTGCTGATGCAGAGCTTTCTGTAGACTGCCATCTTGGAATGACATGTCATTTTTATGATGTTTAATCCATCATCCCCTTCAATTTGTAGGTGCAAAGCAGAGAACCGTTTAGGGAAGAATGACATACCCAAGGGCAGAGAGCTACGAGAGACATGAATTCCCACTTCCATTTTCATGTCCAGCTCACATACTTTAAGAGCAAAAGTGGAGGCTCCTGGGTGGCTCAGTGAGCTAAGCATCCGACTTTGGCTTAGGTCATGATCTTCTAGTCAGTAAGTTCGAGACCCACGTCAGGCTCCGTGCTGTCAGCTCAGAGCCTGGAGCCTGCTTCGGATCCTGTGTCTCCCTCTCTCTCTGCCCTTGCCCTGCTCATGCGCGCGCACTCTCTCTCTCTCTCTCAAAAATAAACATTAAAAAAAACAACAACAACAAAAGTGATCACCAATCTGCCATATTTAGTTTTTTGACAAGATCATCAAATTCATTAAACTAATTCTAGGTCATTGGGTAAGACAGAGGCAGCATGATATTTGAAAAAATAATTAAACTATTTATTAGCACTGAATATTAATTAAATCCTCTTTAATATCTTACTTTGAGGAATAATGAAAAATGATTTAGGGTGTTATTGATACGTGTGACAATATGGTTTCATGGGTAAAAGTATGAATCTCAAGGTTGTTCTCATTCCAGGTATACTCATGATCCTTTGAAATAACTTAAATGCCAAGGGAAGATTTGAAATAGGCTTGAAACTACAGAGCCAGACATATTGATGTTTTACAAAAGTTGTCCCCTAGCTATTTGGACATAATTTATTAACCCTTAGGTATTGAGTTTCTTTTGTTTCAGATTTAATTTTTAAGAAGTCTGAATATTAACATGCGGTTTTGTCTTCCATATTCTTTTTTGTTGTTGTTGTATTTTTTTAATCTTTTTATCTCAATTAAAGGTTCAAAAGAAATACCCCCAGTTGAAGAGGCAGATGCCATGTAAATACTGTCTTTTATTATCCTCCCTGGGAAAACATGTGAAATTGTATTCATTTTCTTTTTTTTAACATTTATTTTTGAGAGAGAGTACAAGCAGGGGCAGAGAGAGAGGAGGACAGAGGATCTAAAGTGGGCACTGCACTGACAGCAGAGATTGTGGGGCTTGAACTCACTAAACTGATATCATGACCTGAGCAGAAATTGGGCACTCAACCAACTGAGCCACCAGGTTGCACCTTGAATTAGTTTTCTATTGTAGTGGTAATAAATTACCAGACACCAAGTGTCTTGAAACAGCACAAGTTTATTCTTTATAGTTCTGCACATCAGAAGTTAGAATTAGTGTCACTAGAACTAGACTAAAATCAGTTGTCAGCGGGCTGGGTTCTTTCTGGCACCTGCAGGCTAGAATCTGTTACCTTGCCTTTTATGAGATTCTAAAGGCCTCCCACATCTCTCAGCTCTGCCATAGCACCTGCTTCCAATGTTCCAGCTCCTTCTCTGTCCCTGACCAGCCTGCCTCTGTCTTGTAAGAATCGTGATTCCCTTGAGCCCACTTAGATAATCTACACAGAGTTGTTGGTGACTTTGACATGACCTGGCTCCACCATTTATTATCTATGTAACTTTTGATAGTTCGCCTACTCAATTGTCAGTGTCAGAATCCTCATTTTAAAAATGAGATAAGAAGAATGGCCACCTCATATGGCTTGGGGAAGAATTAAATGAGATTATATATATGTATGGTCTTCAGAACCAGTTTTTTACCATGAAGGACATGTGAAATACTATATATCAGTCATCTATGTAAAGCGAAAAGTCAAAAAAAAAAGCATGTTTCCATACTGAGAAGTTCTTGGATGAGATGGAACTGAAGTGAAAGTATATGCAGAATAAATTTTATTTTAGGCCAAATAGGTGCTTTAAAACTTTGAAATAACTTGAAGTATCAAATTAGGATTCATTATAGTTTCTTTGAAGGTTACTTTCCACTGTGTCATTTACAAGGAAGTGCTTCGATAATTTGATGATGATGATTAGCTTCCTAATATAAAGATTGTAGCTTATTTTTTTTGTGAGCCTTGTGCTTGGCACAGATGTTTAATAAATGTGAATTCAATAAAAAAGTGCCAAAGCATGCAAACCAATTTATTCAACAACATTAAAGGACAAGTGTCAGCCAAGACTCAATTATAGGGAAAAACATAACTGAATCAAAAAGGGAATTTATTAGCATATATTACTAGGAAGTGCATTGTGGCTGGTTTAAATCAAAGAATGATCTATAGAAATTAGGAATCTGTAGATTATAATTGGAACTCAAATTAGCAGGACTCTATCAATCTCTTATCTTTTGTTTTCTCTGCTGCCCCTTACAATAGATCCCCCTTATCCATGGGGTGTATGTTCCAAAGCCCCCAGTGGATGCCTGAAACTATAGAGAGTGCCAAACCTTATATGTGCTATGTTTTTTCATATACATATCTGCCTACAATAAAGTTTAATTTATAAATTAGGCACAGTAAGAGATAAATAATAATAACATATAAGAAAATTGAACAATTGTAACAATATACTGTAATAAAAGTTATGTGAATATGGTTTTTCTCTCTCTTTCTCTGTCTCTCTCTCTCTAAATATCCTATTGGGCTGTACTCATGCTTTCTCTTGTGATGGTATGAAATGAGAAAATGCTTATGTGATACAATGAAGTGAAGTGAATGACATAGGCCTTGTGACTTAGCATTAGGCTACTATTGACAGTCTAATGATCTGTCATAAGAAGAATCATCCACTTTAGACCTAGGTTGACCACAGGTTACTGAAACCACAAAAAGTAAAAACTCAATGAGGGGGGAATTAATGTATATGTTGGTGTTGTTCTAGCCTGCTGTAATGAGTATTCTTAAGTAGCAAGGAACAAAGGGGTCTCATATTCCCAGGTTAGCAACCTTGCAGGATCAGAGAACATATTCCCTCTGGGGCGCCTATGAATAATGCCAGAGGAGAACACTGATTAAACATAACTTTTTCTTTCTCTGATTAATCACTGATCCCAGGAAGATAGAATCGTCTGGTCATTTCTGGATCACATGACTATGTAGTTGTGTGTGTCAGAGGTAGGGAGAAGTTGAAGAAATACAGATAGGACTGTCTAGAGAAGAAAAGGGAAATAAAAAAGACCACCACACGCTTGGTGATCTATTATAAGCGTTAAGGTGACCTATTATAAGAGTTAAGAAGTAGTGATTTTTTTAAATTTTAAATATATTTTTTGTAGGGGTGCCTGGCTGGCTCAGTTGGTAGAGTATGTGATTCTTGATCTCAGGGTTTGAGTTTAAGTCCCATGGTGGTTTTTAGAGATTACTTAAAAATAAAATGTCCACAATATATATATTTCCTTTTGATTTAGTAAAAGAAACCTTGCTTCTGTGTAAACACTGAAATAATCCATCGCCATTATGGAACCGTGGGTTTCTATTTTCTTTTCCTAAATTTGCTCAAATAATCTAAAACTTTCTATAGGTTCATAATATTCTCCTAAATGCTATTCAGTTGATAAACATAAAGCACAAATTTGTTTTAAGGGAAATAAATGATACTTTGCAAAGCAGGCTGGTGGGAATTCAATTAATGTTTGTAATTGCATAGATCATCTAGACATTTTGATCAGTGGATTTGGGACCTTAAATCTTCATGTAGATTTGTGTAGGTTCTGAGTATCTATATGATTAACTATTGGACTGTAATCAGCACTTTATTAAGGTGTCTTAAAACTTAGGTACCTAAGTATAAAATGGTTTATGTAGTAGATCAGTGGAAAATTTCAGTTATGGCAGTAGGGAACCAAATAATTGCAACTAAAGAAGAAAATCATGTAACATTCTAAAAATGGCATCACAAAATGGTTCAAATAGTTAGAAAATTAAGATAAGTTTTTGATAAAAATATAAGTTCTTCATAACTTGAACTTCAAATCCATAGTTTGTTTCCATTGGGCTGTAGGACAGCTTTGTTTGTGGACCAATGAACTAATGATATCAGGCCTGAGATATTGAATAATGTGCAACATAGATTTCCAGTCACTCATTGGGCAAAGAGCCTTCTTCCTTACTCTTTATGATAGATTTTCTATAAACAGTCACCCCTGTACAGTTATTGGTAACTGTGCCCAATGGTGTCCCTTCCTTCCTTTGCTTCTCTGTAGTCGAATTTTTTTCCATACTGTGAACTTTGTTGCAAATTTTGAAGATAAGATGTCAGAGTTAAATTAATTGGAAAAATATCTTCTAGATCTTCTTCTAAGGAAAAAAAAAAGAAAGAAAGAAAGAAAAAATGCAACTCTCAAGCATTAAACTATCTTTGACTTGACTTTTAGGTCACATGGTATGCCTCGCTAAGGATAAATATCTATCCTGGTGGACATTTGAAAGAAGTTTTCTAATAATGATCTGACAGTCCTTTCTAACAAATATATCTCAGGATACACTTTCATGTCCGCCTACTGATTACATTTTTTCAGGAGAGAGAGACCAATCTTTGAACAGTGCATCACTGCAACAAATTTGATTCCATTTTTATGTTTATTTTTCAATGACAGGCCTAATACCTAAATCAATGTGTTTAAAAGAAGCCCCCTTAGGTTTCTTCAAATGATTTATTGCCTTAGTTACATTATTGCTTCAGGTATAATCAGGAATATTTGTCTTCATGTCATTGCAACGGAGATATGGGATAGAATATGCTAATGTGCCTGTCTTTGTACATAATGTTTTATTAGTCTTTTGTTTGTTTCAGTCTCTTAATTAGTGACAGTCATTTAAAGCCATCCATCTTTGTTCAAACTTATGCAAATATTGTAAGTTAGTAATGAGAGCTTCAAAGTACCCTGTTTATCAGCCTGTATTTTGAGTTTGTTAGTCTGTTTGTTCATCTAAACAAAATGTCTTTTTTTAAAGCTATAAAGCTCAAATTCATCAATCAAATAATTATTAAACGTTCTTTAGGATAATTTTATGTTTCACATCAGAATACAAATACCATGTGTGACATGTAGCAGCTCTTCAAATATCCCAATATTGCTTCTGCCTCGATGCAGCCCCCATCCGTCGTTTAAGTGACGACTTGGGAAAATGATAATGTCCTGTTAATATGTACTCCCAAAATGGCATCTTGAATGTATTGACTTATTGCAATTTAAAACAGAATCCTTGTAGTTTACTAATGGTAATTGGAGTTAATGCTATAGAGGTTGATTAAAATGCTTGTTGGTACTATAAGAAATGCACCCTTAATTATAATCTTTTTAAGAGTTAGCTCACAAAATCAAGACAAAAATTATCACTTAGCTTACAGCTTTGCATATTCATTGTGCACTTACACCTTCGTATCTGGGTTACATTGTTTTATCTTGAAACTCATATGGCAGATAGCTTAGAAGTACTAACATGCAATTCTCAGCAGTATATTGCTGGGGTCTCTTCCCATTTATTGTTATTATCAAGAATCTATCTTCTATGGAATGTAGAAAGATCAGTAGTCCCAGTAAAATGTCAGAATTGCTTTCCTTAAATCCCAGATTTTTCCAGAGACTGTGCTTGGTAGTGAGTTTAATGATATGATCCTTGGGCTAAGAGTATCTGCAGGATAGTGGTGAAAACAGACACAAACTAGACTTTGAACTCTTTAGGTCAAGGGATTGGACATTGTCTACTATTATATCTCCTCCGCTTTGCACGCATCAGGAACATAATGGCTACACGAGTATTGCTGGCTGGATTAAGAAGAAGTATATGCACAGAGTAGAGAAAGGAATGTAACTGCAAGGGGGTAAGGAGAATGACAACTTTTGAGCAGATGGCCTGTAGAATCAGCAGAATTCTCCGGGAGACAGAAGAGTGCAAATTTCCTTTACGAAACTGGGAAACTTGTGGTTTTCCAGATGCATGAAGTGCAGGGTAAGGGAATGACATAGAATGAGGCTGGGATGGTGGGATGAGCCAAGATGGGAAGGCTTTGAGTGGCAGGCTGAGGTTGAATGCTATTCTGTGTGTTGGAGGAGCCATCAAAGAGGTGCATTCAGGGAACATTCCTGATAGAAGTTGCAGGATCAGAGAAGGTAGCCCACAGAGGATGAGCTCATGTACTCCACTACGCTCAGGTGGTCAGCTAGCATCTGAAAAACCACCATGCATCCTGTGGTGTTAGCTAAATCTCAATCTGCCACATGTTCAGCTGGACAAAGTGCTCCATTCTCTGCTCTTTAGTGCTCTAATCTAAAAAGTGGGAGCTGTAATACCAATTTGAGTAATTACTATTTAAATATTTGATATTATAAATATAAAGGACTTGGAACATAGTAAGTGCTCTTTAAATACTGAGAAGGCATAGAAATGACTCCATAGTAATAACATTTGATACTCAAATAATCCAATTAAAAGAGGGCAAAGGATCCGAATTGACATTTCTCTGAAGAAGATTTTAAAAATGGCAAGATGTGCATGAAAAAAATTCAACATCACTAGCTATCCAGAAGATGAAAATCAAAACGCCATTTATATAGCACTTTACACCCACTAGGATGGCTATAATAAAAATAAAATCAATACAGATCACAAACAGATGTTGGCAAGGAAGTAGAGATTTTATAACCTTCGTGAACTGTTGCAGAATGCAAAAGGTTCGATCACTTTAGAAAAAAGTCTGGCAGTTCCTCAGAAGGTTAAATATTGAGTTCCCATATGACCTAGCAATTCCTCTCCTGGGAATATACCCAAGAAAAATGAGAAAAGATTTCCCCACACAACTCTCACGAGAATGTTCATAGCATTGTCGATAATAGCCTGAAAGTAGAAAACCCAAATGCTGGTTCAAATGATGAATAGATAAATAAAGTGTGTTACGTATCATGGAATATTATTCAACAATAAAAAGGGGTGATGATGACACAACATGGATGAACCTTGAAAATATTGTGAAAGGTGAATAAAACCAGTCACACAGACCACATATTGTATGATTCTATTTAAATGAAATTCATATGAAATATCCAGGACAGGCAATTTTAGAGAGTGGTCGTCCAGGTATGGGGTGTTGGGGAGAAGTAGAGGGTGACTGCTAAGGGGTAAGTACAAGGGATTTTTTTTTTTTTTGGTGCAGGGAAGGAAGAAAGATGTTCTAAAACTGATTGGGGTAGTTGTTGTATACTTGTGAATGTATGGCACACCACTGCGTTCACTCAGTACAATTTAACAAGTGAATTATTTGGTACGTGGATTATATTTCAATAAAGCTGAAACAAAAAAAGTGAAAAAGTAATAATTCATGCATTGAGTACTTATAAGATATATGAAAAGTGATATACATAAATTACCTCATTTATTCATGGAAGCAGCCCTTTTTATGAAAATAGGGACATTTTTAAATTCCACTTTACAGGCAAGAAAATTGAAACTTACAGGTCCAGTTTGTGAGTGGGATAGTTGGGGATTTTATTCATTATATTAAATATGTATAACATGTTATTACATATGATATGTATTCTATACATACACTGCATATATAGAAAATATTATACTATGAAAATAGGTTCATTTTTAAAATAGTGGTAAACAGTATAGTTTACTTACCTGTAGCTAATTTACTAGCTTCCCTCATTCCTGGTCAGGAGCATATTCTCGGGCAACAGTGGCCCTCTCCAGCTCTCCCTACCATTGCAGTTTTGTGTATAAATGCCTCTGAGCTCATCCCAGAGCAAAGGATATATCTGGCTTTCTCCCTATTCACCATTCCGAGCTGCCCCTGATATCTGTTATGCAAGCCACGATAGTCAGGAGCAGAGAAGGTCCATGGAAAAAGTTCTGCTTAGCACAACACCTGTCGCTAGTAAGCAATTTAACAGCAGTTGACATTTTTTAATGTTTGTAAGTATCAAGCATTACTATGATATGATTTTGAGAAGCATTCTTTCATTCAATCATCATAACACATCTACGAAAAGAGAGGTGAAGTGACCAATACATCCTCGTTTGCTGGGCTTTCCTCTTTTAGCACTGAAAATCCCATGTCCCTGGCCCCCTTAGTGCCTGGCAAACCAAAATGGTTGATCAGCCTCAAGAAAGGATTTATATTGATTGGCTTTCTGAAACGGGAATTTGACGGTGTGTACTGCTCTTTTTTCTAAACATGGAACAATTTTAAAGTGTAATTTCTAATTCTCACCCTATTTTACAAGTTATTTTTGATGACATATCACTCATTGATTGGATCACCAGGCTTCATGAAGGGAAGCTGAAGACATTCTCAGAATAGTAACCGAGTGTATTTTCGGTGACATCCACCAAAAGGTCGATCCATTAATTAGCACACCTGAAATCTGGTGTACAATGTAATTACATGTTGCATAGAAACTTTTATATTGAACCAAAGAAAAACATGTCTTCTATTTAAAATGTCAAACTTATCATTGTTCCTCATTTTTTCTCTTGGCTATAGAGTGACATTTTCATGAACACTCACTTCTGGTGTAGTGATACAGCAAAACACAATAGCTATTACCAATTATTTAGTTCCTACTGAGCTGTCCATAAAGGACATCTGAAAGCAAGGGCATCAATTGATATTTCTACTCTTCGTCTCCTGCCTGCTCTATTTCAAGGTAACACTTTCCAGAGCTTGGCATGAAATTAATCTATCCTGAGGTGCTTGTCTCCAAAACGAAGTTTCTATCTTCACCTCCTGCATCTCATACCACAGGGGAGTTACTTCTTTGGGGTCATCCACAAAAATGAGAACTAAAAGTTTAGGCTGTGCAAGAGGAGGGATAGTGTCTAGGAAATGAACTTTCCACAAAGGTTAGAGTTTGTGGAAATTATTTCCTCAAAGACAATAAGGCCAGATAATAGGCAGCTACATGGTGAGCTAACTAGCCTGGGTATACCGCGAGCATAGGCTGGTTTCCTAGCCTTCTGAATATTTGCACAGCATCTAGCATGGTGCCTGGCACATAAGTACTTAAGAAATAACTTTCCTTTCCTCATTTGAGGGATTAAAGATTAAGTACTTGGAACTCAGTACTCCGTGTTTGTGGCAGCTACTAAAAAAGTAGGATTCATGAAGGTAGGGACAAAATTTCCCTGTTCGTTGTAGCCATGGCATCCCTTAACGGTGTGCAGCTAATACTAACCCCTAGGAATATTTTATGGATTAAGGAATAAATTAATAAGTTTCTTTGTCAAGGTGTTTCTCACTGGGGGGAAATTGTGTGGTTTGACAGTTGGTGGTATAGAGAATGTGGAGAGTAATTTCCCCAAAGTTTTTTTTTTTTTTTTTTTTAATTTTTTTTTTTCACGTTTTATTTATTTTTGGGACAGAGAGAGACAGAGCATGAACGGGGGATCCCCAAAGTTTTTAAAGGCAGTCTCTTAAATCTACTTATATCTGGTTGAAATATAAACAACAGTCAAATTGCAGCTTGAGCTGTAGATCAATTTAAAGGCCAGGTGGTTGAGGGCAAACAGAGTGGAATAGAGATCATCTGTCCCATGTACTCTTTGAGGAGCTTGATGTCTATTATTTGGGGAAATTTGTTGTTACAGCAGCTGTTCACTTTCATCATTGTCTAAGAGATAAATCAATTCTGCTTCAAGAAAAAGTGAGAAATCGAGAACATACATGAAAAATGCAATTACGTATAAACCACCAGGTTCTGAAAAACAATTGTCAACTTCTTTATTGTTTTTAGAGTATCTGCTAATTTTTTATTAGTGTTTCTTTAAATTTATTTTGAGAGAGAGATTGAAAGAGAGAGTTCAAGGGAAGGCAGAGAGAGACTTATAAGTGTAGAGCCTGATGCAGGCCTTGGTACCACCAACTGTGATATCAGGACCTGAGCCAGAATCAAGAACCAGACTCTTAACCGACTATCCTGCTAGGTGCCCCAGAGTATCTTCTATTAAAAAGTCATTCCCCAGAATTTATATCATCAACTACAGACTAAAATATAGTTTTAGAAAGAGTTTAGAGTAATATTCTTCCCTCGGTGGATGAGTATTAAATCATCAAATTCCCATGGCATGGTTTATTCTAGTTCTCTCAAAGTTGTATCCATCAATCCCTTGTGTGATCCACTTTTGATGTGTTCAACAAAATTGTGGAGAAACTGGACACAATTACTTAGCGGTACTCAGGATGAAGGCGTTTCACCAGTAGTTGTTTTAATCTGGCATTCCATAAATAAATCTCGTGGCACTGGATTTACATTTGTGGTTGGCTCCATCCAGCACTTGACCCAACTAAGCACCATCCTCTCTAAGCTTCACAGTTTCAATTCAATACTTTGATGATGGTGATGTTGACTCTGATGGTGGTAGCGGTGATAATAATGAAAAACAACATATCCTAAGCACTTATTATGAGGTTGAAACTTACCTAGATGCTTTAAATATCTGAATCATTTTACCCTTCATGATCATTCTATAGGTTCTGGCATTGCTCTCTTATGGAGATGAAGAAACTGAATCTCAAAGAAATAAAGTCAGTTGCTTGAGGTCACCCCACCAGGACATGGAAATTCAAATGCAAGCATTTTGGTACAGGAGCTCACATTCGTAACCATTGCACTATTTGATCTTCATTCTGATGCTCTTATTTCTTGCAAGACCAGTATCCTTCAGGGAGTGACAGACACTCATATGGATCATGTGGCTTAAGTCCTATCCCATCTCTGCCCAGTTGCTCCTAGTTCTATCTTTCAACCTTGAAGGTCTCTATCAATGAAGTCCCAGTAAGCCTTGCCTCATTACAGCATGGAAGTTATATAGATGGAGATTATCTTCAGGAAAGAGCCAAAGCAGCCCTCCCAGTTCCAGGACTAACTCAGTAAATCATGTTGCAAATACAGAGTTGATGATATTTAGCTACAATCTATTGCATTGCCATTCCCAATTTTATCCCCAGGGAGCTCAGCTACTGAAAACAAAAATTCCATTACCTCCTGAACTATTTCTATGCCATAAGAAACAGTATTGTCACCCATAATTTACAGAACACTTTATATTGTTAAGTGTCTTATTCAGAGTCAGATGACAATGCCAGTTGGCAAATCCTTTGGATCAGTTCTGTCCCTTTTGAATCACTGTGATTTGTGGGCACACGTGAAATGTGTAATATATTCTGGTAGGCTTCATAACGTGCCACATGTTATTCCACGACTATCTGGGATAAGATTTTACTGCTACCTTTATCTTCTCGTACTACAGGGTTAAATTTGTTTCTGTTCTCTAGGAGTTCAAAATATAGGGAAGTGATGAATCACTGGGTTCTACTCCTGAAGGCAATACTACACTTCATGTTACCTAACTTGAAGATAAATTAAAAAATAAAATTAAAAAATGAATAATCATCCCACTGTTTACTGTATCATGTTCAAGATGGATGATGTGAATTTACAATCGGAGTCAGTTTGAATGATTTAACATTATTAATTTAACACATACTTATATCATATTTCCAGTGTGTCAGTCACTAGTAGCAAAAGAAGTGAGCAAATAGATGAGTCTTCTATTTCCACGGGGCTTAAATTATAGTGTGGGGGAAAAGAGGGATGATAAGGGAAGCGCTTAAGTAAACACTGTGGTTTAAAATAGGATAAGTGCACCCCAAAACCAAATAATCCAGCTAAAAAATAGGCAGAACACATGAATGAACATTTCTCCAAAGAAGACATCCAGGTGGCAAAGAGACACATGAAAAGATGCTCAACATCACTTATCATCATGGAGGTGCAAATCAAAGCGACAATAAGATATCACCTCACACCTGTCATAATGGCTAAAATTATAAACACAAGAAACAACAAGTGTTGGTAAGGATGTGGAGAAAAGGAATCCTCCTGCACTGTTGGTAAGAATGCAAATTGGTATGGCTCTGTGGAAAATAGTACAGGGGTTCCTCAGAAAATTAAAGATAAAATTTCCCTGTGAAGCTGTAATTGCACTAATATAGGGTACTGAAAATATAAAGACACTAATTTAAAGGGACAAATGCTATGTTTATAGCAGTATTATTTACAATACCCCCATTGTGGAAGCAGCCCAAGTGTCTATTGATAGATGAGTGGATAAAGAAGATGGTGCATAAATAAATAATGGAATAATTTTCAGCCATAAAGAAGAATGAAATCTTTATGACAATGATGGAGCTAGAGTATTATGATAAGTGAGATAAATCAGTCAGAGAAAGACAAATGCCATATGATTTCACTCATATGTGGAACTTAAGAAGCAAAACAAACAAAGGGGACACAGAGAGTCAAACCAAGAAACAGACTTAAGTATAGAGAACAAATTAATGGATACCAGAGGAGAAGGCAGATGGGTGAAATAGGTAATGGGGATTTAGAAGTATACTTATCATGATGAGCACTGAGTAATGTGTTTTTAAAAAATAGGACAAGTGCTATGAAAAAAAAATCTGGAGTAATAGATATAACCATGAAGGAGTAGAGGAAGGTTCATTTAGATAAGTTAGAGAGGACTCTTCTGAGGAGGTGATGTTTCAGGTGAGATGGAAAAGGTAAGAAGCAGATGGATACACTAAAACCTGGTAGAAGACTTCTAGACAGAAGAAATAGCAAGTGCAAAGACCCTGAGGCAGGAGTGGATTTGGCTTTCTCTTGTGGAGCAGAAGGGAGCCTGCGTGGCTGGGGATGAGTGAGGTCAGGTGATGGAGAAAGGAATTGAAGGAGGAGAAAGGAATTGAAGGTCAGCGTGTGATAGATCACATTGACCTTTGCAGGTAAAGATTATTTATGTATATCTTTATTTATTTGCTTAATTGTAAATAGTGTGAAAAGTCTCCGAGGCTCTTTAAGGAGGGCAGTGACATTACCTAATTCAGGTTTTTTAAAGACTCTCCCAGCTGTTGTAGAAACGCAGGGGAGTAAAGAACAAGAATAAAAGCAGGGAAATCAATCCGGAGGTATTTGCATTAGTCCAAATGAAATCTGAGGCAATTTTAACCACGTTTAATAGATAAGCCCATAAAAGAGTCAGCAAACACACACTGAGTGACTCATCTATGCCAGGTGGTCAGGTTCTTCCAATTGTCACACTGTTTTCTGGGCTTTTCCACACATGCTTGCACACATTCTTGTGAAACTCTACCCGTTTTGTTGCCTTGCTACTCCTACTTAGGCTTCAACCTAGATTTCAGTCTCTCTAGGGAGCCTTCCATGACCCCTGAATTAAGATTAGTTACCCCATTGCACCCTCAATTCCCCTTATCATGGAACTTATCTTCTCTTTGTATCTTTGCTTCTGTCTGTTCCCATTTGGACTATAATCTGCTTGAAGAAGGTTCTACAATTTTGACACTGTATTAGTTAGCTAGGGCTGCATAACAGGATACCATGGACCAGATGGTTTAAACAACATAATTTATTTCATTACACTTCTGGAAATCTGGGATAAGGGCGTTAGCAGGGTGGGTTCCTTCTGAGATCTCTGTCCTTGGCTTGCAGATGGCCACCTTCTCACTGTGTCCGCAAGTGGTTATTTCAATGTCACACACATCCTTGGTATCTCTTATGTGTCTGAATTATCTCTTCTTATAAGGACTTCAGTCATTGGATTAGGGGCTACCTATGTGAACTCAGATTATCTTGACCACCTCCTCAAAGGCCCTATCTCCAAATGCAGTCACAGTCTGAGGCACGGGGAGTTGGGATTTCAATATTTGACTTTGGGGGAGATACAGCTCAGTCCATAATAGTCACTGTTGTATACACGATATCTGGAACATTGTAAGCTTTCAATAAATATGTGTTGATGAAATGTATTTTATAATGTCTTAATAATTATATTAAAGGGTGTATGGTGATGTCTCATTTACAACTTCAGGTATTTTGATTTGGGGTGACCAAGGGTTTGAGGCCTGGATACAGCTTGCTTTCCAATAAATAAAACAATTAAGTGGTAATAGTCTTCTTTATTACCAAGATTCATAGATCATTGCAGGTGAGGATGTTCCTACATTATACTAATGTCCCACTTTTAGATAAGGATTCTAAAGTTTCAGCATCAGTGTGTGTTTTTGGATAATAGACTAAACCAGATTCTCTCATTTATACCCTGAGAGTGTATTCATTCACTCAAATGGAGACCTAATAATTTTAATTTTTACTTTGAATTTATTTGTATGACTCTCTTTAATCATGATAGTGATTCTTTGAAGCTATCAATACCATCCATAATTGTATTCAATTTTCAGTGAACTCTTTCAGACATAAACCTGGTCAGATCAGTGCTTTGCTTAAAATTCACCTATGTTTCCCATTGCTCTATGAATAAAACTGTCATCACCATAGTCTAGATGCACTGAATACTTCCTTTTACCTCATTGGGCTCTTGGCCCGCCATCCTCTCTCCTAGTATTAACTCTGGCCTTGGCAGACATCTCTGTCCCTAGATCATTCAAGTGTTACAGAGGTTAGTATGTGCTGTTATCTCTGTCAGAAAATCTGTCCTGTCAGTTTTCATCCTACATTCATTTTCAGTTACATTATGTTTCCTTATGACCACTTTTTGAGATGTCTCCCCTTCCCTCAACCAGGTAGATAATGTTCCATTTGGTCTAGGCTGCCTTAGCTCCTCTTAATTCTCGAGCCACCTTCATAGCACTTTGATACCTTCAGTTACTTATTTAAATATGCATGTGTTTGACTAATGCATACCTTCACGCTAGACAGTCAGAACCCTGTGGGAGTTACTGGGTCTCTCTTTGTTCTCTGCTGTCTCTCCAGGGCTTATCTATTTAATACCTGGTGCTCCGTGAATAGCTGTTGACAGAAAATAAAGCTGGCTGTCATGGAAACATTAATTTACTCCTTGGTTATTCCAAAGCGGTAAGAAGACTGAAATTCCAAGCCCCCAGTTCCATTGCACCCTCCAACATGGTTATAAATAGATCATCTTTGGGACAGTATGAAACCCAAGCTAGAGTTTAAAACTGAAAATAAATCAACCGTAGTGAATTCAAATTTTAATTCACCTACACTGATCATTGGCTTAGCAGGAGAACTCTATTACACATGACACATGATTTTTCCCAAAGTTCACATTTTACCTTTTATCTTTATCTTGGGGGAAAAAAGAAACAAGATTAATAGAATTAAAATTCTCACCCTCGGTAATTTCAGTGGCAACACTCACCAAGATTTTGGTGGGAACAATGCTGTATTATTTCTACATACATGAGTCACTCAAGAATGCCAAGTACTTTTAAAAGCTAAGTAAAAAATGTTAATCAGAGTGTGGAGTCATATGAATGATAAATCCAGCCCCAAAATAGCACGTGTCATTGCTAATCATTACAAATCTACTATCTGCCTGCAATGCTGTGAAAACTATCCATTTCCTGTGACTTTCCTCCTGAAGGGATACAAAGATCTTAAAGCAAAATAAAAGCTTCAAGCTTAATTGGGTGACAGTGGAAAAGCAAAGAACTATAGTTTTAAAGCTGAGTTTTCAATAAAGCCAGAGGATAACTGGAAGAAATGACATCTTGTACCTTCTCTCCAGCTGACATTTAGTTATTAATGAAGGTTCAGAACACCTCTTAGTTGTTTACTTAAAACTATTGCCAAATCTGTAGACATTGACACTGCGGATCTCAACCATAGCTGCCTTTCACTATCTGTAAACAAGAGCTCTGACCCTTCAGATTCAAAAAGCAAAAAAGCAAACACACTCAGGTCTGCATCGCAGGTTTAACGGGGCTGAGCTGAGAACCTGCACCATCACAGAGCTCATCAAGTACCTCTTTCTGTGTTGTGAAAGTCAGTGGGCTGTTCCTCAAGTCAATCAGTATGTCTGTGTGTCAGTGACACCCATGGAAATACTGTGTAACTATCAGTGGGGGGAAAGGTACGAAGAGGACCTTTGGAGACTATGTATGAAGAAAGTAGATCTGTCCAATAAGGTAAACAGCAATCTATACCTAAACATGTGGCTATTAATTCAAGTTGAATATGTCTTTCTTCACTCACAACCCCTGGGTTGGAGTACATTTTAAGGCATCTGGGTAGCTCAGTAAATTGTGTCTGACTCTTGATTTCAGCTCAGGTCATGATCTCACAGTTTGTGGGATTGTGCCCTGCGTCAGGCTCTGTGCTAACAGCCCGAAGCCTGCTTGGGATTCTCTCTCTCTGCCCCTCCCCATCTCGTGAGTACAGGCCACACACACACACACACTCTCTCTCTCTCTCTCTCTCTCTCTCTCTCTCTCTCTCTCTTTCTCTTTCAAAATAAATAAATAAACATTTAAAACATTTTTAATGTTTATTTATTTTTGACAGAGAAAGAGACAGAGACAGAGACAGAGTGTGAGTAAGGGAGGGGCAGAAAGAGAGGAAGACACAGAATCTGAAGCAGGCTCCAGGCTCTGAGCTGTCAGCACCGAGCCTGATGTGAGGCTCAAACTCACTAACCATGAGGTCATGACCTGAGTCCAAGTCGGATGCTTAACTGACTGAGCCACCCAGTTGCCCCAATATAAATAAACATTTTTTAAAGAGGTTTAAAAAAAAGATATACCATCTTTCTCAGTATTTCAGTGATTCATTTCTGGAGGCTAATTCACCAATAATCATCAAAACTCCATACATTATAGGTGATCTGTACTTTATGTTGGGACTGGGAGCAATATATACCATCTTTCAATCTCTCTCCCTTCCTGTGTTCCTCTTTCCCTCTCCTCCTCTTTCTCTCTCTCATGCTACTTAAGAGTGAAGGACAGATGAGCTGTGTTTTTATTCCAGGTGTTGAGTCCACCTCTACTTAAAATTCTGATCAAAGAAAACATTAACAAAAGTTGATATTGGCTAAACAGAATAGAATCTAGCAATGTTTGCATAGCATCATCTAAGGAGGTTATTCAGGAAGCACCTCCTGTGCAGCAGACAAGGAGATAGAACGTGGTAACTTGAGGTGAGGTTTTAGTGTCTGGACTTTTTATACCACAAACACTGCCTTTTCCTAGTTCTGTGTTCATGGCTCTCATTTTTTTCATCTGGAAAGTGGGAGTCATAGCAATAACCCCTCACCAATAGCAAGTGTAAATAGGCTGCATGGATAAGAAAATTGCCCTGTGCTTGATCATGGATTATCTCAAACTAGAGAATTTTCATTTTATCTTCTTACACAGTAGGATGTAATTGAAGACCCAGTCCTGAGGTCAAGTAGTTCCGGGGGTGTGTTGCAAGGGTGAGGGGGTGCACAAAAATACATAATTATAATATGAACTACAGGTGCAATAATAAAAGTATTTACAATGCCCACAGTGAAAGAACAAGCACAAATCTTACTGGATGGGATATATAAGAGGAGCTAAGCTGGGTTGGGGACGGAAGGACTGTTTCTTGGAAGATGAGGAGTTAAATAAATAATTATTTACCATCTATTGTCTCCAAAGCCATATGCCAGCATGCTCCAAAGGCATACAATTGGTCTACACATTACTGGTGTGATCATAAATTGGTATAATCACTTGAGAAAGTAATATGGAAGGATTCAGTAAAATTTAAAATAGTGTATGATTTGGTGTCTAAGAAACAGAATTTCATTGATAGGAATTTCCTTAGAGAAACTCCCACCTCGGAGTAAAAGAAGGTTCTGTGCAGGATCCAAAAGATGCTAGAAAAAGGCATTAAAAGTAGGCAGTGCTAGTGTTTTATTAACCAAGAAATAAAATATGTGGAAGTTTGAAATCTTGAGATTTTGAAAAGCAAAAATGAGTGGAAGGAGCTCAATCTGAATGTTCCACTAGGTTTAATCTAAAAGAATTACCTAATAATTTGTTAGTCATCCAAGAGATTGGTTTCTAGATCTACAGGCTATTAATTGTAACCCAAAGGGTAGTTCAGGAGCAAGTTTAAAGCATGTGAAATACTTGGAGTGAAGTGAATGTTTGAACACGCTGGATAAGCCAGAATGTTGATATGAATGGTCTCCTGCCTAAACAGCAATCCCCCAGCATTGCCATCATCACTACCACCTCATACAAATAACCATCACCCAGGGAAACACCAACTCATCAACCTTGGTTTCTGCTGGCACTTAATTCAAACTGAAGGTCAAGAACATGAGGTGCTATGGTTTAGTAGTTTGGTTTAGTGAAATCAGTGGACGGATGTGCAACTCACTTCTCTTTCTCACCAGCATCCCAACCAGAGCAGTTATAGTATGTAATAAGCTCTAAGGGGCATGAAAAATGAAAATGCTACCCAAGCTTTGTCTCAGGTTCCGAATCTTTATTTCCATGTGGCATTAATTTACCACTTCCTTTTCTGTGTGCTTAATATGCTGACAAATTGCCTGATAAACTTGGATGCTAACAACCAGCAATGAGGCAGAATGAGGTACCGATATTGTGCAGTGATACGGTGCCTATAAGATCAGACTTGAGTTTTTCATTTTTTTCTCCTTCAGCAGAGCCTTGCACAAAAAGATTTGATACAAATATTGTGTTTTGGTAAATTACCCATATATTCACTCTATTATTATTTAAGCCTTGTTGATAATAAATGGTCAAGTGAGCGAAAGCAGGAGTCTCTTATTATTTTTCGTAATCGTCTCTCTATGCCCTATCACCACTTATTTGTCACAGCTGGACTTGATCTATAAATAGCTCTGTGACATGATGGACAGTTTTTAAGGCTTGTTGGCGTGGAATCAATACATGGCAGAAGGGACCATATGAATCAATTACATCGTCCCTGGCAGGGTTACCATGGAAGCCTTAGCTCCTCATAGCACCTTACTTCTCTTGTCCTGGTAGTACTCTCTGTGTATCTTTAATTAGAATGGATGCAATTTATTTAGTAATGGAAAGCTGACTTGAGCGAGTTCTGTGAAGGTGTCAGACAGAATTCAACCAGCCATGCATATTCAGAGAAGACTAATGTGAAAATGCAAATGATTCTTCTAATTTAATTCCTTACTTAAAAAAAGAAAAAGGCCCTCCTATCTTGGAAGTAAGCTTTCTTTGATTGTAAAGAAATTATGTTTGATATTCTATCTTTACTCAGACACAAAACAAGCAGCAGTTCTTAAAATAACCTCTTCTGCTGTAGATATAATAATCTGCTATACACATTTATTCAGTTACTCTCTGGCATTTCTTAGTGTCAAGGTTGCCTACAACAGCTTCATGTTGGGCACAATGCACAGGGGCAAATGGGAATCATTATTGGGTCCCCACTGTGTGCATGGCCCACACACATCTTGTTCTCGAGGCATGAGTTGGGGAGACAGTCACACAGGCAAATCTAACAGAATAATAAACTTCGTGGAGCAGGTCTGCAGGGAATGGTTTAACTAAACAGAGGAAGATGTGGGGGATGGGGACATGTACGACATGCTTTTCTAAAGACGGAGTCCTTTGTATGAATTTTGAAGGACAGGCAGCAACTGCGTAGCTTGATCAGGTGGGGGAAGGACAAATGACCAGAAGAACAAGTACATGAAAAGACACAGATTACTGAAAGACCCAGCTGTGTTTCAGGAACTGCAAATACGTGGTCAGGACTGGAGAAATGCATCCTAGGGTCTGGCACCGGATGTTGGGCACAGATCATGAAAGTTGCCTATTGTCCTCAGATTCTGTTTTATTTTGAAGGCAGTGATTGGGAAACTTTTTTTTTTAATATTTATTTATATTTGAGATGGAGAGTGCATGTGGGGGAGGGACAAAGAGAGAGGGGGACAGAGGATCTGAAGTTGGAACAGGCTCAACTCTGAGAGCAGAGAGCCTTATACAGGGCTTGAACTCACGAACCCTGAGATCATGACCTGAGCCCCAAGTCCAACACCCAATGGACTAAGACACCCAGGAGCCCTGGGAACATTTCTACTTTAAGAAAGAGTAACGTATCATCATGTGGAATAGAGTATACTGGTTTTAGCAAAAACAAAACAAAACAAAAATAAAAACAAGAGAGAGAGTGAAAGAGAGTGTGTGTGCTCATGCATGGGAGGGGCAGAGGGAGAGAGAGAATCTTAAGCAGGCCCCCCCCTCTGCACAGGAGCCCATCCTCCCAGGACTCACAAGACCCTGTGGTCATGATCTGAGCCGAAATCAAGAGTCTGATGCCCAACCAACTTGAGCCACCCAGACATCCCAGGTTTTAGCAAAATTTTGCTAATTAGTGAGAACACAAAAATTTTCCCTGGGGCTTTAGATATTGCCGAGTAGAAACTAAAAGCCAAAGGATGAGACTGATTTCCAGGAACTTAGACACTCTGTGGAATGTGTGTGCCTATTTGTTTTTGGAACCCTCCTCCTTCAAGGAGGACACTAATACATGGCAAGTACCTTTTTGAACATGGGACTTTTTCACTTGCGCAAACTCTGTTGACAAAGCTAATGATGAGGCACCTGGATGGCTCAGTCAGTTGAGCATCTGACTCTTATTTTCAGCTCAGCTCAGGATCCCAGGGTTGTGGGATCTAGCCCTGTGTTCACTCAGCACTGAGCTTGGAACCTGCTTAAGATTCTCTCTCTTTCCCTCTGCCCCTCTCTTCCGCTTGCGTGCTCTCTCTCCTTAAAAGCTGATGATAATATAATGATTTACTACACTCTTAATAAGATGCACTGTACTGGACTTAAGCATTTTACATACATTATCCATGTCACCTCCCCCACTATGCTGCGAGCTCATTGCCCCTCAGTTTATGGTTGAAGGAACTGAGGCTCCGAAAATAGAAGTAAACGGCTCAAGATCAGTGGGCCACCCTAGCTGAGAAGAGGTAAACCTGGTATTTGAATCCAGGTTATTTTTACTTCAAAGCCCTTATTCTTATTCCACTGTGTAAGAACTTGGCTTCCACAGGTATTCTTCGAGGTAGTTGAGTACATCGCACCATTCTGTACAGAGCACCATGAGTACAGAGCACCATTCTGTTAGTATGACTCAGGATTGGAAAGAATGTAAAAGAAAACAGTAAACATAAAAAGCTACATCCTGTGGTCTTTATGACTAATGTACCTCCAGAAACGTCTGCTTTTGAATACTTGAGTAACCCATTTGCAAGCTGTTGGGAAATTTAAATCCGTAACACACACTCCTTAAATTAACACACTAAGTGCTTTTTGCTCCTCATTACCTCCGAATTCTGTATCACTTCTTCTGTGTATATGATATTTGAGGTTACTTAAAAAAATATAAATGCCAAATAAGCTGTATTTCTTCTGTCATTAGGGCAGTGCACAATCCTGAGGTAAACATGCTGTGGGCAAGTGGTTTTATCTCATTTACAAAAGGAAAACAAAATTACCCTCAATGGTAAAAATAACTCCCAAGAAATGCTTTCCATATCAGTGCCTACTAGACATGAATGGTGAGTGGGCCTAGGACTCTCTACCCAAGCCTGGTTCAAAGGGAATGTCAAATGGGCATTAATCTGATCCCTCCTTTTTTGTAAGATACATTTATAGTCCTCACATCAATAATGAAAAGGCCATCCACTGGTCAAAGTAAGCCGCCATCATTTTTTTAAACGATCTGTTGAGGTATCACTTACATACCATACAATTCACCAATCTTTGCCTTCACTGTTTTTTACTTGCGATAAAACTTGCCTATCATGGTTGGTCATGCTGGTCTGCATTTGCAGGCATCCCCTAGGTATTCTTCACACCTGTGTAACAATTCTTTCTCATGCATTACTTATGTAATCCCCAAAATAACCCTGTGAGGTATATTTGTGTTAGGGTTTTATTTGTGTCCGTACTGGTATTGGTTTTAGTCTAAAAATGAGAAGCCAAATCTTCATAAAGTTTACACGATGTGCCCAGAGTTATCCTGGGCCAGAGCCTGGCCATGAGCTCAGTCTGCTGGTCTTGTATCCCTTGACCTTCCTCTTGAGTCACACTGATACCAAAATAACATGACAGTGCAAAGTGTGGGAGGGGTAGTTTCTGTAAGGAAAACCCAGTTACCAACCTAAAATAGATGCGGAGAAGAACCAAACACTAGATATCCATCATACAGACCTCCTTAGGTTCCCCAGATCATTTTCACTGCTAGTTGTATTCAACTAACTACTCTTTCTAGCTCTACTTTCTAAAATTTCACCAACAAATTCATATATCACATCTTTGTATTTGAAGGATATTCTCATAGACTTATTTGTAACTAAGAATAGTTATAAATAACTCTTCAATATAATATGTACAATGAGCCATATTATCCAGTCCGTTATGACCAATTAATGGAGAAATTATATTTAAATTTTATTTTCTGCTTAAAATCTGGTAGGCTTCCATTCATTTCAATTGAATCCTATTAACACAGTCATATGAAGTGCATTTTCAGAAGTTAAATTTCCTCCTGCGTCTAGCAACCTGTCAACTTGGAAATAATTTGTTTTGCACACTGGATTAGTACTACTGTATTCACTCCTTAACATTTTGGGATGTGCAGTATTTTGAGAACTGAGAACAAAGCCTCTGCCTGATAACTACTATCTAATTGTTCCTACAGTGGCCTCTTGTGAATTTTTTTTTGTTCCATATTCCTTGTAGTTTTTCTTTATCAAGGGATGACATTTTATGAAATTACTTAAACTGTTCAACATCTTTGATGACAGTTCTCGATGCTACAAGGTAAATCTGTTATTGCATACCCAAATCAGCATCTTTTCCTGCTTTTGGTTGCAGATATTAGCTGATAGCCCCAAAGAGTAGGACCTTATGATTACATTTTAAAAACCTACCTGCTGTGATCTTTAATACATAAAACAGCAACGGAATGATAAGTGAAGTTCTTTCTCAGAGAGAGGCAATATCTATTGGTACTGAACCAGAAAACTATAAAGAGAACGAGAGAACCCTATCCAAGTTGATTCATAAAGCATATATTAACTTTAAAGGAAAGAAATTTGAAGATAAAATTAAGAAACATGTAGGTAGCAATCTGTTCCTGGGATAGGTGAGGTAAGATTCAATTTATAATTTGGGGCTCTCGTCAATATAAAGACCATTTCTGAAGTAGGGTAAAGTATAACGCTATGTTCTCTATGAATTCTTCAGTGTGTCGAGGCCAGCTGTCATATTCAAATAAGTCTTATTACAGAGAAATGACCATCAATCATTTTTTTGAAGCACTGAATTTTGTTCCCAGACCATTTGAGTTCATTAAATATGAAAATTTGGCAGCAGTAGGAAGATAGGCATTGTGTTTACTTTAAATGACATACCTTTTTTTTCAAGTTTTAAGAGCTCCTCATAAATACCCTTCTATTTCCAGAGCTCGGACTTACTAATTATTGATTTTTTAGAACTATTCTGACCTCTGTATTGTCTCAAGGGTTTAGCCTAGATGAATCCTGTTATAAGCCTTGGCCTTTTAAATTATGAATTTGGATATTAAGGATCAATATTTAGACTGATATAATGTAATCAACCTCCTGAAATTATAGTGCCTTCAATCATGTTTCCTTCTATTACGGTCCTTGAACCTGGGGCCAATCTCTCATGTACTCTCCCAGCTCCCAAGGCACAACATATCATAACAGCTAACATTTTGTGAGAATTTACTGTGTGTGAGGTACAAAAGTAATACTTTATCCATATTATTTAATTTAATAACAGTCACAAGGGAAGTACTTTCATTATCCCTATTTGTGTAGGAGTGATTAGATAAAGAAAAATTAGGTACCAGGCCCAAGGTTACAGGGATAATCTGTGTTAAAGTCTTGACCTAGTAAGTTCCAAAGCTTTCCAAATATAATGCTGATTTTCCAGTCTTTTCTCAGAAGGACATGTTATTTACTGGTTTCCTATACTCCAGATTCATCCTCATTCCAGGCCATCACTATTGTTGACCTTCTTGTCTAGAATGTTCTCTCCTCTACCCTCTCATTAATTCAAATCCTATAAATGCCTCAAAGTTCAGTGCAAGTCCTACCTTCCTGGTGAAGCTCGTTAGAACATTTCATTCCTGTGCCTAAAATACTTTAAAGACCTCCATTTCCAAAAGAGAAGTCCAGATATTTGAGCCTGGCATGACCTGGTCCCTACAAAACTCTAATTGAATGTAAGGCTGGACTGCCCTATTTGGCCTCTCTCACTCCCGCTCCATTACCCGTGCACACATTTTCTACTCCAGCCATGCTTGGGAACTAGATGCCTGCCCTTTCCACTACTCAAGGATTTTGTTGTAGAATTCTCCTCTTTTTCTCCCAAATCACCAAATTTTTGTTTTGTTTTGTTTTGTTTTCTCTATGTTCAACTGGCAAAGTTTTTCTTCACTTTACTTTGCTGCCCAAGTCATTCTTTCCTCCATAGGGTTACCTAAGTATAGTGTCTCGTTTTTCCTCCCCATTTCTTTTTTTTTCATAATTTTTTTTAAGTTTTTTTTACTTTTGAGACAGAGAGAGACAGAGCATGAATGGGGGAGGTGAAGAGAGAGAGGGAGACACAGAATCGGAAGCAGGCTCCAGGCTCTGAGCCATCAGCCCAGAGCCCGACGCGGGGCTCGAACTCACGGACCGCGAGATCGTGACCTGAGCTGAAGTTGGACGCTTAACCAACTGAGCCACCCAGGCACCCCATCTCCCCATTTATTTCTTGAGCTTTTATCTGGGCTTTGCTGAAACCAATCTCCCTGAAATGCTCCTGTCAAGTTTACCAAGGGGCTTCCATGTTGCTAAATCCAGCAACTCCTGTCTATGCCTCAGCCATGCCTGTCACCTCCCTTCTTGGGGCTTTACAGACGCTATCTCTTCCACTTGGCAGACATTCTCCCTAGCTGTCCCAATGTCTCACTCCCACCCGCTTCAGATCTGGACTCTTCTCTCTTGTGTTGGGCTATCTCTTCCCTGATTATCTGTTTAAAATAGGGAAATTTCTCTGCCCTCAATGTATTCACCTCTTCCCTGCTTCATTTTTCTCAATAACACTTAGAATATAGGTTTTATACTTTGGTGTATGTTTTTATTCTTACTGTATTCAGGACTTCTTGTTTTACTTGAATGGGTGTGTGTGTGTGTGTGTGTGTGTGTGTGTGTGTGTGTTACTTTGGGTGTCTCTATTCTAAAGAATAGATAAGGTCCACACAGGCAAGAATTTCAGTCTATGCTTTACAACATCCAGTATCTAAATCAGCCCCTGGCATATAATAAACCCTCAATAAATAGCCCTTGCATCAATACTCAATCACCCCAAATTCCTTCAATGTGTCCCGTGGTTTGATTTCTTTTTGTCATTGTTCTTACCGCTTCCTGTGTACTGAATACCCTCACTACCCATCTGCTCAAGAATGCCTCATAATGTTTTAAGACTCAGCTTAAAGTCTGCTTTGTTAATTTTTTACATTAGGACTAAATTGGGTTAAGGTCTCAGCTCTTCCCTTTTTAAGTATATGATTCTAGGCACATACCATGATTTCTCTAAGTCTTACTTTTTTTTATTTGTAAAATGAAGATAATAATAGAGTCATCTATTCTTAGAGTCATGATGAGAATTAAATGAGATAGTAAGTAGGGGGTCTATCTTAGTGCTTGATACACCACAAAATTAATATATGTATTATTATTATTATTATTCCATTCCTGATTTCTCTGTACCTAAACCTTGTAGAATTAACCATTCCACCTTTATCATACTTATGCCATGTCCTTATTAGACCACTGCGTTTCCGAAAGGGCAAGAACTGTGTCCTTTCCATCTTTATATGTTCAGAACATAACTCAGCACCTGACATATAAGAGCCTGTTGATAGACATCATTTCTTATGTTTAATTTTGTGCTAGATACTGTGCTTAGAAGCCTACAAACATCATGTTATTCAATTCTTTTAACATCCCCATTAAATAGTACTTTAAAAAAATGTATACTTTAGAAGGTCCAATTAGTTTACCTTACTTCCTCAAGTTCACAGTATTAGTAAGGGATAAAACGCAGAACTAAACTTGGAGCCTACCGAACTCGACAATTTTGCTCTACATCACTTTACTACAACCAGAAAGTTGGTGGATGGTAGATGGATAGATGGATGGACGGATGGACAAATGAATGAAGACTGTTCTTGGTCATTCTAAATTAACTTTCTCTTCCCATTCTCTCAACTGTATGGTTTGGAACACATATAGACTCTGCTGCAGTATTTTAGTAATTAACAACACAGAGAGTAGAATTAGTATGTCAGGTTTTTTGTCCACTTTTCTTTTCAACTTAAAACCCTGAGGAAAGACTCTTTAGTTACATTAACACTATAGAGGGCTTCTTTTAATCCAACAAAGATGGTTGACTATTTAGGAAAGGCAGAGGAAGGATAGTTCCATAAATAAATGCACAGGCTATGCCAGACTTCCAGAGTCCACTGAGCCACACCCCTGACTATCTGTGTAACCTTGGGCAAATTACTTAAATCTCACTGGGACTTAGTTACCACAACTGCAAAGTGAAGATAATATTTGAATTACAATTGGACTTAATATAAATGGCCGATTTAATGCATGTAAATTGTTTAGAAAAGGATCTAGCACATATTACGTATCATATATTTTACCTACTTTTCCTTTGGGCATGTTTCTCTTATGCACAAGTATTAGACATGCCTTGGTCAATCACAGTTTAGGTGCCACTAGAAAAATAAGCTTACACCACAAATTGGAGCTTTATTCTTATGTATTGTTCAGTCAATACTATTGTCATTATAATTAACCGTGCTTTTCTTTAGAGAAAGCTTCTTAAATTCTCGTCACTTCAACAAGACTCTTATACATTGTTTCCATTGATCACACCAACCTCAGCAGGTATTACTACCCCAATCAAAGTCTGTGTACCATGCAGATTCTCATACTGACACTGATAGAGCCTGAATTCAAACTTACATCTTTCTGAACCCAAATCTGGCCTTGTTTCTACAGCTCTATGCTGACTGGTTTGAAATGGCATTTCATCTCAGCCTAGCCAGGAGGGTTTGAGAGTGAAAAAAAAATATATATGTGTGCTTGATTTCAGAATCTCTGCCAGTTACAAACAATGGCTACGAGCCTGCTTGTTTAGGGAGTCTTTGGGGAATCACGTGCATTTTTACTATCTCAGATCAAACGTTGCAGACATGGAAGGATGTCAGATTGTGAATTCTCCCAGTGGACTCTGTGTTTACAAGCAGTAACAGCCTTGACTTTGCATATGTAGACTTAAAAAAATCCCTGAAGGGTAAAATGTAGCTATGTGTCTTCCTTTTAATAGGACTTCCTACACAGATGCATTTCTACATTTCCACTATTTGAAGCTCCCTGTGGAGCCACAGATTTCCATCATGTGTCTGGGTTTTGATACAGCTGCACTGGTTGGGAGAAATTCTTATCAAAGCCTTTTAGGAACAGTGAATATTCAAGTTGTGAAATGCTTCTGACTATAGAATGAATAACCTGGCCAGTCTTGGTTTTGATCACCACCACCTTTTATCATCACCATCTTTTAAGCTTTTGAAAGGCAATGAATGTATCCAATTTTGTGGGGTCTCTAGCATGCATAATGATGCTTGGCTAGGGTCCTGATAAAGAGAATAAAAGATAGACAAATAAAGTAAGCAAAATAAAACAAGAAAGGATCAGACAGCGCGGCTATAAAAAGTATAAGGACAAAACAGATATAAGAAGCCAGGTGATGAATCTCCTTCCCCATCCATTTTAGGTAATTTGGCCAAATGTAAGATGCCATGTAGTTGCCATATTGTTTGTTTGAGGTATGACTGAGATGCAGTGAACTGGAACCCATCCCTTCCTCCTCCCGTGTGCATGCATGGGTGTGTGTGTGTGTGTGTGTGTGTGTGTGCGCGCGCGCGCTTGTGTGTGTCTTCTTTCCCTCCCTCCTTCTCTCCCTCTGTCTTTCTCTTCTAATCTTTTATTTTCCTGGGTAAAGATTAGAGACCATAGGGTCAGGATTCTTTTTTTCCCTCTTCCTTCTCTCTAGCCTCAAGGCTTAGAGATTTTGAAGGGTGAAAGGGAGATTTTCCTCAACCCAAGGATAAAGCTGCCTTTCACAGCTCAAGGGTGGGCTGTGTAACTTGCTTTCTTCCCTGTCTTGAGCTAGCCAACACAAGACTTGCTACATTCTCAACTTTAGTGTTCTGCCTTTCATCCCTGACGGTGGCCCTAGAAGCACTAAAGCAAGAATCTTGAGCCCCCAAACCTCTGGAAGTTCCTTCTCGTTTTCCCTCCAGCTTTGCTTTTCTTTTGAACACAAGGCTACGAGGGAGATTTCCATATGAGGAAGACATGATTGCTTGAATGGCTAAAATTTTAGAAGGATTCATGATAACTGCATTGCAATGCAGCATCCCATGGAGGTTGTGGGCTAGAGTACAGGTGACTCTTGAACAACATGGGAGTTAGGAGCATTGGACCCCGTGCACTTGAAAATCCACATATAACTTTTGACTCCTTAAAAACTTAACTACTAATAGCCTACTGTTGACTAGAAGCCTTACTGATAACGGAAACAGTCCATTAACATACATTTTATCTGTTATATGTACTAAATAAAGTATTCTTGCAATAAAGTAAGCTACAGAAAAGAAAATGTTATTAAGAAAATCATAAGAAAAGGAAAATACATTTACAGTACTGTGAAAGAAAACCTGTGCATAAGTGGGTTTGCACAATTCAAGCCTGTGTAGTTCAAAGGTCAGATGTGTTTTAAAATGTTTAAAAAGAGGGTGGCTCCTTGTTTGCCAAACCTACCAGGTGATAGTTTCTTCTCTGTCACCCCTGGGGTAGCTGGTTGAGTTTCATGTATTCACCAAAAGCAAACAAACCTTTTGTATTTGAGGGCACAGCTGATCATTAAGAGAAATAGTGGCTGTGTTTAAAGATATGTATGGAAAATGCAATACTGAAGTCTTTAATGCTTTTATCAGAAGACTGCTTTATGAACATAAACGTGGTTAGACATTTTACACCAGACAGTCACCTGTTTCTGGTCTAGGCTCAGCCAGAAAGGTCGGCGTGAGAAAAATAATAGCAGAATAAAAATTAACCTTTGCAATTTTAGGTATTTCAGAATGTAAGTATTCTTGAGTTTGGTAGATGGATGTGAGCTAGTTATAACTGAGGTTTGAATGTTTCTGTAATGGACACAAATATATTATTCAGATCTCAGGTTTCAAGTTATTGCTAATCTGAATCATTTCTATTCCGGAGGCGTTTTAGATAAATGTTCGCTGCCAAGGTTAATCATGACAACATAAACCGAATGAATAGCTATTGGGTGAGAAAACAGCATAGAATAAGAAACAAATTGCAGCTGATATCAAACCAATCACATGTAAATACAATAGAGAAAATACAACTGTTTTAGATATGGAAAAGGTTTGATTTTTTTCAATATAAACTGGAAAGGAAAGGTAGTACTAACCGCATGTTTGAGCTTCAGGGAATCACAGTAGTCCTTGGCCAGAAACACTTTAGCATCTCTCAGTTCCCCACCAAAAAGTCCAAACCCTTAGGAGAAAACACCTCTCACTTAGTACAAACCGATCTTTCCAGTTTTCCCTTCCACTGTGGCATTCCTGTCAGGTGGAAATTATTCCATAATTCCCACCTTCTTTCCTTTCTCTCCTATTTCACATGCACCCCCAGTGTTTTTTCCTGATTTTGTGCCTTTACTAAAGTTCCCTGCCAGCCTGCAAATTCCAACTCATGTACTTTTCCTTCCAAGATGGATTCCCCTGACAAGTAGTAGTCTTGATGTGATGAAGTCATCTCAATTTTTATTTATACCTTTTCATTGTTCTTATCTCATGTTATCTTTTATTATAGTTAATTTGGCTTCTGTCTCCTCAAGATCTACTTGCTTATCTGCTTCTTGAGATTCTCCTAATCTTTCTTTGTTGCTACCCTTCCCATCACGTAGATGTATCTGCTTGTCCTTCATGGCTTCATTCATTCCTATCATATAAAATAAGTATGTTATATTGGCAAACTTCAGTTTATAATGAGATGCTATCTTAATTAAGATCCCATCTACAACCTATAGGTTATATATTCTTTCCTCCAATACATATTATTGATGTCTCCTATATATATACTTAGTCCAAATCTTTTTTCCCATAACAATTTCTACACACTACTCTTATAGATCTTATCACACACAATAATATACTGCCTTCCAGAAATCCTAACATATCCCTCTTGTAGCAATTGTGTAATTTACTTTTAAACTCCCAGCCCCTAGCACTTAATAGGCTCTCAATAAATGTCTTTTCAATAAACATTTGGTTGGATGCATGGATAAGTACAAGAACGAAGGCATGAATGAATTCAAGAAAAAGGGAATTTTCTTCAGTAACATGGTTGCTGTGGGCATACTATATTTGGAGGCAAAAAGGCCAATTGAGGATATACTATTTTTGATATAACATTACTAAATAAAGTGTTGACAATGAAAAGTACCAAAGAAGAATCATTAAAATGTAGAGATCTAATTGGGACTCATATTTTCCTGATCTACAGATAGATAAGTAACTGCTGCCCTACTAGCATAGCCCCGCTCCACCCTCCCTGCCACCACAACCAAAACACTCATATTTTATATGGCATCTAGCCTCTGGACTCAAAATGATAGCCAACAAGAGAGCTCTTCCTGCACCAACTATTTACTTTCTGATTTAGGAAATTAGTTTACCAGCATTTAGGCAGTATGGTGCTGGATCGTTGTACATTTCTAGGGGTTGCAGAAAAGGAAGGGGGCTGATTCCTAATATGCTCTTCAAATCCCGAAGAATACATTTTACCTCAGCCCCTCAGGTGATAGAAGGGGCTACCTTCAGCTTTGGGCTCTCTTTGTGCTCCTGCTGTTCACATTGATAGTGATGATAGTCAAAACCATCATCTTTGAATTGCAAAGACCAGAAAGTGCATATCAAAAAAATCAGTAATGATATTTTACAGCACAGCTTGCAACTGAGAATTTGAAAAGTTCAATTTTCTCATTTCCAGAAGAGCTATATAACTTGTAAGCGTACTGCAGATTTTCATTTTACAGATGAAAAATGTGGGCACCTGGTGATTTCCCTAATGCTGGTACAGTTGGTAATAAAAGCAGGTGGCAAACACTCCTGGTTCACTGTTTTATGTAGATACATGCACGCTAGCTAGAAAAACAAGCCCCACAAGGCTAGGGCAAGGTTTGGAAAACATCTTTTATCCATAGTCATGGGTGGGGACTTGGAACTGGAAAGGAAGCCTGGAATAATGTTCCAAAGAGAAACTCAGAGCTACAATTTGGGAAGCATATCCAGCTGTGTAATTGGATCAAGCAGGGCTCATCAGAGTGCAAGGCCCAAGGATCAGAGAGGCCGGAAAGATGAGGAGAAGAGAACATAGACTTAGATAAGTAAGCATCTAAATCATGGCTTCACTACTCGCTAGCTACTGTGTGGTATACAGCAGGTTATTTAACCTCTCTGAGTCTCTGCTCATTTGAAGTCAGGAGATGAAAAAGAAAACCTGTTCCCTAGACTGCAATGGGAAGTAACTAAAATAAGAAGCTATCATTGGAAGAGAGGAGGGGCAAGGGATCAAAGCATGGAAGGGATGTGTTTTGTTTGGCAGAACTAACACTTCCAGCCAAGGAGACACCCAACTAGATGTTTCACCTGAAAGCCCTTTGCTAGATGTGTCTTCCCTGATAGCCCCTACGTGAGACAGTTTGAGCCAGATTGGAGCTGAGGACCTGAGCAGAAGCCCCCTCTAAGTAGTCCTGAAGTTGCTGTTAGCCCGTTACAACACTAAGATCTCCTCCTATGGGCAGAGTTTTCTGCCAGTGTTTTGAACATACCATGTATGCACGAGCAGGCAGACATACGAGGCATGTGCAGTGGGGCCAAAAGTGCCTATGTGAGTTCCTTGTTCCAGCCCCCTAATCCACTGAATAAAAGCTTACTGTGCTAGCCCCACAGGGAAACAATACTTGAGAACTATCTCTCTGTCTCCTTACTTGTAATAGGTAATAAAAAAATGTTGTTTGCAGCATTCCTTGGGTTATGTTCATTTAGAGGCACCCCAAGTGGCAAACCCCTTGAGTTTGGTTATAAACACCCCTCGAAAGCAACTGTATCAATTCAATGAGATTTTAAGTATAAAGTGTTTACACTTCAGTTCAATAAATGTTAGCTGTTATCGCCGTCATCATTAATTATAATACAATAGGTGAGTTGGAGATCTGGCTGAATAGCAGATACAAGAATGAAAAATTCTTTGTTATGCCCCATTGCATCTCTGAGATGTGTTCTGTGGACAGGTGGGGCGAAATTAAATGACTAGATAAGAGCAACCCAGTCTGTAGTTTTTAACTTCAATTTCATGTGTAGAGGAGGTGTTTTAGGCTCATTAGTTGGGGCACCATAAATTAGATGAACAAAAGACAGATTAACAAGAGAGAAACAAACAAGTTTATTAACGTGTGCATTGTCCATACATACGCTTGGGAACATTCAGAGACAGTAACTCAAGGGGGTAATTTTGGGTTTACATAGCATCTTAACAGAAGAACTGTATTTTTATAAAGAAGTGGCAAGATAAAGAAAAACTTTGAGCTCCTAGGAGTGGCAAATTGCAGGAAAGCAAACAGTGTAGGTAAAGGCTAGCTTTAGCAAGGTTTGTTATATGGATTCCTCTGGTTAGTGTCTGGGCTGATGAGGACCTAAGAGTTGTCAACAGTGATTAACTTCTGTCCTTTCTGGTAGAGAGGGGAAGATGGGGATACCTTTACAAATCTGGAAAATTAAAAGAGGGCAGGAAGGTGTTTTTTGGGGGGGTTTTGTGTGTGTGTGTGTGTGTGTGTGTGTGTGTGTGTGTGTGTGTTTTGTTTTTTTTTTGTTTGTTTTTTTTTTAGTATCTGCTTCCTTTCACTTGCCTTCAGCTGAAAAACAATCCTTCTGTCAAAGTGGTACACCTTGGGGTAGCATATGATGCTACCCTTCACACCCATTAGTGAAACAATCCATGGAAACATTTCTTGCTGTTTATGTGCAGCGGGGAGATTTGCATTGTTTCCAGAGGGATTTGGTTGTCTAGCATGTTTTGTTCCTGACTCATTGAGATTATTTTTGTAGAAGAGGGGCTGGGGCATATAGATTAGAATAAAAACTGAATGTGTATGACTTGGGGTTTGAAGTCTTTTACCAAATCTTTATCTCAACCTAAGAAATAGGTATTAATAATCTCATTTTCCAGGTAACAAAACTGAGGCTGAGATATGAAATAATCTACTCAAGATTACCTAGCTAGGAGCTTACATGGCAGATCCAGAATTCACACAAAGTGCATCAGATCCCAAAGCCCATGTTTCTTGTAATGTCATCACTTTGGGATAGTTAGTGATTTTCTGTGGTTATTTCTTCTTATCCTCAATTCTTACCAACAGCAGTTTCTAGAATTGCAAGTTTTGGGTCAGGAGAGGAGGTTCATTGCTTTTCCACGATAAGGTCCATCTCCATCTGGATCCAGGCTCTGGGCTATTCTGTGGCTCCTTCTTTTATTACATGGTGTCTCATCTGCATACATTCCTGATAATTTATACCACTGTGGCTGCATTACATAGTTGTTTGTAATCTGGAACTCAAGATGTCTCAGGTTGAATTTGATGTATGCTGTTTCAAGAAGACAGAACAGCAGTTGAATGTACAAGTCTGTTTTCTCTGAGTCATGCATGTTAGCGTCTTCTCTTCCAGTTTTAACCCCTTCCCTCTTCACTTTCGCATGAGTACTCTTGTTGACCCCAACAAATATTTGATTCATGAGCTATGAAGCATGCTTCCTTCTTGGGCTTTGCTGTGTGAAGGGAGGGAGAACAGGTGAATTGAGAAGAGAAGGGAGAGTTTGGGGGCTCATTGTTTCTTTTACTCCTGGAGGGTAAGTATAAGGTAATACTAGTTTTAGTTATAAATATGAACTGTTTATAGTTATGCAAAGTGCAACACAGAATATTCATATTATTAAATATTGTAGCTTGTAAATTTTATATGATTACAACACTCAGCTTTCATGTAGCTCATCCTTTAATCCTTTTGTGATTTTTGGAACCTGACTCAGTTGCAAATGCCAAAAAAAAGGAACAGAAAAGTAAAAACCAATTTGAAAGACCTCAGGGGTTGAGATCATAGCCAGTGTAAAAGTTGTACTTAGTTCTCTAGGCAAAGTCAACTTGGGCAGTGATTGCAACTCAAATCCTTTTGGGAGCCAGACCATAAAAACAGTTAACATTTTTTTAAGTATTAATTGTATGCCAGATAGTGTCCTTCTCTAGGTAAAGTCCATAATAGAGGGGTTTTAAATGCATATTTCAGGGAACAGACAACTGCAGTGGCTAACATGTCATAAGCATTTCTGTGTGCCAGATAGTGTTTGAGGCATGTGTAGGTAGTATCACAATTAGTCCTCACTACATAAAACTAAAGGCAGGACTATTCTACTGATTTTATAGATGGGGAAATTAAAGCATTAAAAGAGAATCAAACAGCTAAGCAGTGTTGGACCAAACTTGTAAACTAAGACATCTGACCCAAGAGTTTCTGTCTATAGCACTCAGCTTTATTCCCTTCTGTTCCCTTCCAAGTATCCAGGAATAAGCCAGTCATAAGTAATTCAGGTAGTAGAAACTAGACATGTACCCAAAGCATGTAAATAAAGTGACAAGGATGACAATGACAATGACAATGACAGTGAAAAATGTGTTAGCCAAATAAAAACCCTACCTCTTTGGGCCAGTTTCTACCTCTGGGCTTTCAGTTTCAGCGGGATGCTGACTTAAAGCTGAATTAAAGAGATTTATGGAGTTGAAACGTGACAATGATTCTGGAGATATTGATACTTGGCCCTTGATGGAGAGAATTGAAGGATAATTGCTCTTTTGTCTAACCCTGACCTTATAAGCAGAGAGTCATACATTCAGTCCCAAAATTCTGATTGAGTTTTAGACTGCTTCACCTACATTTATGCAATTAACATTATTTTGAATGCACATATATATTTTAAAAATTTTTTTAGCATTTATTTATTTTTGACAGAAAGACACAGAGCATGAGTGGAGAGGGGCAGAGACAGAGGGAGACACAGAATCAGAAGCAGGCTCCAGGCTCTGAGCTGTCAGCACAGAGCCCGATGCTGGTCTCAAACTCATGAGCGGTGAGATCATGACCTAAGCTGAAGTCAGACGCCTAACCGACTGAGCCACCCAGGTGCCCCTGGAATATATTTTTTAAACATTTTTTTTTAAATGGTGGTACAACTGTGAGGAGTTTTTAGAAACACAGTATCCACTTTCCATTAAAGGCTGTTATGGAAAATACAATAAAGTACACAGAGAAGGTTCATTGTTAGTTTAAAGAAATTCATTAATTTACATTGTATTCTTGTACTTTTGAAAGATAATGATGCACTGGCGAGGAATACTTCCTGGACAAAAAAAATAAGAAACAACAAAAAAACCAATTAAACACAAAAAGGTTTTTTTCACAGCATGTCAATTCTTCAAAAAGAAGGCACCAAGAAACCAAAACCAAAATCAACATTCTCTTTTAAAGCTCTGAATGACTTTTACTTGAATGGATAAGCAAACCTCTTCATATTCTTTTTTGGAACTAGGTGAGAGAGATACAAATAACATTTATTATGAAAATGTTTTAACTTTCTAATATATTCATAAAAAGAATTTAATGGATAATTTATCAAAATTATTTTTCTTACCCAAATAAGTGGAACCAATGATTCATAATGATTCCCGATTATTTTGATTCACATTTTTCTACTAGATTGAAATAAATGTAAAGTCATGTCAATCAATCAGTATGAGATTAGATACCTTACTTCTAAATTCTGAAAAATAAAAGAAAACAAAGTTAAAAAAACAGTTTAAATTTTGAAACAGCATTACCTGTAGTAGGGATCAATTAAGTGTTTTGGATGAATGGATAGATGACTGAGTTAAGTGAGTAAATGGATCTGTAATGCAAACTATTTGCAAATTCTTATTCCTGCATAGAATTTCCTTTTCAGATTTAAATTTTTTCCTTTATTTTCTTGATACTCAATATTGGTAACTGGTAGTATAATGACCAATTTTCCAAATGTTATCTCTTTACCTAATATAAATTGCAATAAATACAGAATGAAAATAATTCATTCATCTGATTTCTTCATGGTGCCCTCTAGGAACTGTTTGGAAACCCAAGACTGGTCTGATTGCCAGGAACACTATGTGATAGTGTGGTTACAACTCTGTCATGAGCTGATTAAGTGGTTAAAAGTCACAAGAAACTCACACTACTGTAAATAGTCACTGCAGGCATTTTAAAGGTCAATCTCCTTCAAGACAATGGTCTTGAAGCACTTTAAATTTTTTTTTTTTTTTCAATGTTTATTTTTATTTTTGGGACAGAGAGAGACAGAGCATGAACGGGCGAGGGGCAGAGAGAGAGGGAGACACAGAATCGGAAACAGGCTCCAGGCTCTGAGCCATCAGCCCAGAGCCCGACGCGGGGCTTGAACCCACGGACCGCGAGATCGTGACCTGGCTGAAGTCGGACGCTTAACCGACTGCGCCACCCAGGCGCCCCGGTCTTGAAGCACTTTAAATGGTGTTGAATGTTTAGGGGCACCTGGGTGGCTCCGTCAGTTAAGAGTCTGATTTGGGTCCAGGTCATGATCTCATGGTTTGTGAGTTCGAGCCCGCATAGGGCTCTCTGCTGCCAGCACAGAACCCACTTCAGATCCTCTGTCTCCCTCTCTCTTCCTCTCCCCTGCTCATGCTCTCTCTCTCTCTCTCTCTCTCTCTCTCTCTCTCTCTCTCTCTCAGAAATAAGTATTTTAAAAAGTAAAATAACTGGTCTTGAATGTTTAGAGTGTAGCAGTATATGCTTTCCTAATTCATTTTTTAACATCCAAAGAGAGAACCAGGGCACAGTGTTCACATAGTGATAACTATCCCATAAAATGCCTGTATAAATACCTATGACTTCTCTGACCTTCGTTTGGTTCATTGTGTCTATTGTGATTAGGAAGAATATCATGTGCTCATCCTTAAGAAACCAGGGTAAAGAATGCTCTTCAAACTCAGCCTTAAAGTTAAAACTCTTTCTATTAGTTTGCTAGTGTTGCCATAACAAAGTACCACAAACTGTGTGGCTTAAAAAAAGAAATTTATTGTCTCACAGTTCTGGAGCCTAGAAGTCTCAGACCAAGGTCTTGACAAGGTTGGATCCTTCTGAGGGCGGTGAGAGTGAATGGGGTCCCTGCCCATCTCCTACATTCTGGTGGTTTGCTGGCAATCTTTGGCATTCCTTGGCTTCTAGAAGCATCAGCACTGTCTCTGCCTTTGCTTTCACATGGCATTCTGTGTGTGTCTGTGTCCAAATTTCCCCATTTCATTAGGGCAGCAGTCATTTTGGATTAGAGCTAACCCTAATGACTTCATTTTAACTTCTTACTTCTGTACAGATCCTATCTCCAAATAAATTCACATTCTGAAGGACTACAGGTTGGGACTCCAAATATATCTTCTTTTAAGAAGACAAAAATTTGGGGTGCCTGGGTGGTGCAGTCGGTTAAGCGTCCGACTTCAGCCAGGTCACGATCTCGCGGTCCGTGAGTTCGAGCCCCGCGTCAGGCTCTGGGCTGATGGCTCAGAGCCTGGAGCGTGTTTCCGATTCTGTGTCTCCCTCTCTCTCTGTCCCTCGCCCGTTCATGCTCTGTCTCTCTCTGTCCCAAAAATAAATAAACATTGAAAAAAAAAAAAAAGAAGACAAAAATTCAACCCATTTTCATCTTTAAGAGAGAAATCTCTTAGGATATCATATAGCGCACACACACACATGCGCACACACACACACACACACACACGCACACACACACATAAAACAAACAAAACAAAACAAAAAAACAGGGCTTACCATAATCCAGGCATTTATATGTTATATTTTTTTCAATCCCTTGACCACCTAGTGAGGTAGGTGTCATTTGCTATTTCAACAAATAAGGAATGCGAAGTTTGGAGAGATCAAATAATTAGGGCAAGAATGCCCACTAGTAAATAGTGGGGCCAACATTCAAATCCAGGCTAAAAATCTATGTGCTTTCACTCTACTCTGCCTTTACAGAATGTGAAGCCCATATGGGCTAGGCTTTTTATATATGTATTCACTATTATATCTCCAGTATCTGGAACAGTGCCTGTCACCGAGTACACACTCAACTAAGTATCTGTTGAACAAACTAATAAGAAAAGTTAACTGATTTGTTCACAAGTGATTTTCCTCCTTAAAGGATGGAAGGAAATGGAAACCCATCTAGTATGTGGCCTTCCCACAAAATGAGGATTGTCGTTATGCACCATCATTAGTCAGTTGAGATGTGGAGGGCCTTTTTCATTCTCAATAAGACTCTCAATCAGTATTGGAGAAGGAGCACACCATAGACTATATTTTAAAGTACACTCACACACAAAGACACACACAGAACATTTGTAATAGGAAGATATCCTTCACCAAGTATGTGGTTCCCAGATGCCACAAAAACCTAGCCAGAAAGAGCATGGCTCTTCAATGGTCAGGCTATTTCAAGAATTTTGTAACTCACATGCAGGAATATTACCTGGAATATTATCAGAGAACCAATGTTTAGTGCTTGCTCTTGATTTTAGCTGAAATAATTTCTCTGTCAAATGATGAGTGGACTGGAAAAAAAATGCAAAAACAAGGTCAGGCTCACCTTTAAGATGATAGAAACTGCTGTGAATATGAAAAAAACATTTTCTAGTCTGAGCTTCATTTTAGTGGTATTAAAATTAGAATATATTAATCATAAGGAAAAACCTGAGTCAATACCTGACAGAGAAATTTTGAGAGAAATCATTGAATAGAAGATCTGTTGATGATATAAAGGTTATGCATATGTCTGCAGAAATACTTCCTAGCAATAATAATGAAGTTGAGAATGGATGAATGAATGAATGAATGAATGAATGAATATGTGAGGGCAGGAGTTACCTTTCTTGATGATTCTAGGGTGTCATGTCTGATGCTGCTTCTCCTCCTATACTCTATTCAGACATGTAGTTAGTTACTTGAATGACTTCCCTAAAAGAAGCCTTTTTTCAAAAAAATAATACCAATCAGCATTGAATGCTTTGTAGTTTGCATATCTCTGTTTTGATTTCATGTGAGGTACATAGTAACTCAATGAAGCAGGCCAACTATTACTCATTAATTACTCAAGTATTACTCAATGGTCCTCTTGAATCAAATGACGTTCAGAAGATTCATTTGATTCAGCTCAACTCAGAATGTTGTTAACTAACAAGTGTCAGAGACAGGACCTGAACTGGCCTTAATTTTGTTTAGGGATTATTGTTAGCTGCTGTTGGACAGTTGAGTGAAGGGGGTAAAAAGACTATATGCCCTGTGCTTTATGGGCAGGGCTATTCCAAGCCACAGCCTCAAGCAGTTCATCAACTCTTCAACCAAGCAGCCTCAAAACCCACCAATTCTATGCCAGAAAGCATTTCATAATGGGATTAGGTTCAAGGCTGATATTTAAAAGAAAATCACTGTAATTAGTTATATTAATTTGCGAAGGCTGACATAACAGATGCCACAAGCTGGGTGGCTTGAACACTTTATCATAATTTTGGAGGCTAGAAGCACAATATCAAGGTATGGGCAGGTTGGTTTCTCCTGAGAGATTGCAGATGATGTCCTCACACGGTCTTTCCCACATGCCTGTGCGTGTCTGTGTCCTAAATCCCCTCTTCATATAAGGACATTAGTCATCCTGGATGAAGGTCCACCCATATGACCTCATTTAACAAAGGTAAAATTACTTCTTTAAAGGCCCTGTCTCCAAATACAGTCACATTCTGAGGTGCCTGGAATTAGGACTTTCACACATGATTTTGAGGGTGGAGAAAACTCAACTTATAACAGTTAGAATGACAGTATATTTTGATTTGCCAGGAGAGTCTTTTTTTGACACCTGTTGTCTCAGTGTAATTATCATCAATTTCCTGTCCTACTCAAAAGCTTTCCGATTGGTACGATAAATTACACAGTTATTTTGCCTATAGTCAAGATAATCTTTGAATCTTCTTCACAATCACCACTAAAAGCATAGTGTAGATGTACTATTTCTCAGTAACTCCTCCCCAGCCAGGTTTTCTTTCATTGTCAGATACCATTTCTTCCTTCAGTCATATTAAATTAAAATGCATATTGTTAAACACTAGACATATACGCAGTCTGGCAATATGCTCTCATTCTTTTTTTTTTTTTATTTTTTTATGTTTATTCTTGAGAGACAGAGGGAGACAGAGCACGAGTAGGGGAGGGGCAGAGAGCGAGGGAGATACAGAATCCAAAGCAGGCTCCAGGCTCTGAGCTGTCAGCACAGAGCCTGACGCTGGACTTGAATTCATGAATGGTGAGATCATGACCTGAACCAAAGTTGGACACTTAACTGACTGAGCCACCCAGGCACCCCAATATGCTCTCATTCTTTTTTTTTTTTTTTTTTTTAATTTTTTTTTCAATGTTTATTTATTTTTGGGACAGAGAGAGACAGAGCATGAACGGGGGAGGGACAGAGAGAGAGGGAGACACAGAATCGGAAACAGGCTCCAGGCTCTGAGCCATCAGCCCAGAGCCCGACGCGGGGCTCGAACTCACGGACCGCGAGATCGTGACCTGGCTGAAGTCGGACGCTTAACTGACTGCGCCACCCAGGCGCCCCAATATGCTCTCATTCTTAAAGGCATGTGGGAACTGAGACTGACAGAGAAAAGCAAGTTCCCTTCTCCAGGGTTATACACATTTAGAGGTGAGTATTGTGATGTTGAGTAATGCGGCTTGAGCAGGAGGATATGGAGATCCTTATCTCACAGAAAGGACTTCAGTCCCTTCCCCCCAGGAAAAGTAACTGACCAAGGTTGTCCTGCAGGGCCATGGGATGCCCTGCCTCCACCAGTTGGTGAATAATTTATTTTAAATAAATTTAGAGTCATTATTCCTCTAATTATAATACACTTTCATTTTGATGCATGTTATTGAGTGAGAGAGACAGAGAAGGACGTGGAGTTATAAATTACATTCAGTAGGTTGAACATAATATTGGTGTACCCACAGGAGTGTTTCCTAGACTAGAAACTCTTCATTATGTAAATCAGCACAGAAACATAAGGTTGAGAACTGCTGCTGCTCTTTAGAGCAAAGTTAATGTCCTTGAGAATGCTATCCCTTGGATTTGCTTCCCCCATGCTTTATTGCCCTGGAGGACTAACAGAAACATCTCCATTATCAGCCCCTTGTCATGGCAGTTTTTTTTACCCTTCCCCCATTTTGAGTCAAGGAAGGACTGGAAAACCTGTTCCTGCACACGCCCCCCTTAAGAACGCAGAAGTTCTCAGGGCTCCGGTGGCTTGCCGTGTTAGCAATCCATACATTCTACAGAGTGAAGTCAGGTACCAGTGAGAGTCTCCAGTACTTGTAAGGGACCCCAGATTTATTGCTGTGTGATTAAATGCATTTTATGTGCCAAGAGATTCCTCATCTCAATGTTCTCTACTGCTTCATCAAAGGTTTATAAAAGAAGTTGCTGAATGACATGGTGCGTGCACTATACTTCTAGATTCATCCTTAAAACTACTCCTCATTGTGCCCCTGCTCAACCCCAGTGCCTCCAATAATACCTGTTTCAGCAGGGGAGTGTCTGGAATCTGGCCTATGGTCAAGGCATTTAATATTCCGACTCAGGTTGCTCTTCTGTCTTCCATATGGCAAGTACTCGACAAATGTCTATTGGAGGAAGAAATACACTCTGTACTTGAGTGATAAAATAGCAATAACTAAATTTTGACTAATGTTTATAATATGTTAGGAGGTTTCTATGTTTCTTTGATACTTAAAAATAATCCCATGAGTCAGGTATTAGAATTATTCCTATAATAATGGAGAAACTGGTTAAGTGACTTGGTCCACATGATTTATTAACTTACTGTGTCAAAGCCAAGGTTCTAACTTGGCCAGACTGGCTGTGGAGTTCAGGCTCTTGAATCCCGCCTTGTAGTGAGTCTCTTGCTGATCAGCCAACTCTTCCATTACCACAGCAAGCCTTTGTGCAAGCCTGTCTCCCATCCAGGTGCACCCTTGCTGCTCATGCCACCTTGGCTAGCCCCAAGTGGCCCATCAAAACCCAACTTGATCCCCACCCTCCATGGAGACTCATGAGTCATCCAACATGCCACTAACTCTCTTTCTTCAGAACTCACTATGCTCATTTTCTGCACCAATATTTTTTTTTGGCTCCCAGCATATGCCAGATGGTAAAGTCTCTAGGATTGTTGCTTTGTATTATTTTTTAACTCAATGAATGTGTAATGAGTAAATAAATTATTACAATGAGGCCCTGAAGTCTCTTGGAACTCCATTTTGGCTTCTCGCTTACTAATACCTCAATGCTCTTTCTCACATACTTTTTGCTGTTCAAACAGGTCTATATTCAGATGAGTTGGTTTAAGACTAGAATGAGTTAGCTAAACCAGTGACAGTCATTGTCAGGGAGAGCCTGTTGTATTCAGTATGGGTTTTGCTTGCTGACTCCCAAACAAGATGAGCCAGGATGGAACCATTAGACAGAATGCTGCATTTTTCTCTGCTGTATGAACACAGGCCAGAATATAAATGGGCTTGGTTATGTTTTCTTCCACATAGGAGCTATATGCTAGCACTTCGATTTCTTTGCAGTATAACCTAGCAGAGACATCTGTGTCTATTTTGTAGGCTTTTGATGACTTAACTTGGGGAACAAATCTACTGAGGACAACTGTTCTTTTCATCACTGAGGATTGTTAGTGCTACAGTGTTTTTATCAAATAATGTAGCTTCTCAGTTTTGGCCACAACATCTGGAAAGGCATGCAGGCCTGGTCCTAGTCAAGAGAGAAAACGATCAAATTACCAGCCAATCTCAACACTCCTGAAGTTCAGAACAAGATAGCATGTATACTGGTACATTGCACTGGATCAGTCCATGCAGTCAACCTTAATGGGTGAAGGAGAGTACCTTTCCCCTTTGCCTCCTTCCCTCTGTCTTTTCTCCCCTAAGCCCTTCATTTCTTCACACCCCTTGTATTGAGCACAATCCAAAATAGAGTCCTCACAAAGTCTCCAGCTTTGAGTGTTGCTCTGAGTGCACCTCATTGAGAAGCTGTAGGTTCTTACAGTGTGCCTAGTAGAAAACTTTAAGCCTCTCTGATTCAGTTTTATGGATGAAACAAGCAGATATTTCCCCTCTTAATACAATTTCTCACAGCATCATTTTAATGCATTATTATATTAATAATAATCTGTATCTAATCTCCCTAAGACTCCACGTACCAGAAGGAAGATTGGTGATAGGAGAGAATGGGATGAGAGACAAGGTTGTCGTACCACAAAAAGATGATGATGGTGATGATGACAAAAGTAATATACTAAGCCAACTATTAAGGGCATTCTATGTAAAACATTTCATTTCTGTAACATAACCTCCACATTTTACACATGTGTGTGCACATATTAGGTGGAGAGTTAGAGTGTCAGTAACTTTTTGTGCCGGTCTTTTGCCACTTTGCTCTCAGATCCACTTTCTGTCTTCCCTAGCACTGATCTATATCACAAGGAACTATGTTTCAGGCTCTCTTGCTGACAGCTTCAATGCTACTAAGTTCAGCCCATGGAATATTCCAGAAGTGATTGAAAGGTGGGTGGGAGTAGCCTGGGTATCTCTCTACTCCTGCCTCAGTAGTATCCCTGGCATCTGCTCTGTGGCTCCAGCTTCCCTGGACAGTCCCTTGCCCTCGGGTGCCAGCTTCTGCCAGGCTCCTGCAACACTTAGTGCTCCTTTTGTCCCTCCAGGCATAGGAAACATCATGGTTTCTTCTATCTTGCTATTGTTATCCTCTCTGTCCCCTTTGTTCACTGGCTTCTAAACATTACCATTACCTGAGTCATAAATTCCCTATATTGAATCTCTTTGGATTAAAATACCTAAAGTGGTTTTTGTTCTTTCTTGGGCTCTGATTCCCTGGCACCAGGTCACATAGCTAGAATATTGCAAAGCCAGAATTCTAATCCATGCACATCTAACTTCAGACCTGGATTCTTAGCCACTATTACTTATGTTCTGGAAATTAAATTTAAAAATTGGTAAAATAACATTTAATTTTATGCCTATATTTGTGAATTTTACTATTAAATATCATCTTGATTTGGTGAAGTTTGGTTGTAGCTAAAACCTAAAGCCATGAGGCACGGTGTTGAGTCATCTTCTGCATCATAGAAAATGCACAGTTGCTCTCGTAAATTGTGTAGATTAAAGTTTTGCTACTTAAAGTGTGGCCTGGAGTTCCAGCAGGATTAATATCACCTGGGATATTTTCTAGAACTGCAGAACCCCTGGTCACATCACAAACTATTTTAACAAGATCTCTAGGTGATTTGTACACACAGTAAAGTTTGAGGCACACTGTGCTAAAATAATATGATTTGAGTAAAGAATAAAGCAAAAGCATCCTTAAAATTGAAAGGAAAACACCATCCAAAAGCTTGTTTGTGAGTTCCTGGTTTCCCAAATTTAACAGCCACCGTGTTTCAGCCTTTTCCTCTGCTTACAAATGGGTGATGTTCAAAATCCTGTTTGTTGGTACAATTGTAGAATTCATTTCCTCACAAAAATTATGTTCTGGATCTTGATTAGGTTTACAGGCTAGCCCATTAGAACTTAGGCTAAATTATGATGTGATGAGCACCAGATTAATTTCAAAGTAGAAGAAAAATGCCTCTTCTCTTTTCTCAGATACGAAGCTGGTGAGAGGCACTTTGTTGTTGTTTTTACATTCTCAGAGTTACACTGACATGATGCTGCTTCACTTGGAGAAACTCTCTCCCACTGTATCACCCCTTTCCTGAGGATCAGCCCACTGTGGACCCTTTCCCAGGACCACCATGTCCCCCAAGTACTCCAAAATGAGCTAACACCATGCCACTTTCATCAAACCCTGCATTTCTCAGCATTGGTCATTTTTGCAAAGAGTTATGGAAGTTAGTGAATTTTAATTCAAACTGATGAATGGTTAGTTAATCATTTAAACCCTCAGAAGACTTCAATTTGTAACAAGACGGTTCTGGGCTCAATGAAATCTTTAATTTGTGGAGTTTCACCTAGTATAAAAAAAGGAATGAGAAACAAGTTCATCAGCGGGGAAGCGACCTGGTGAGGAGGCCAGCTATTCCTGGGGGGCCTACACTGGAGCCCACTCCAGTTTGCTCTCCTCGATGATCACCGCTTCTTTCCTTCAAACAGCTGTCACGTCATTGCCACTCTGTCTTTTTGCAGAGGTTCCATTGGAATAGAGCAAAAATTCCTGTTTGAATATGTGCTTTGCTTATAATCAGGATTACCTGTAATATAAAAATTGATTGGTTCCCAACTATATTAATTGTCACTCCTACATGACAAATTACCCCAAATCGAGTGGTTTTAAAAAACATTTATTTTCTCACAGATTTTGTGAATTATCTGGATGGATCAGACTCAGAGTCTCTCGTGAAGTTGCAATGTCACTGGCAGAGACAACAGTCAATTCAGTACTTCACCCTAATCTGTTGGCATGTCTCAGTTCCCCACCACATGGGCTTCTCCAGAGGCTGCCTGGGTGTCCTCACACATGGTATCTGGTTTCCACTCTCCAAGGCTGCTGTGTGACATGCTGCCCTTAAAAGCACAGATTCAAGAGGGGGAAAGTATGAGAGAGTGCTACCACCCAGGAAGCCCAGGTCTTTAATAACCTAGTCTTAGAAGTGACATCACATCCATAGTGTTCTTCTTTCTAGAAGCAAGTTGCTAAGTCCAGCCTACACTCAAGGGGAAGTGAATTAAGCTCCACCTTTGAAGGAGAGGAATATCAAAAAAATGTGTGGGGACGTATTTCTAAAAACAAGATGCCTACATAATAAGTTGGTGGGGTGACACCAGAACTTTCTGTCAGACTTCAATTCTTTTGTGTTTCTGCCCCGGGGTATGTCACTATTTGAAGAGGGCACTAACATAGGAGTCTGGAGACCTGTTGTTAGTCCCAGATCCTATATTTACTGGCAATGTGGTCCCAAGAATTACCTGAATGTTTTTTGAAACTGGGCGGAGATGTTGCTTTTATTTTCCTTTCTGGAAATTGGGAATATTGATGCTTATTCTACCTAAATATCAGGAATAGTGTGATGCTGTGATGAGACAATGGGTTTGAAAATACTTTGGAATATGCCAGGCTAGCATTCTGCTGAGGCTGGTTTGTTCCATCTACTCTCCTTCTTGATCCTATCTACCTCTTAGTAAATTCTGTTTTCTCTTTTGGTTTAGTGGTTGTTCCTTTTAGATTCAACAAATAAAACTTCTCCATCCCTCTGTTGTGTTTCTTATTTTCAAAGATTAGTTTTTAGAGAAATTTTAGGTCAAAGCAAAATTGAGAGGAAGGTACAGAGATTTCCCATATATGCCCTGCCTCCACACATGCATAACATCAGAATGGTGCCTAAATTTTGTTATCAAGGATGAACCTATGCTGATGTATCATCATCACCCAAAGTTCATAGTGTACCTGAGGCTTTACTGTTGGTCTGTACACTATGTGGGTTTGGACAAATGTATACTGCGTGTATCCACCATTGTAACATCATACAGAGTATTTCACTGCCCTAAAAATTCTCTGTGCTCTGTCTATTCTTTCCGACTCTCCCAATGACTGATGTTTCTATTGTCCCCATTGTTCTGTCCCACTGTTTTTAGTCTCCACAATTGGAGATTAATCTCCACAATCTCTTAATCTCCACAATTTCGTCTACAAGCTCTTTGGCTATTAAAAATCCAACTAAGGAATGTATTTATGAATCTAATGCCATTTTCACAGGTAGTCTCTGGGATTATTTATTCCTTAGCCTCTGACACAATTCTCTTGACTTTGTATTTTCCATATTGAAAAAGCCACATCAAGCCCTTATTCTCTTTGACAACTTAATGTTCTTTTCATAGTCCATATTAGATGGAGACTAATAATTACGCCCTTCACCTATCATCCAACTGCCCTTTGAAGATTGGTCCTCTAGACTTACCAGGTTCTATGGTTAGAAAGTTATCTCATTCTTATTGGCTGAACTTGGCTTATTCTTCTTGATCCTTTGTCAGTACATGTCTTCTCAAATAATTGTACGCTTCCTATGTTCTTTTCTGCTCACTTATCTTACTAGGCATCTGTATACCTACATGATGAAGCAGAAAGGGTATGGCAATGGATAGATAGACCAGATACTTAAATCCTGGTCATTTACTAACTGTGACTTTAACCAGTATTCCCATCGGTAAAAGGGAGTTCATAGTTTCTTTCTTGGAGTGTCTTTGTGAAAATTTAATGATTTAAAACCTCCAGTTTCCTCCTCTTTGTATGTTTCAGGTGTGGCAAGTAGGACTGGTCTGAATCAGAATTAGCAGGAGGGCTTTTAAAATGGGCATGTTTGAAACTTCTCCTAGGAAACGCTTTGGGAACAGAGTTGGAGAGTGTGCATTTTGTGCTCCTTTGGTTATTCTCAGGGACAGTAAAGTTTGAAAATTATTGCTCCTTGGGAAATGACCTGGGCTCATGGGTCCTGGTAAACAGATTCATATAAAAGTACCCTTTTTATTTTATGGGTTGAATGGTCCCAGTCAATAAAGAACAAGCTCATCACAATATAAGCCATTTTACTGACTAAAGAGAGATAATACACTTGGAAGAATGGGATGTATTACTCCCCAAAGAGCTACCTTTCCTGTCCAAAGTAGAAGTTTACCAAAGTACATAGATTTCTTTCTTTCTGATTATACTCTGTCCTCTCTTTCCACTTCTTCTAAGGAGTTATCTACCTAAATATATCCTTTACTTTTCGATACTTTTGCTTTCAGGGAATTTGTGACCTCGTTTACCACCTTAGCTCCAAGTACATTATGTACATTTTTATTGACTTTGGACCTGCAGAACTCTTTCTATTTATCATAGACCTAAAAGCAGCTTCTCAACTTCCTTGCTGTCACCAGTATTATAAGAAAATGCAGACTGCTGTAATTGGGTCCATCTTTCAAAAACTCTTTCTTTCTCTGTTCACATATTGCTGCTTCTAAGCAGGCTGAAGCACCACCTTACGGAAGTGGATGGCAAGAGGTAGACTTTACAAGGAAAATTCAAGGCTCAGAAAAGATGAGCAGGTTTTTTTTCCTCAGAATCTATCAAGCTACCCACCACCACTATCTCTAGGCTCAAAACGCCATTGCCTATTTCCTCTGTGCTAAGCAGATGAACAAGATGTGTTTGAACCTTGACATTTAGGGAGGACTTGGATCAGGAAAGGGACATTCCAGAGGGAGGAACAAAGTACCCATGCATTTGTGGCAGGATTTTTTTTTCTACAAGAGGATATAGCAACTGCTGAGCCTAGCAGCATAATGAAATGTTTTATAGATGACATGAGTAGAGAATAAGGAGGGAATAGAGTTTTTAGGTCATATTATAAAGATACTTGAATGGTTGGGTAAAGCATTTATAATTTTACTCATCAGGTACTCACATGGTAGTAAAAAGATAAATCAAGGGTCTTTTATGACAATAAACTGGAAAGAGGACAATGGATTTATAGTCAGTAGAAGTGTGTTCTAGGTCTAATGTTAGCAGTTAATAGTCTTGTGTCCTTGGGCATGTTATTTAATCCTTTAATTTCCTCAAATGAGGAATAGTGGCAATGCTTTATTCACGAGCTATTTAAAGGATTAAATGAAACAATGTGAAGACTGCTTTGTATACTCTAAAATAATACTATATTCCTATATATGGAAAAAATGCAAAACATTCAATTCCTTTATCACTAAGTGATGAGTCAGTCAGTCCCCTGACTCTCTCCCATCCTATTCCCTTGCCCTTGAGAAAGAACATCTTCTCATAACTTGCTGGGACTTCACCTGCCTAGGTCCATCCCTTTCTGGATCCTTCTTCTATGTTTTAAGTCACTACTTTTGCTTCATTTCCTCTTTCTCCCTATGTAGTCCTACCTAATTTTTTTCAGGGGAAAAAGTCATCTCTGCCAGCATGTCTGCAAGACTTCACCTAGGTGGCTTCTCTAAATTCTTCATTCTGATCGGTGTGGGGCAGCCCTTGAATATTAAGTGTCAGGGAACAAAAACACAATGAGGACAATCTGATCAATACTACCCCTTGTTGAGTAAAGATCTTTCATTCTTCACCATATCAAATTTGAAGTCAACTACAACTGAAAGCAGGGGAAGACATCAGACCAAAGATTAGGTCAGTAATCAAAGAGAATTGTGGATCTGGTGCCATCAGAATTGTGGTGATAGCAGAAGACCTAGAGGGCAGACAAGCCCACCCTGGAAGGCCCACGAGGCTGAGGGCCAAGAACTAAAAACAAAGAGACATTGTAGAACAAGAAGCCCTGAGGAAGAGGGTCAGGAAGAAGGAGAGGATACTGGTTATTACTTAATTGTTTCAAGAAGGAAGTAGGACCAACATGTCTTCCTCTTCTTATTTGTCCCTTGGGGGCCAATAATTTGTATATCTAGGGATGCAATAGGAATTGGTAACTAAAAGAAACTATTAATAATGGCATTTTAAAGTTGATTAGCATTTCCCCCAAATTGTTTTGATTTTAAAACATTTTTTTTCCACGTTTATTTATTTTTGGGACAGAGAGAGACAGAGCATGAACGGGGGAGGGGCAGAGAGAGGGAGACACAGAATCAGAAACAGGCTCCAGGCTCTGAGCCATCAGCCCAGAGCCCGATGCGGGGCTCGAACTCACGGACCGCGAGATCGTGACCTGGCTGAAGTCGGACGCTTAACCGACTGCGCCACCCAGGCGCCCTTAAAACATTTTTGACTGAAGGCATCAAAACACATGTATTTTATCAATGCATTTGCACAACTACTTATCAAGTATATAGGAGGAGGGTGAGTGTGGAGGTGGTATCACTCTGAATCTGCCTCTAACTTTGTAAGGGAAGTAAATAAATTTAGAGTTGTCAATTTGTCACGTAGAGCCTGCATTAGTTTCCCAGACTGCCCTAATAAACTGGATGGCTTCAGACAACAGGAATTTATTCTCTCTCAGTGCTGGAGGCTAAAAGTCTGAAATCAAGGTGCCTGTGGGGACATATTCCCTCTGAAGGCTCTAGGGAAGAATCCTTTCTTATTCCTTTCCAGCCTCTAGTAGTTGTTAGTAATCCTTGATGTTCCTTGGCTTGAAACTGCATTGCTCCAAACTCTGCTTCTATTGTTATATAGCCCTCTTCCCCCTGTGTCTTCCCACACAATCTTCTTATAAGGATTCCAGCCCTTGGATGTCAGCCATGTGGGGCTTAGTCTAATCCAGTTTGACTTCATCTCATCTCAACTAATTTCATCTGCAAACACCATGCTTCCAAAAAGGTCACACCAAAAAGGTTCTAGGCAGACATGAATTTTGAGAGATGCTATTCAACATAGTGCATAGCTTTTTATCTGCCGTATGTCCCTTAAATATACACAATGTAATGTCTAGAGCTGGCCATATTGAGGCAAACCTGATGAATCCACTTAATGCTTCTTTCTACAGAAGATTCAGTTCCCACAGATTTGGCTGTTGAAACTCATAATGGACTGGAATTTTGTGTACTTGAGATATTGCATAAAAACATAGATATATTTTTTTTCTAAGAATGTTTTTTCTGGTTGTGTGTCAGTGGGGTAAGTACTGATTATAGACATAATTCTAAAATTTTTGTGCCCTTTAGATGCCCATAGTAGATGTGTGTGATCATGAATCTTAGTGACAGTTATTTCGTAGATTTGCACCATGCTATAGCTGCTGTGAGATCCTGCCAAGTTATTATTCTATACATACTAGAACTAACCAGAAATAATATAAATCAAGTTCTGATCTTTCATGTGCATCAAATTTAAATTTAAATAACAGATGGCTTCAAATAGTTTTCTGAGATCAGGCCTACAAGAATAATTAGAAAGAATAATCTGGTTAATACTGATAAGATTTTTGAAATGTAAATGGACTGTTTTTAAATGAGAAGGAATTCATTAAAAAAACTCTCAACACGTGAAATAATAGATCTTAGAAAGTTTTAGCAGGTCATAAATCTGTAAAGAAGAATTACAGTTAATTTTTTTTTAAATGATTTTGCTCATTGACTAGGGGAGGGAAAAAAAGTTGATTAACATTTCCTTTTGAATCATCACTAAGGAGAAAACAATAGGAAAGAATGTAGGCTCTCTCTGAGACTGTTTCAGTTTTTTAAATGGGAAAAAATACTGCCTGCATTGTACAGTGATTACTGGTTGGAGGGGTCATGTGAAACAGCATTATACAAAGAGAAGTTGAACGTTTGCAGAATTAGATGTATACAAAGAAATTGAGTGATTGATGAACATGAGGATATAGCAAGACTAGAGGAAAATATTGAACATTATGAAAAATGGCAAAGGACTTTCTATACTGTCAACTCTGTTCTCACATTGGTACCAGTTATGCCATTCCAAATTCTGTATGTATTCTGAGAGATATTCTACTGGCATATCATACTCAACATATAGGTGATGCAACTTCTTATCTTCCTTCCGGTGGCTGTTTTGTTTCATGTTAGCTCGTTACTTTTCATGACAACAATTTAGCCAGGGTTGAAATCATAGGGGATCTTGAAAGCTTCCATCTTTGCTTACTAAAAATAATCTTTAATTGACATTTCCTCTCTACCATTCCTTTCTAATTCACTTACCTATTCCCTTTCTGTCCATCTCCACTTTGAATCCCGTTTTTAGATCTATTGCCTATATTCAGGACATCATTTTTTCTGCTTTCCTTTTCATTCAGCATACCAGATGAAACCTCCAAAGCCCGGTTCTGACTTTGTCATGTGATTACTTAAATATATTCAATTTCTTGATAAAATTGCTTAGTTTTCTGCTTTTTAAGCTGCTAGGGATTGCTTTTCCATATCCTGTGTTCAAACTAAAGCATACTACCTGTCATTCTATGAATTAAAACTATGCATTACTGCTTTTATATTGATTCACACCATTTACTCTGAAATAATGTCCTTCTTACTCTTACACGGTACATACTCAGCAATATTAAGGTGAAAAAATAGCTATTTCTGTAATTAGGTAACACTGAGCTATCATATTGTCATTTAGCCAAAGTTAACCACTTATGTGATTCTGACCCTGTAGTCAAAACCAATCATGCTTTATCTATCTAGCAGCAAAACAAACACCTGTATAGGGTCAATCCCTTTGAGGATCTCAGTAGAAGGCAGGGTGGGAAGCTACTCTCTGTTTTAGTAGCTAGCAGAGCACAAAACACGCCCTTGATGTTTATTCTCATGAAACTTCTTTACGTTTCTGTGTTTTGCCGAGGCTAACTCTCTGGCTCTCTTCTCAATTCTACAATTCTGTATCCTTTTCTGCTTGTTTGTCAGATTGTGTTTCATCAAATATAATGAATAAGGTCTAAGTAGCAGAATCAGAGAAGGATCTTAATAGGTATGGCATTTGATTTGGGCTGTGAAGGCTTAACATATCCTTGAAGGAATAGACATAACTTTATTAATCATACATTAATATAATTATTTTGAGGTAAGAGTTATCAAACAGTTAATTGTATGCTAAGACTTCCATTAATTTTCTTTTTAAATTTCAAAGTAACTCTTTAATGATAATATATAGTAGGCACTGTTAGTTACCTATCATCTATTCATTTTGACATCTTTCTTGCTAAGAGAACCCTGATTTTGTCGGGGAAAGCAATATACTTAACAAAAAATCTTTGGTCTTTCAGTTTCCCATGGAACAAGGTATAATCATCTTTCTTAGTTTTGGCCAATGGACCTAAGTGATAGTCTCTGGGGAACAATGTCCTTCTGAATAAAATTGTAAAGTCTTACAAAGGGAAAGATTCTGCACCCTTTCCTTTTTGTTTCTGCCTCAAACTCAGAAGCAATGCTCAGTCGTAAAGGAGTGATCTTAAAACCAAGGAGTTACATACTGAGAATAGTGAAAAATGTCTGTTCAGTTCCTTTGCCCATTTTTAATTAGGTTGTTCAATTTGTTTGTTTGTTTTGTTTTGTTTTGTTTTGTGGGTTTGTTTGTTTGTTTTTTGTTTGTTTTGCTATTGAGTTGCATGGGTTTTTTTTTTATATATATTTTGGATATTAACCCCCTATTGGATCTATAGTTTGCAAATATTTTCTCCCATTCCACAGGTCGCTCTTTTAATTTTGTCAATGATTTCCTTTGCTGTGAAGAAGCTTTTGAGTTTGATATAGTCACATTTATTTATTTTTGCTATAGACATTTTTCCAGGGAAAACAGGTAAGTGGCCAACAGGTACATGAAAAGGTGTTTAACATCAGGAATCATGAGGCAAATGCAAATCCAAACCACAATGATATATCATCTCGCATCTCTTAGGATGCTTTCTATCAAAAAGATAAGAGGTAACAAATGCTGGGGAAGAGAAAAGGGGACCCTTGTGCACTGCTGGTGGGAATGAAAACTGGCATTTTCACTATGGAAAACAGTATGGAAGATCTTCAAGAAATTAAAAGTAAAACTTCCATATGATCTAGTAATCCCACTTCTGGATATATAATCCATCCACAGAAAATTAAAACATTATTTTGAAGAGATATCTTTATTCTTATGTTCATTGAAGCGTTATACACAGTAGCCAAGGTACAGAAACAGCCTAAATGTCCATCAGTGGATGAATAGATAAAAGATGATGTGGTATATAATAGAATATTATTTAGCCTTAAAGGATATCATGTTATCCATGGATGAAACTGGAGAGCATTTTGCTAAGTGAAGTAGGCCAAACAGAGAAAAACAAAAACAAATGTTGCATGGTATCACTTAGAAGTGGAAACTTAAAAAACAAAACAAAACAAAACAAAAAAAGTTGAACTCATAGGAACAGAGAATAGAATGGTGGTTGCCAGGGTCTAGAGGAGTGAGGGAAGCTGGGAGAGGCTGGTAAAAGGTTACAGACTTTCAACTGTGAGGTGAATAAGGTCTGTGGATCTCATATATAACAGTGACTATAGATGATAATGCCATATTCTGTATGACATAATACTTTATTGAGATTTGCTTAAGAGGGGTGCCTGGGTGGCTCAGTCGGTTAAGCGTCTGACTTCGGCTCAGGTTATGATCTCGTGGTCCTTGGGTTCGAGCCCCGTGTTGGGCTCTGGGCTGACAGCTCAGAGCCTGGAGCCTGTTTCAGATTCTGTGTCTCCCTCTTTCTCTGACCCTTCCCTGTTCATGCTCTCTTTCTGTCTCAAAAATAAATAAATGTTAAAAAATTTTTTCTTAATTTGCTTAAGAAAGTATAACTATTGTTCACACACACACACATACACATGCACACACACACACACACACAGATATACAGATGGCAAACAGATATGAAAAGAATCCACATCATAGTCATCAGGGAAATGGAAATTAAATCAACAATGAGATACCACTACGTGCCTATTAGAATGACCAAAATCTAGCACTCTGACAACACCGAGTGTTGAACGTGCAGCCATGGGGACTCTAACACACCAGGTGGCAATGCAAGATGGCACAGCCACTTTGGAAGACAGTTTGGCAATTTCTTCCAAATTGTATGTACTATTACCATACAATACAGCATTTGTGCCCTTCAGCATTTACCCAAAGGAACTAACACTTACGTCCGCACAAAAACCTCACACAAATGTTATTACCAGCTTGATTTATAATTGGCCAAACTCAGAAAAAACTGAGATGTCCCTCAGCAGCTGAATGAATAAACATTGGTGTCTACGTGGAACCACAGTACCAGCCTTGAGCTGCCTGTGTCTGATTTATTACAATATGGGGAAAATAAGAGACTTAATCACATAGGGATTAATTTAGGAATCTGGCCACATGGAGCCAAATGCAATTCTAATACTAGAAAACTGAGCTTCAGTACTTTACTTGAATGTTCTAGTTTATAATGGGGTTGTCAAGATTTGAACCCATGTATATTGCCTGCAAGGTCTGTGTACTTAACCAACACTAACTTAGTTTTTTTTCAAATCAGACACATTAATTATTTTTCAAAGTGCAATTCTCAGCCATTTTAGCCATTCTGAAAAAAAAAAAAAAAAAAGAGCTTCTTAGAAGGCATTTTTTTTCCCTTCCAGAAATAATGTTTATTTTGAATATTCAATTTAAATTTTTTTCTGGGAATACTAAGAATTCCATTAGGTTCTGAGTTTTCTATTACCAGGTGTAACTGTAAAACCATGAACTCTTTTAAACCAACCTACTGGAATTCAAAAAATCAAAGGAGTGTGTTTATTCAAAGTAGTCACCTTCAGAGGCTACAGTCTTACTTCTGCAATGTGCCCTCCTACTTCTCAAAACCCCTGGGCAATCCTGTTTGAGAAGTGACAATCCAGTCAGTCTGCAAGCCTCACAGAAATTAGTTTTATGGCTTCATTTTTAAAATGAAAATCAAATAAATGACCATCTGCCTTGGATACAAATTTGATTCCAAATTGCTTTGGGAGGTTTTAAAAATCAAATCATCAACAAAATGATGAAGATTTATTACACTTTGACATAAAAAACACAACAGAGCTGGCCTCACAGCCCAGCACTTACCCTAACACTTGTGCTTTCGCCACAAGTACCTTTGTTGACTTCACCCTCCTGCCTGTAGAACTCCACCCAGGGGGCTTCTGAGTACCTCAGTCAGTTAAGCATCTGACTCTTGATTTCTGTTCAGGTCATGATCTCATGGTTCATGGGTTCAGGTGGGGAGTTCAAGCCCCCTGTAGGGCTTTGTGCTGTCAGGTCAGAGCCTGCCTGGGGTTCTCTCTTTCTGCCTTTCTCTCTCTCAAAATAATTAAATAAACATTAAAAAACCTTTCTAAAAAACAAAAAAACAAAAACAAACAAACAAAAACAACGAGCTCCACCCAGGCTCTTTCCTCTTCCCAAATTTCCTTACCACCATCCAGTGCTCAGAGTATCATCCACACCATTCTGGACACAGCTCCTCTGAACCTCCTGGAGAAGATATTTCCAATTCTTCTCTCTTTCCTACTTGGATTCCATCATCTATACTTTCCTAGTACCTTATTTGTGTATTTTGCAGGTGTTAAAGTTACTTATGTGCATGTTGTTTCTCCTACTTGCTTGTAAGCTCCCACCGGCATCATAGAGTCACAATCAGAGGCGAAGAGGCCTGGGATAATGCTCTTGTCTGGTCCTTAATATTACAAAAGAGGAAGTGGAGGCTAGAAGAGATTAAGGGACTTGCCCAGGTTTTCAAAGGTGGCAGGAATGAGGCCTCAATGGTAGGTTCCTCCAGTTTCAGTGTAATTTTGTCACCTGTTGCTCTGCATTCCATACGGAGCCAAGCACAGTGATGCATCCAGAGGAGACACTCAAAGATTATTAAATTTGATTTTTAAAAATCAAGTTAGTGATCAGCAAAATTTAAAATGTTTAACAACACTAAGTTTTGGGGGAGTGTGGAGCAATGAGAATTTTATACCCTCATAGGTAGGATGAATGTTGGTGCAAACATTTAGGAGAAAACTTAATAATAAACAGTACAGATGAAGATGTCAATTTGCCATAATATAGAAAATCTATCCCTAGGAAATAAGCTGGACAAACCCTCCGATGTGCACAAAGGTGATAGACATAAACATATTTATAGGTAAAGTGTTTGTGGTAGCAAAATATTGGATATCACCTAAATATGCATCAGTAGGAAATAGGATAAATCGTTGAGCTTTGTTTTTTTTTTTTAATGTAATGCCCTACGGTGTGAATATTGATGAAGTAGAATTCATATTACTGTGGGTAAATAACATAATACTGAGTGAAAACAGAAGGTTGCTAAAGAATACTTTGAGCACAATATCATATATGTATATATGTATATCTGAAAAAAGACATTGCCATATATTACTTAGTACAACATATATAGAGAGGGAAGGATAAATATATGCATGGGGATAAGTATGTGCCAAAGCACTGGCACTCATTTATTTTAAAGCTTTGTGATTGGTGCATGCATGTCCATTTTATTATTCTTTATACTTTTTGCTATATGTTAAGTATTTAATAATAAGGCTTAAAGTGAATTTGAAAAAAAAAAAAGCCTAATCCATTAATTTAGAGGACAATTCCAAAGTGAAATATCCTAGATACTAGCTCTGAGCAATGTCAGAATAAATGAAAAAAACTGTATAGTCACTGAGATGACTGTTTGGAAGGTAATGCGTGTTACTTAGATTCATATAATTTTAAATGTTTGATAAAATAATCTACCCTATTCTGTTGTAACGATGTTTGTTTTATGGCCAGTTAACTTTGAATGAAATAACTGCCTTAACAAAATATGGCCAGAGAAATATAGCAATATGCACGAGAACCTCAAAAGCAGAAGAGGCATATTTATAGTATCAACTTGTGAATCCTGGATCCTACATGCAAAAATAGTAAGCAAATACTTTATCCTTCACTTTCTGTATCATTTTTTGTAACTGTTGTTGGCCTCCCACATAGTGCCCGGCCCTAGAATATTACAGAGGCACGGGAGATGATTTATTGAGTGTATTTTTTTTTTTTTTTTGCGTTGGTTTTAAATTCTCTAGTAACTGAAAGTATTATATGCTTTTAAGGTAAAAGACGGTTTAAAGAACATCTATTTGCTATGTTTGGTTCACAAATGGAGACACCTAGGTATTAAAAGTTATATTTCTGGGGGCGCCTGGGTGGCGCAGTCGGTTAAGCGTCCGACTTCAGCCAGGTCACGATCTCGCGGTCCGTGAGTTCGAGCCCCGCGTAGGGCTCTGGGCTGATGGCTCGGAGCCTGGAGCCTGTTTCCGATTCTGTGTCTCCCTCTCTCTCTGCCCCTCGCCCGTTCATGCTCTGTCTCTCTCTGTCCCAAAAATAAATAAACATTGAAAAAAAAATTTTTTTTTTTAAAATAAAAAAAATAAAAGTTATATTTCTCTCCCAAGGTCACAAAGAGACTCAGGAAAAGAAAGAACAGACAAAAATTGACATGCTTTTTTCCACTTCATTGTATGAGCTGACCATTCAATAGTCATTAGTGATGGAATTCGAACTCTTCTCCTCTCCCTAACTAGTTGCACTGGGATCCTGTCCGGGGCAGATCCTTTACTTAAAGTGGAGAAGGGGAAGTCATAGGAATCTACTCAAAAGAAATGAAAACGTGTCTAGAAATAGATTGTATGTGGGACGTCTGTGTGGCTCAGTCAGTTAACTGTCTGACTTTGGCTCAGGTCATGTTCTCACAGTTTGTGGATTCGAGCCCTGCATCGGGCTCTGTGCTGACAGCTCAGAGCCTGGAGCCTACTTCAGACTCTGTGTCTCCTTCTCTTTCTGTCCCTCCCCTGCTTGCACTCTATCTCTCAACAATAGATAAATGTAAAAAAAAAAAAAAAAAAAAAAAAAAAAAAAAAAAAAAAAAAAAAAAAGACTTGTATGCAAACGCTTACAGTAGCATTATATGGAAGTCAAAAAGTGGAAACAACTCAAATGTCAGTCAACTAGGGGATAGAACAATAAAATGCAATATATTGATAGAAATGAATACCATTTAGCAGTAAAAAGGAAGTAAGTACTGATGCATGATATCATAGAGCTGAACCTCCACCTTATGTGATATGAAAAAGCCAGACACAAAAGGCTAATATTGTATAAGTCAATTTATATGAACTATCCAGAACAGTCAAATCTACAGAGACAGAAAATAGGCTAGTGGTTGCCTGGGGCTGAGAGTGTGAAGGGTAATGACTACAAATGGGCATGAGAGATCTTTTAGGGATGATGAGAATTTTCTAATGTTGGATTTTGGCAATGGTTGTGCAATTCTGTAAATTTGCTAAAAGTCATTCAAGGTGCGCATAAATTATATTATGCAAATTACACCTCGATAAAGTTGTTTTAAAAAATGTGGAAGGAGCACACTTTCTCCTGAAAAAAAAATATTACTTAACTCCATTCACTCCACTCACTACCCTATTACCCCTCTCCACCCCCGCTAAAACTTATATTCTCAAGATTCAGGATGCCTTAAACTTTTGCCCCATTGGACACATTATTCTGCGACAAAAACTAACATTTCTTGAGATCTTTCCTACACCGTTGGCATTTCACTCGTTTTGTCTTTTATTCCTCATCACAACCTCATGAGATTGTCATAATGTCAGCCCTATTTCAAGGATGGGAAACTGAGCCATTTGTCAATGTCATACAGCTCACACAAAGTTGAGGAGAGACTTGAACTCTTGATTTCCAGAGCCTAGACTCTCAACCACAATGCCACTGCTTGCCACAATGCCATCCAGATGATCTATGAATGTTTGTTGGATGACAGAAAGGTGAGTTTATGTGGCTGCTTTCCTGAACTGGCTTTGCTCCAGCCAGTTGGCAGCTGTATTACGAACCCTTTCTGTCACAGTCTTGGTACATTTAGGAATATAATGCCTTATTATTTCCTGAAGTTTATTTCTAAAGGGAAATGATAAAGTAGTAGTATAAAAATGTTCAAGGTTTTTAGACTGAATTACTAAAGAATAAGCAGGTGATTGCCTTTCTCTTTTGGCCACCAGCCATTAGTCTTATGACTGGAAGGATCCATTTTCTCTAACACATCTTTAATTTACTATTGCGGGCTTACATGGGAGATTACTAGCCATGAGGTTTTTGTTTTGTTTGTTTTCCAAGAGACAATGACAGTGTATGCTGTCATGTTTTTTTGTTTGTTTCCTCAATTAAAAAAATATATATACATTTACCTGGGAGAACAAAATTTTATGGTGAAATGTCAGCAGGAGGTAGAAACTAGTTTTTAAATTAAACAATGATTTTGATGAGATAGAGTATAAACAAAGCAAATCGCTGGAATTGGATTAAGGGACTTAGGTTAATACCTGAAGACGGTTACCAGCACTTTGAGAAAGTTAACTTACCTTGTTGGTTAAATAAGAATAAGACTATGTGCCTTACAGTGCTATGGTGAATATCAGTGGTGTGTGAATGTGTGGATATACCTCTGTGCCGAGAGTGGATGCTCGGTTAGGGCCCGTTGAGTTTATCTATTTTTAATTATTAATGTATTTGCTGTGTTATATTGCTGTGTTATATGTGTAATGTGTTATATTTGACACATAATATTTTAAGTGTTTTGCTCCATACTGGTTCCTGGGGATACAGTGGCAGGCAAGAGAATCAAGAGTGTTTACCTTAAAAAAGTTTATATTTTAGGGGCGCCTGGGTGGCTCAGTCGGTTAAGCGTTGGATATCGGCTCAGGTCATGATCTCGCAGTTTGTGAGTTTGAGCCCCGCATAGGGCTCTGTGCTGACGGCCCAGAGCCCAGAGCCTGGAGCCTGCTCTAGATTCTGTGTCTCCTCCTTTCTCTGCCCCTCCCATGCTCGTGCTCGGTCTCTCTCTGGGTCTCAATAATAAATAAGCACTAAAAATTTTTTTTTAAGTTTATATTTTAGGGAGAAAGGTAAGTATGACCTCCAAAAAGAGAAGTATTATTGTGTTAACAGTTAAGAATCAAATAAGATAAAAACTGAAGAATTCTGTGTTTCTGCAAGGTTGAGGGAATGGCTATTTAAATAGCGTGGTTAGAGAGGTTCTCTCTGAGGAAATATTATTTGAAATATTATTTGAACACAGAACACAATTCTGAGAAGAAACCAGCAATGGAAATAGTCAGAGTGAAGAGCATTTCAGGAAGAAACATGTGCAAAGGCTCTGAGCAGGTAAAGAACTTCCGCTACGGGAGCTCAAAGATCACGGAGTCTGGCACATTGTAGGAACTAGAAAGGAGAGCTTGTCAGTACTTGATAAGCCATAAAAGGATTTGGAATTTTATTCTAAATAAAATTTAAAAACACTGAATTCTTTTAAGGAGTAGGATGATGCAATATATATTTCAAGAAATCCCGTCAGATTGGAAGGAGTAAGAGAAGAAAACAGGAGGGTAGATAGGAAGTTGTTTCAGTACTAAAGAGAAGAAGTAATAGGAATCGTTACTAATGCAATTCATTACAATGGATGGATAGAAGGGTTTGATTTATTTTGGGTGAAGTCTCAGCGGGGATTATTAAGGGTTGGACGAAAGTGGAAAGAAGAAAGGCAGAGTCAAGATCACATCAAGGTTACTGTGCCTGGGTTTCTGATGTGAGATAGGGGATGGAGCCATCCTAGTGATGGGGAGACTTAAGGGTAAAACAGAGTTCCCTTTTGGACCTGTCATGGTTGAGGTGTCTCTGAGACATCCCAATGGAGATGACTTGTACAGAGATGGAGAAGAAACTTGGAGTGCACGGACTTCTGAGCTGGAGTTATAGAATAGGAGTCATTACCATAAAAGTGGTAAAGTTGTGGGGCGCCTGGGTGGCGCAGTCGGTTAAGCGTCCGACTTCAGCCAGGTCACGATCTCGCGCTCCGTGAGTTCGAGCCCCGCGTCGGGCTCTGGGCTGATGGCTCAGAGCCTGGAGCCTGTTTCCAATTCTGTGTCTCCCTCTCTCTCTGCCCCTCCCCCGTTCATGCTCTGTCTCTCTCTGTCCCAAAAATAAATAAATGTTGAAAAAAAAAATTTAAAAAAAAAGTGGTAAAGTTGAATGGTTGTAGGTAATTAAGTGGGACTAGGTAAATAGCGCTAACAATAAACAATCAGAATCCTTGGATTCAGCTCCTTGGAGTATACCATCTTAATTAACTTATAATATCTACTATGTCTTGTGGCAACAGAGGACATCATATAAGTCCCCAATGGGTTTTACAGTATGTTGCATTTTAGGAGATGGGACAATCAAATGTATTATTTATGATTCTGTTCTTCTTTAAACTGGTCTGGACTAATGCTATATCGCTTTTAAAATGTTGAGAGATCCCTGGAATCACTTGATTTGGGCTTGCTTATGGATAGCAATGCTAAACTGCAGGATGTTGATTTTATACTAAATCCTATACATGCAGATCCTCAAGGTTATTATCATACTTACTGTTGGTTGAGGACCTGCTATGTGCAGTGCATTGTTAAAAGTACTAGGAAGGTAGAAATCACATCTCATCTCACTGAGTGAGTCTCATTGGGAGAAGACAGATAGGTGAGCAAGTAATTACTATGAAGTGTGGTAAGTGCCATATTCTGGGGGTGATATTAAGGAGAAGAAACTGGTTATCTTCTAAAGGTTAGAAAATATTTCATGGAAAACCTGATGTTTATGTTGAATCATGAAGGATGAATAGAGATTTCTAGGAAAACAAGATAGAGGGTATTCCATGAAAGAGGTATGTGCATGGCAGAAAAGGTGAAACAGAAATAGATCATGTGGCTAAATCGAATGTTGAGTGTAGTACTTAATAGAAGGCTCAGGACATATCAGGCACTCAATAAATATCTGTTGAATAAATAAATGGGTGAATGAGCCCCCAGATTTTACTCAGCCAATATTAGCCTCCAATGTCTAGGAAAAGGAAATAGGAAGATTCCTTGTGTATAGATTTTATATAGTGTTATGAGATACAAACTATGTAATTACATATGAAATTCCTAAAGACAATATAAATAGATATTTAATAGTGTGGTAAATGTGCATATGTTTGTGTGTTCAGGAGAGAGAGAGAGAGAGAGCAGGGAAAGAGAGAGAGAAAAAGGAAGGAATGGAAAATAAAAAATCACTTTAAAAAAGCATCTTGTGGGAAATGAGCACTAAAGGAACTTGCTCTAAGATGGCACTGGGCAGAACTTGTGAAGTGAAAACCATGAACTACTGAGTTCAGGAAGAGAAAAGCCTGCCTAAATATTGGTTTTAGCTGAAGGAGCCAGAAGCAGTAAGACTACAGTCAACGTATGTGTCAGGGAATCAAACTGAGAGCCTTTGTCTACCAAGGAGGAACAGGATACAGATTTACAGAGGAGCCAGGCCAGATTATGAGGACCTGAGGAAACAGGGAAGTCAACAGGAGAGTGGCCCATGGAACATGTCAAGAGTTAACCCAGTTTAATTATAGTGCCTGATTCAGGTTTGACTTTGAGGAGACAAGTCTTAGTTTTCTGAACTAGCCATTTTGGTGTCTGACAACTGAGCTCTTCCAGAAGTGGTGGACAAGGGGCAGCTCAGAAAAAAAAAAAAAAAAGCCTCTTTTCAAAAAGCAACGAAAGAAATAGGGATAAGTAAGGACACTGCTGAAGATGGAGTAGGGAGATTCTGCTAAAATTCATTTGCAAAAGGTAATTGGAAGTAGGAGTGACCAAGTTCAATGACAACAATGATTATGTTGGAAGAGGAAGGTAGAGAGGTGGTTATTCTTTAAGGACATCACATTTTTGTGGAAAATCATTCATGTGGTATGTTCTATGAGGTTCCAGTTAAATTTGTTTAGGATTGAAGGTGAAATTATTCCTTGTTTTCACTTCAAGAGAATTAATACCTAAAGCCCTCCTTGACCTTATAAATTGACAAAATGAATGCCATCGCTCAGTTTTCTAGTTGATTTTTGTACGAAGGTGGATAGTGTCACTGTTTAATTCCTGGAATTCTTATAATCAGAATTCTCTAGTCACAAATATTATTGTCTGTGGTTCCTTAACTTTGATTCTATTGTATCTCTTACAGGCAGTACATCAAAAGAATACTTCACAGCAGTATTCCTGAGATTCTATGACTTACTCAGATTCAGAAATTTCTGTAATATATCCAGGCTGATCAATTTATACACTTTCATAATTGTTTACTTAAAAGGAATGATTTTTCTTCTTTGCTTTGTATTAATCAAATGTCCCATGATGCCTCTGCAGCAATTACAGTTAGTTTGCAAGAAATTGGTATGCTCTTGAACACTACTGAACACTCAGATTACATAATAGATGGTTTATAAAATGTTAATAATGGCCCTCATATATTAGATATGCTAACCTAAACAGGAGGCATGTTTTAGATTATGTAGTTTGAATACATTGCTTTTAATAAGTTCTCCTACAGTGAAGAAGGGAAATTTGCAATATATTTGGTTGGGATGTTAACATTCTGCTTGAGATGGCCTTGAACTCATCACAGTATTTATTGATATTGAAGTAGACTTGAAAAAAATCCAAAATTGAAAAATTTTAGGTAGTATTTATGCATCCTCCTGATCAAATATGAGTAATTTTGTGAATAATACTTTCTTACCACAACTGCCATACTCTTCTGTTATCTATTATCTTTCTACCTGCGTTGACTGGCATATAATGTTCTTCCTTCTGGAAAACTCTTATCCACTGCTCAAGAACTATTGTGGGCCTCATCTCCTTTAGGAAGTCTTCCTTGATAAAACCTTCAGGCTTGCTATCAGCTGATTCAAATCTTTCCTCTTCTGCATTCTTTAGAGTCATATGCTTTCTCTAAATCACTAATGTTGTTTTATAACTGTTTTATAACTGTTTTATAACTGAAAATTTAGCAAATTTTCTCCCTCACTAGCCTGTGGGGTTCTTGAGAGATGATCCCAACTAATATTTTTTATTAGCAATGCTTTGTCCAAGTTCGGGCACATAGAAGGCATTCCATAAATATTAGTTGAATGAAATCTATCGTAAAGAAAAATCTCAAATGGCTGTTTCAATTTTATTTACCTTCCCAAGCATTTATGTTTTGTCTCCCAGTGGACTTATAAGCTCTGTAAGTATAGGGATGGAGTCTCCTACTTCCAAGTATAAGTATTCTCTTAGGAGCACATAAACAGCATTTTTATATTTATGAAATCAAATATACTAGATATTGATTGTCAGTCTTATTTCTTAGCACAATATCTGGACATGGAGTACAAGACATGGAGTGATTATGTGGATTATTTTACAAAAATTCAGCATCTCTTGAAATTATCCAAATATTAGACCCACTTTATATGACACGGAGGAAATCTAGCATATTTTGTTATAACGGAAGTAACAAAGAAGGCAAAAGATTTTTGTTCTCAAAAAAGGCCATTTTATAGATACGGACATAATTGGCTCCGACCTAATTCAATAGTTGGTGAAAATCTGGCAGCATTTCAACAACTCATGGCCAAAGTTGTTGGAGATGCTTTCCTGATCTCAATTATACCATCAATTCCCTCCAGTTCAATTTAGCACATCTTAATTGAGTGCTTACTATGGGTTATGCATCAGGCAACTTGCTGAGTGTTAGGTATGATGGAAACACTGAGTATAAGCTGACTGGAATTATATTTATTCCTGGCTGTTTCTCATACTTTATCTAATTGATTTAGACAACATGACTTCACCTCTTTGACCTCAGAATATTTTAATCTGTGACATGGAGGGTATGAGTCTCTACCTCATAGGAGGTTATAAAGGGGGTAGGGCTGGCACAGTGTTTGGCACGCAACTGCCACATGTGAACCTTGTGATTCACCTTTTTCACCAGACTTTGACCAGTCTACAGTAGAGGGAGGAAGCATGAAGGACTCCATAAGAAGGCAGGTGCCAGCTACAAAGAGGCAATTGGACTATAGGTTGTTTCCAGAGGTCTTTATTTTAGTAGCATTATTATGTGTTGGATTTTTAAAGGAGGATATGTGCCAGGGTAGTGTTATAATTCAATTTCAATTACAGTAACTGTTATGTGTAGCAAGCTAACCAAAGGTTGCCAAGTTCCCTGTGCCCAGGCCCTGAATTTAATAGCAGTAATGGCTTTGCACAGCGACTTTAACTCCCCATTACTGTCTCCTTTTGATTTAGTGGCAGCCTTCTCCCCTGAGGTAGAGTACTGATGCCATCTTCTCAACTGGCTCAGGTTTCTGGGGAGATGTTCATTCTGCCTGAGACCTGCCAGGAATCTATTTTTTAATTTCCTGTTATTAGATATGGTGGAATAAGACATAGTTCCCTCTTTCTTGCTCTTTTTCTTTCTTCTTTTTTTGGTACCCTCTCTCACTCACACCAAACAGAGCTGTTTTACAGAAGCTTTCCTTACACTGTATGGATTCTATATGTGGAAAATCACCAGTACACATTTATATATTAAAATTATTGCATGACTGAGTTTTGTATTAAAAAAAGTCTACCCAAAAAACAATTATCAATATTGCTGGTGTATTTTGTAGAGAAATACACACAAGGGCAGATTTGAAATTTCTTGCTATCCTTCCTTTATTCCTTCTATCCTTCCTTCTACCCTTCATTTCTTCCTTCCTTCCTTTCTCCATTTCTCCATTCCAGTTCTTCATTTCTTCCTTCCAAACATCATTCATCTATCCATCATTCCTTTCTTCCTTCCTTCCTCCATTCAATCCTTCATTACTTTCTTCCAGCCATCATCCATCCATCAATCCATCCACCCATCCATCCCTCCTCGTTTCCTTCTCTTGCCCTACTTCTTTCACTCCCTTCTTCCTTCCTTGCCTCCTTCCTCCTTTATCCCTTGTTTTTTTCTTCTTCCTCATACTCCTGTGCTGTTTTTATTCTTCTTCCCTTCTCCTCCCTCCTTTATGTTTTACTCCTTAACTTAATGAACCCTTTTGCAAAAACCCCTCTTCTTATTGTCTACAGTTTCACATTTTCTTCCTGTCCATTCCTGCTAGTTCTGTCTAGTATGTACTTAGAAGTCCTTTGTATCACCCATATTTTTATCCTCCCAATATTTGTAGATTCTTATCCTATCCACTGGTTGTCAGTTAGCCAAATAATATGCATGTATCTCCTTTAATCTGGCCTATAAATCAAACCTTTCTTTTCCCTAATCTTTTTTTTTTTTTTTTTTTTTTTTTTTACTTTTATTATTCCCTAAATGGTTTCCAATTTGTCTTCACCTTTCTGGAATGGAAATGACTCAAATTTAACACAGGACTCCAATTGGGGCTGAAACCTCACTGGCCGAATTTTGCCATTTCTTTTCCTCTGAACGAACATTTCATGACAAACAAGTATAGTATGGTTCTTCGTCTTGCCAATTGATTGCTTTGCAAATTCATGCAGAAAAGTCTTTACTGAGGTTGTCTGAAGTAGATTAAAAAAATGCACCTTTTCCCAGGAGGCAGGGGGACAAGGGTTTAAACCCAGATTCAATGCTGTTTGTGACACGTGCACTTAAATTCTGTGTGACTAGAGTTCCTAATATCTAACACAGAATTAATAATGTTTGTTGTCATGAAAAGATCCTGGACCAGTGCGCAAAGTGCGCAGAGCACTCGCAGGACCCTGAAGAATGAGTACCTCCTGAAAGTGCGCCTCATTTATTTCATCCAAGTTCCAGTTCTTCTCATGAGAATAAAATAACATGTGTGACAATGCTCTGAAAAATGTGAGCATATGGACAGATATAAGGTACTGTGATCATTGTTCTTTACCAGTGCTGTTGAACGTGACTCATTAACAGTGGAGTCATTGCACATGCTCAGCACCCTTTGCCAAGTCCCTCCCTCTGGTCTCAGCATGTCATTCCTCCAGGCTCCAGGTGCCCTAATTATGTTAGCCCCTGCCTACTTAGGCACCTCCAGGCTGAAACTAGCCCAGTGTACTGTTCATGCACAGGCTTTATTATTTCTTTATCTTGACATCAAAATGTACTCATTTAGATTCCCATTCCTTTGGAGTTCTGCTTATCTGCTTTCTTGAAAATAACAAGCTTATCAGATGAAAATGCATTTGTCACTGTGTCTATAAGGAAGGACTGGTTTAATGTGTGATCCATCTCAGGTCACAAATTTGTAATTTCATTAAGGTGTTTTGTAGATACAGTGCCTTGCTCTCCAAGAGCTTTAATATATGGCTTATAGAACTATTTGATCATGAACTACAATAAGAAGTGTATTTTTTCGCATGACCCAGAACACACATGAAAACAATTAGAAAAGAATTTCACAAGATACTACTGGCCCATTCTACTTCTGAAGATTTATGTATCCTATCTAAGACAAGGATTTCATTTTCTTTCCTAGTGTACTCAATTCTAAATTGAGGATCATGAACTCATTAAGTTGATTTTGCTATCCATTAATATGACACAATCATTCTTGAAAAAAGCAACACTCAAAAGTGTTATTTTTTCCACTGGAATTGGGCGGATGGCTGTGACACAGACTTTTAACTGATATTTGTATGCCTATGTGTATCTGGTTATGCCTAGGTAAATGGTAGAAGACAGTGCTTGTCTGACTTCACCATGGACATTAAAGAGTTCGCCTTGATGGGGACATGACTGTCTCCTGTGCACTGATAATTAACAGGTTACTAGGTAACTCAAGCAAATGTTGTAAGAGGCCATGAGGCTCATTATTGGGTAAATAGCTGGAATACCACAGTGGGGCATTGAGGAGAAGGCAATCTCCAGAGATCCAGGGAGGCAGTCAGCATTTGGGGATTTCCTAAACAGAAAGAAAAATCTGGCAATTGAGAGGCAGGTATTAGAGGTAAACAGTGGATTTAGATATAAGAGAAAAACTAGTTACAACTGTATCATGAAATCACGGTGTGGCTTCAGACAAGGCTCATTCCACACCATATCCTACGTCGGTCTGTTGGCTTTCTGCACCTTGTATCCCCCGTTACTTCACCTATGACTGATGCAGCTACATGCAAATAGAACCAGGAGATCAAAGCTATAACGGAAGCCAGTCCGAAAGTGCAAACAATGAACAGTGCCTGGTAGATCCTGGGAAGCCAGTCGGCCTTGGACCCTTAGACTTTTGTTTGGATTTTCCTCCTTTTGCCTGTGAATAGAGCAGGCCCTGAATACCCCATTAAAATATGTACCTCTGTGAATGTATTTTAATGAAGTTTTTTTCTGACTTATCAATTCTGTCTTCAAATTGCTCTGGTATGCCATCTACTTGGAGTTGTGCCTCATTCTTCCCAGGTGTGCACAGCCATTATCAAATTCATAATATTTCAGAGTTCATTTTTTTTAACATTTACTTATTTTTGAGAAAGAGAGAATGAGAGAACATGAGGGGCAGAGAGAGGGGTAGACAGGATCTGAAGTGGGCTTTGCTCTGAAAGCAGATATATATATATATATATATATATATATATATATATATATATATATATGTATACATATATATATGTATATATATATATATATATATATATATATATATTTTCCTAAACAATTCCTGATTGAATGACTCTTCATATTTCTATATTTCTGATGTCCAGGAAAAATATAACCTTGTGAAGGTTTTTTGCTAACCTTGTAAAATTACAGGATTATCTCCATGAAGAGAAAAATAAGCTCCTCTTTATGCCCAGGCTCTTTCAGAAAATGAATCCCAAGTTCATGTATAAACTTGCAGTTACTAAGGACACATATCAGGGAGCAGTACAAAAGTAACAGGGTTTTAGAAAGAAAAAAAGTCACAGAAGAATGTGTCATTTTTTTTTTCTTCCACTATTTGGTGCTACAACAGTAACAAAGTACTTTGATACACAATGCATAAGTCTCAAGAAATATAAAAGCAAATAACTGATAAAATATATAGAAAAATGACCTTTTCAAAATCCCATTTCAAACTTTCAAAGTCAGGAGCTTAAGTGAATGATGAATGTAAGATGCCTTTTCCAAGTAGAATAGAATTGTAGAGGCTCATTTCTACCCTGGGTAGCAAGAAATTATTAGGATCACCCTGACTCACAATGATGCTGTGAACTTCTAATTACCCCAGGTAATGTAGGCATGGGTAGTACATAATTGAAGTTCAATGATAACACAAAAGGCTTCTTCTAACCATGCATTTCAACCTTCTTTCCTAGCAAACATTTGTGTAAGCCAATGAAAAATAGCCAAGTTGCCCTCTGTGTCCTTTTACGTCTCTTGCATATCTTCCTTTTTGGTGATGCTGTTTATAAGACATAAAGTAGTCAAAATGTTATGAAAAGAGGCTATGCCTTCCTGTGAGTTGGATAAAGCTTGAGTTATTTTTCATACTGATGGCAGTGAGGATACATGTAAGGTTCAGGAAGACTCCAGGTTCTATTGATTAAACACACACAGAAACAATCTGCAGGTGGAAACTTGGCCAACCACAGCAAGCTTCAGGAGCCCATGGTTGATGGTAGCCACATATGATGTTCATGGCGAGGTGAGACAAAGAAGCTACCATGTGAAGCTCAAGCAGCTGCCAAGATGCTCATCACATCTCCAAGGCCCACAGGCATCCACCATGGGAGCCACCCGCCATTTACAGAAAAGATGCTAATAAGATATGGCTCTAAAAATGCCATCTGTTCTCATTTTCACTGATGCAGAGGATTGAAAGGTTTGGGCCTGATGGCAGCCAGAATTTAAAGGGAATTCCCTAAAGGGGAGTTCCAAAATATTTGAGCAAGGGCAGCATCATTAGAAGCACTGCATAACTTCCCAACACGGCTTCTTTGAAGGGTAGAGGCGCCATTGGATTCACAAGTCCTGACAGTGAATACTCACACATACTGGCACTTACTTGATATCTTTTATAGTTAGAGCTTTCACTTTATATGTATAATAAGAATGGATGTTTGCTTATTTATCAGGTTGTTGAAATTATCTAATTGTTAAAAAAAACCTAGTTGATGGAAATATTTATTTTCCTATTTGATTTCTTCCATGAATATTAGTGTGTGTGTGTGTGTGTGTGTGTGTGTTTTCCTTCCAAAGGAAAAAGACTCATATAAAAATGATTAAAAGTGGTTTTTTGTCACTTAATAGCAAGTATATTTTTATGGTTATATGTTAAATAATCAGAATGACTCACATGCTCATTAACAAAAATGTGTTGATTAATTTTATGTTAAAATCATTAGGGTTTAAAAATTATGAAAAAGGGACTGTTGGCATCTGAATTGAGTTTGACCAAATTCAAGATATTGTAAAAGCAGTGTGAATACTCAGTACCTAGACCAGATGCAAATTTTTCTTCTTGCTTATGACAAACATTTCCATCCCACAAGAAGCCTGAGCCACCTTTCCAGGGTCTCCGGAATGGTTGGCCATCCACAAAGAGTGAAGGCCTGCACAGATCACAAGAGCAAACTGATGTTATCCTGGAGAGTACCACATGAAGCGGGGGCGGGGGGGGGGGTTCCTAAAGAAAGGGAATATATGAAAGCTAGTCATTCCCAGTTCAGAAGCTGACCACTATAGAGTTGCTTTAAAAGTTTGGGAGGCTGCATCAATGAAGTGAGGGTAGTGGCCAGTAAATAATTATTTCAAGAAAACAAATTTGAATGTTCAATACAGTAAAAATTTAATAGAAAACAGGGGGGAAAGGCACAACTTTGTGGATCAGTGATTGTCTTAAACCTCCGGATGGTTTTAGAATCACTACGAATTTTCCAATTTGCCTAGCTATTCCATTGGATGAGCTTCATACTTGCTAAGAGACTGGTTCTTAAAATATCTCCTTCTTCATGCATTAGTGTCATCAGGCATCAAGTTGTCAGGTTTCCAGTGGTCTCACTTTTCCTGCACAGATGTGATGAATGAAACTCTTTTCATGCCAAGGTGTCAGAGATTAATTTTTTTTTCTGCCATTTAAGTTCTTTTTAGGACACCTGGAATACTTAATGTGAAAAAATTAAATCATTAACGGTGGGGTTCTAGATATGGTGATTCTTTGTTGGAGGCTTATGCATGTGGCTTAAATCCTGCCCTACAGGTAGCATACCATTTGTTTCTTCCTTCTTTCCTTCCTCTCCTCCTATCCTCCTTTCTTTGCTATAACTTTTACTGATCAACCAATGTATCCCAAGCACATGAATAAGTACTGAGTACAGAAGGATGGATATGATCCCTCCTCTCAAGCACTCATAGTTTCATAGAGGAGATAGTTATGTCAACCAGCTCATAAACCTTGAAAGGATCATAATTAAGTACAAAGCAGAAAGAAGAAGGGGATCAATCTTGTTGAGGAAGGGACTTGTGAGAGACCCCACTCAGGTGAAAACATTTAAGCTGATTCTTAAATGACGGAAAAGAATTTCTCAGAAGGAAAAGGGAGGGATTAGAGAAACCGGCCTGAGAGCTTGGCGACAGCAGTAGTTCAGCATGACTTGAACACAGAGCGTGAAGAAAATATGTCTGGAGATGAGGCGGGAGAGCTCCTCAGAAGGTTGGGAGGGACTTTGTGGGCCTTGCTATGGTTTGGGGATTCCATTCTGTAGTCAGTGACATACTACTGAAAATCGAAGCCAGAGAATAACATGCTTCTATCACTCTGACAACAATGTAGACTGTGGATAGGTCAGAAGAGGAAGAGGATTAAGAGAATTTTATCATCCTAAGAGGGACTATCACAGGTGAGCCTAATCTAACTGAGTAATCCTTGAAAAGAGGTCAGCAAGATTTGAAACATAAGAGAGATTTTCCCACTAGTGGTGACAGAGCAAATTGCCATGTTGTAGAGAGAGCAAAGAACCAAAAACAGTTTCTGGGGGCTGAGAGTGGTCCCTTTCCTACAGCTAGCAAGAAAACAGGGACCTCAGTCATGCATCCACAAGGAAATGAATTCTGTGAGCAACCAGTGGTCTCAAAGCAGATCCCGACAGAGCCTCAGATATGATCATAGCCTCAGCTTAAACTTTAATTTAAGCTTGAGTAGAGGGCTCAGATAACCCATGATCAGACTCTTCATCCATAGAACTGTGAGATATAAATTTGTCTTGGTCTAAGTCAGTTTGTAATCATTAACCATTCAGCAGTGGAAACCTACTACATGCATGTACTAATGGCACAGTTCAGAGAGGTGCTGTCCTCAAAACCAGCAGGTATTGCTTGACTGACTTTTTTTTTTTTCTTAAAAAGAGAGAGGTTGTATGCACATGCATGCACACGTGTGCAGGGGTACAAGTTGGGAAGGGGCAGCTCAGCACAGTGCCCAAAGGCTTGATCTTAAGACCTTGAGATCAAGTCTTGAGAGCTTAACCCACTGAGCCACCCAGGCACCCCTTGACTGACTTGTTTTGATGACCCTTCAAAAAAGTTTTAATCTGTTGATGGCTATATATACGTTTAACATAGTGTGCATTCAGTTGTCTGTAAAAGTTAATCTTTCATTCTTTGGGGTCATTTTGTTATTTAAGAAGCTATATATCCATTACGTTGATGATAATTTTTCTTTTCAGTGTGGTCCTACTAATGGCAAGTCTGTATGTGTGTTTCACATGAAATATACACTTGATTATTGCGCAAAATTTGGTTCTAGCATGATATAAATATTATGGCTATTGTATTTGAAATATTCTTTTTTAAAAGCAAGGTTATTAAAAAGTAATTAAGTTGGAGTTTTTAGTAATTAAACTACAACATAAAAGTAACATGAATAATTGTCAAGGAAATTGTTGTGTATTATTTTTCATATTTTTATTTCTTTGGTGCAGAGAAAGAAAATGACAAACCATTTTTATACTCTATTACTGTGAAGAAATACAACATATCAACTGTAATGAGGAATAATTTGTTGGAAGGAATATTTGGAATGAAATCTGGCTAAATATATATCTCCGCTAAGATTTCTGTTAAGCAGGGCTAAAATCTGTAGAAATTGCCCTGGGTTTAATGATCACATAAATAATCCTGTTTCAATTATCTGAGACTTAGATAATTTCTTAATAAATGAGTTAAGCATCAGACAAGTTTGTGTCTTTTGTTACTTTACAGTATTGATCTAGATAGAGATTATCCACAGTGGAGTTATGGGAAGAGGCTCCATGTGGCTGCTGTTTTGTTTTTTTATTAGATTTCCAACTAAAATATCTACTTTATCTAAATCAGCTTCACGCTTCCGAACATCGGCATCCATCAATTGCTATTTATTTCACTTTGCTGGGTTATTAAGATGACTGTGTCTCAGTCTTGTCCCTCACTTAGGTGCCTGCATTTGGAGCTAAAAGAGGGATGTTTAGGGGTAGATTGAAGAAAGGAACTAGGATATGTAGCAACGCAGAGAAGCGTGAAAATGTTTATCGTCCTCTCTCCATTTACGTGGCATCTGAAGCTCCCTGGTGAAAGAAACTTGAGATGGATTCAGAGAATGAGTCATCAAACAATACTTTGACAACATGGAATGGAAACGTGTATCTGTTCACAAACGATTTAAAAATATCTTACTTCTGGTAGAAGAACAAACTTTGTAGAGAAGTTTGAGAAACTGATGGAGCGCCTATCTATTCTTAACCATGACGAATTTGTGAAAGGTGTGAGTCGCGGCTAGTTTTTAATAAGCTGGGGAAATGTCTTCCTGGAGGCTGTGTTACTTATGGGGTGAGAGTGTTTGAGCAGATTAATGCAGTGTTTCTCATGGTGTGGTCCAGAGAAGTCCTGCATTAGAATCATTGAAATGTTTGATTGAAAAGGAGATTCATGGGCTGTACCCAAGACCTACTAAATCAGAATCTCTGGGGAAAGTCTGAGGATTAATTTTTTTTAAGTTTATTATTTTTGAGAGAAAGAGAGAGAGAGAGAGAGAGAGAGAGATAAAGCACAAGCGGGAGAGGAGCAGAGAGAGGGAGGCACAGAATCTGAAGCAGGCTCCAGACTCTGAGCTGTCAGCACAGAGCCTGATGTGAGCTGAAACTCAGAAACCCTGAGATCATGACCTGAGCTGGAGTCAGATGCTTAACTGAATGAGCCACCCAGGCACCCCATGAGGATTCACTTTTAAGAGGATCTCTAAGTAATTCTGATGCACGCTAAATTTTGAGTACCACCAGTTAATATATACATATAGCAGCTCCCTGTTCTTTCTTGCCATTGCTGGATAATATCACTACTATTTACAACTTCCCCCATTTACCTTCAGTCCTGTAAAGATGCGCTAAAGTACAGCTTCACAGTGTTTCTGAATCACTGCCTATTGTTCCTCCTTTTAACTACCTTCAGCCACTTAGTAGATTGCTTCTGCTATTCATCCTGAGGTCAACGTTGTCTGGTGAAGCCTGGTATAATGTTGCTTCTTTACCACTGAGGATATTGCCTAATCATGGAATGTTGAGTGTGATGCATCAGTGGAGTTGATGAGGCTGACGGAGGAGAATATGTCCTTGAAGGGGAATTTCCTCAGCAGATGACAGAACCCTTAGAAAACACAGTTGAAACTGAGTAGAGTCTGTAGTCTGATGATACACTGACACATCACTGTATCTGCTCATTATGTGGAGTGTTCCAGAAGGGAAGGTGACTAAGATGTTGTAAAAAACCAGTGCCCAGGAAAGTTATTTCAATGCTGTGTGTGTGTGTGTATTTATATATATAACTATATATATATATATATATATATATATGTAATTATATATATAGAGAGAGAAAATTATATATATATATATATATATACACACATATATATAATTATCTATATATATAATTTGCAACAGGGATACCTGGATAGTAATTTTCTTAAGAAGAGTTATTTAAAAGCCAAGCTCATTATAAATGGATAAATTATTCCTATATTACTTGTGGTGAAGATGGTGGTAATCTTGATGGGTGAATGTGAGCAGTGCGTTTTCTTTAGAATCCCAACTCACCTGAAGACACCTCACAACTTTTTATCCACATCGTGGCTAGAAATGATAACAGTATTTAGCTAATTAAGTTGTTCTGTGGATCTATTGAGATAATTCACGGAAAGCAATTAGAACAGTACTTGAGGGGATCCTGGGTGGCTCAGTGGGTTAAGCGTCGGACTTCAGCTCAGGTCATGATCTCACAGTTCCTGAGTCTGAGCCCCGTGTCCGGTCTGTGCTGAGAACAACTCAGAGCCTGGAATCTGCTTTGGTTTCTGTGTCTCCCACTCTCTCTCTGTCCCTCCCCTGCTTGTACTCTGTATCTCTCTCAAAAATAAATAAACATTTTTTAAAAAATTAAAAAAGAACAGTACTTGATATGTGACAAGGACTCAATAAATATTAACAGTAATAGGTACCATTTAGTGAGCATTTACAATGTGCCAGTGTCTGTCCTGAGTGCTTTGCATGAATCATCTCAGCAAGTTGCCCAAAGTCATGGAGCTCTAAAATGGCAAAATTGGGATTTGAACTCAAGCATGCTCCTAACCTCTGCATTATCCTTTCACTTCCATGAATGTGAGTCATTATTCCTTCACATTATTACTGAAATAAATTCCTCATTTGATGCCTTGCTGCTTGGTTTTACTTCAGCTCATTTTGAAAATCCAAATATCCTCCCTATTCACTCAGTCACAGGATTTAGCCAGGCTTCTTGAGGATCAAATAACTGCCTAAGAAGGGAAATGAGTTAGAGGCAGGCAAAGGGTGCTCATTTTGCATGTCAGAATGGGAGATGGCCTGCAAACTGAGAGAAGAAATGTCATGAGGGCATTGGGACAAGTGAAATGGCTACCTTTGAGTATTTTCCAGGCTCTGGGCAAGTTCTCTGCCAAGACTAGTCTTATTCCCCAGGGGTCATGCAATGCAGACTGCCCTTGCTGTGGAAAAGAAAAAAAAAAAAAAAGTCACCACCTAATATGTGTATGGGGTAAGCCCTGTGCAGTAAAGTTGATCTCGGTTCCATTCTCCAGCCTCCCACTGCCACTCAAACCTAAGTGGTACTTTCCATATTTGCTTAAATGCTTCCACCAGATGCTGCCATGGATTTTATTTATTTACACTTATACTTAAAACACTATCTGATTATGATCTCTGGGGTCAGCCCTTAGTTTAAATCCTGGGTTGGATATTTCCTCGTATGATCTACTAAACCCTCTGTTCCTCAATGTCCTTTTGTAAAATGGAAACAAAAATGGCACCCATCTCATAGGGTGTATATGAGGATGCTGTGAAAGAATTCATATAAAAAGCTTAGTTCACTATGCTGTGTCAAATAGATTTTCCTAACAATATTAGCTATTATCATCTAAATTTTGTTTTAGTAGATTTTTAAGCTTTGCAAAGACAGGGGAGAGGATTTCTATTGCCCATACACCCTTGTATGGTACCTAGACCAAAAATCTAACAAATAAATAAATGACAAATAATCAGAAATAAATGGAATGAAGTTTAGTTTTGACCAGGCCAACTAATTGAGGCTCTGAGACTAGGGTGTGGAGAAGCCTTTCTCCCCTTTCCCTCCGGTTAATACCATCCCCAACTGCAATAATAAAAAACACAAATAAGCAGAATCTCTTGCTTCTCTGCCTTAGTTCACAAAAGGGCAGCCTCATCTCTCATTTTAGAAGGAAACATTGTTTTCCTTCCAAAAGACATATTGCAGAAAACAACGCAGAAATGGGTTCATTTCTGCCAGGAACTGGTGATTTTGAATCAACTGCACTTTAGTGATATGCTCTGAAGTGCAAAAGTGTCTCTAATTAAGTGTGTTTATTTTTCTGGGGCCAGGCCAAGGAAATCTTCGTGTGACAGTAGACATTGAGCGACTCCCCAACGTTGTTTTGTTGAACCCTCTTTCAAGCAGTGAGACTGAATCTGCCTCTCACCCTCCTCATTAGTTTCTTGAGAGAATGCCATGCGGAAGCTTTTGGCAAATTGTCATGCCAGCGTTCCCTTCTCTCACTTCTGCATCATCTCCATCCCTCCCCACTCCACTCTCAGGGCTGGGGCAATTGCATCTAAAATTGCATCAATCCAGGAAGGGCAAGCAGTCTTTTCAAAGCTCCTAATAAAGTGTTGGCTACATACCTCAGTGATATTTATATGTTAGTGAAGGGAAGCATTTATCAAGTTCTTAGTGTATACCTGGTTGCTGTCAAGTCTTTCCCATGGGGAAGGTCCTGAAAGTCAGTATACAGCTACCAGCCTGAATGGTTTCTGATGCTTTGGGACGTGGAACAATGTACCAACTCTTCCCAAGGCTCTGTTTCTTCATCTGTGACAATGAAATCTGGATCTTCTTCAAAGAGTTGTTGTGAGGGCAGGACAGCCAATGTGCTTAGCTCAGTGCTTGGCAAAGTGTGTGTGTGTGTGTGTGTGTGTATGTGTGTGTGTGTGCATGCTTATCACATTTTCTCCATTCATCTGTCAACAGACACTTAGGTTGTTGCCATGTCTTGGCTATCGTGAGTAATGATGCAATGAACATGAGAGTGCAGGTGCTGATGAACTGATTACATTTCCCTTGGATATGTACCCCAAAACAGGGATTGCTGAATAATGTGGCGATTCTATTCTTAATTTTTAGAAGAAATTTCATACTGTTTTCCATCATGGCACCACCAATTAGATTCCCACCAACAGTGCACAGAAGTTCTCTTTTCTCCACATCCTTGCCAACACTTGTTATCTTTTATCATTTTGATAATGCCTGTCCTAACAGGTGTAAGGTAATACCTCACTGAAGTCTTCCTTTGCATTTGCCTGGTAATTAATGATGTTGAGCATCTTTTCATGTGCCTGTTGATCATCTGTATGTGTCCTTTGGAAAAATGTCTATTCAGAACTTTTACCCATTTTTTTAATCAAGTTATTTGGGGTTTTTTTCTTTCTTCTCTTCCTTTTGCTATTTAGTTGTATGACTTTCTTATGTTTTTGAGATATTAACCCTTTATCAGATATATGATTTGCAATTATTTTCTCCCATTATGTAGGTTGCCTTTTCATGTGTTGATGGTTTCCTTTTTGGTGCAGCAGCTTTTCAGTCTGGTGTAATGCCACGTGTGTAGTTTTGATTTTGTTGCCAGGACATCAATTTTAAATATGAACATAAAGGACCTGATCATTGGCTTTCATTTACAGGGCAAGCTGAAGGGCTCTACTGGGTTCCCTTGGGTAGAAAAAACATAGAACAAGCCCCTCTGGAGACCAGAGGTGATATATGTTTAAGTAATAATAATCCTGTGAAAAAGCAGGAAGAAGGGTCCAGGAATTCACTTAACTACTAGTTTGGAAACTTCTTATGTTGCAAAGTTATAGGGGCTGGTGGATTAATTAGAATGCCACAGAATAGTTTGCAAGGATCATTTTGGGTACAACCTGCATTTCTGGGCTGACAACTATTTGTGCCGATGTTTGGGTTTTTAATTGGTTTAAAGCTGTGTAGAATAATGGGAAAAAATATTGGGCTTTGAGTTGAACGATCAGAGTTTGAATCTTGGTCCTATTACTCACCAGTGGTATGACCTTGAGCCTGCTATTTAAACTCTCTGAGGCTTAGTGCTTCTCTATAAATCTTATCTAATTATGCCTGTTTTCCAAGTGGCTAAGAGGGAAAAGCAATGTATGTAAAGGATCTGGTATATGGTAATTACCCAATTAATGGTGACTGTTGTTATCCAACATGTATCTATTCCATTCCATATGTCTGTGAACTATCAAGTGCCTTCCACGGAGGCATGTGAGGAACATAAAGGTAAAGAAGGCATGATTTCTGCCTTCTAGAAGCTTACTCTTAAATGGTGAAGATGTGTGCTCGACTGTAATATAACATATCATAAGAGGAAAAGGTACTGTAAAAACACACAAAAAAGGAAGAGCTTTCCTACAATTCTGCTTCAAGTTTTCTGGGAGAGTTTTAGTAACTTGACAGGCAGAGAAAGGACTTTCCAGATAGATACCGTGTTTTGAACAAAGGCTGGAGACGGAGAAGCTCAGAGTGAGTTTGGGAGAAGGGAGCTGAGCTGTCAGGTAGGGTGATATACAGAAGTAGTGCCCATGAGGTGCGATTTTCCAGCTGGTCTCAGATCACAGAAGGACCAGGATGCTGTTCAAAAGAACTTGGACTGTTTTTCAGTAGGCAACTAATCCCATGGAAGGTGTTTGATTAAGGGAATGATAAGATGAGGGCTACATCCTAGAGTGACTACTTTGGCAACCCTGTGTGGTATGAATCGAGCGTGGAGAGACTTGTGATAAAAATAAGAACTGGTAGTGATTGAACACTCTCTCTGTTCTGGAAGTATTACTCATTAAGTCCCTAAACAGTCCCATGGGAAAGATGCTATCATCATCACCTTTTATACAGATGAGCAGATTAAGGCATGGAGATGTTAAGTAACTTGTCCAAGGTTGCACAGCTAAAAAGGGTAATACATGTGATCTAGGCATTCTGGCTCTGGAGTCCAAACTCTGAACCATTATACTACGTTGCCTTAAAAGCCAACCAGTAGGTAGGGACACCTGAATTCTACCGTGTCCTGCTTTTGTCTGCCCTTCCGTGCTCTTTCTTGGCCCTCAGTTTTGTTCATCTATGAATTGGCTTTCTGAGATGCTTTCTAACTCTTGTTTTTGTTTTTGTTTTTAAATTCTGTATTTTAACGTAGGCCTGATCTATATGGGCAGTAATGGGGTGGAAGGGGAATGAAATGATTGTGCAAGATAAAGACAGAAACGCCAAAGTTTTGTTTCTGATTTTTTGGTTGTTGTTCTCAAACTTTTTCTGGCTCTAAATTTATCTAAATCAATTTAAAAAAAAAACAAGCATAGGAAGTACACATTGTAAAGAAGTATATATTTTGTCATATCGAATAGCGATGGGCTAATGCATAAGATAACTGCTAAACTCTAAAATTTACAAATATTAGGGATATTTATTAGTTTATTATACTCAGGCTTTGACACAGTATGATAGGTATTATTCAAGTGAGAATATTAGTTCACAATGACTCAGATCGAGTCCTAGCATAAGGCATCTCTTTGAGAAGAAAGTAAATCCCGAACGACTCTCTAAAGCCCCATTTCTCTCCGCACTCAGCTAGTTGGGGCAAAACACACATTTGCTTTTCCTGACTAGTAAACAGTGTTTCTGAAGCAGCCGAATCCAAGCTGTCACTCTACCTCTCGGCATTTTCAGGCTTTTTCTTCCTATTTCAAGATGCCGAGATTGGTGGCTGTCTGCAATGGGAGTCCTGCCCTTGCTTAGTTTCCGTTTCCAAGGCAACTGACCAGCCCAACAAAGCCACCAGCGGGAGCGCGGGTCCTGGAGCCGCGGAGCCATCACTGCCGCGCGTCGTCTTTCCTCGGGACCGTCCTGGTGACCTCGGGGTCTTCGGGTGATCTGCGCTTACTTCATGCGTGACTGTCTCTCTGTGTAAGAGTGATAACAAGGAAGCCGATAATTCCGACAGGCCCCACTTAATCCGGCTGCCACTTCTGGCCTCTGCTACAGTAGACAGGATGGATGCATTTCTCTTATTCACGCCCTTTCTCTCAGCCTCTCCATCTCGCCTCTCTCTCTCTCTCTCTCTCTCTCTCTCTCTCTCTCTCTCTCA
>NW_024412376.1:151926197-151941293 GCF_014898765.1 Herpailurus yagouaroundi
CTCTCTCTCTCTCTCTCTCTCTCTCTCTCTCATCCTCTCTCTCTCTCTCTCTCTCTCTCTCTCTCTCTCTCAACCTCTCCTCCTCCCCTTCTCCTCTGGCAGTAGCCTTCTTAATGTAGTTTAATGGCTTTACAAAGAAAGCCAGGCAGAGGAGCACTTCTCACTGGCTGTGGTCGGACCATGACCTAGCTGACCATGAACTTGGAAGGGCTTGAAATGATAGCAGTTCTGATCGTCATTGTGCTTTTTGTTAAATTATTGGAACAGTTTGGGCTGATTGAAGCAGGTTTAGAAGGTAAGGGAGTGCTTTTTAGTGACTTCTAAAAATTCTCTGTTTTGCAATAAAAATTTCTTAAGCGAATGTAAAAGGCACCTGAAATGAGATCAGACAAATGTTACTCTGGGATGGACAGGCAGACAGGCAGGTCTTTCAGAGTAGGGAAGATGAATAAAATAAACTTTTTGTAAGTTTCAGTAATGTTTTCAGAGCAGAACATTAAGACTCTGAGAACCACTTTGAATCAAAATGTGGAAACCAAAATTGAGGAAATTAAAGGTTACTGATTGGTATGTCTGTTATATTGAGAGCATCTAGTCCATATTGATGTTAGACTTTGTTTAATCTAATATCCCCTTTTATTGCATCAGCAATTTTATTTATGTTGTAAGGTCTGGTTTTTTTTTTTTTTTTTTTTTTCTGCTGTTGTTGCTAGGCAAATGCATTCATCAAATGGAAATAGACATTTATTATAATTTCTTATGGTTTAAGATTAGAGACTAAGAATGGCAAGCTTTTTGTAAGGTTGTCTTGAGAAGTATTTATAATATTACCTTTTCGCATTTCAACGTAGAGGCTAGGGGGAAGAGTCCCCAACTTACAAAGGACTGTAACACAGATTCCAAACGGCCAATGTATTTCAAGTCTTGCTGTTTACATTCATCAGAGGCTCATTCTCCTATTCTCCTTAGCAATCATCTCTTTCTTAAAAAAATAAGGTGTGTTCTTGCCTGTATTTTTTCCGGATTAAATGTTTCTCTGAGAATCGGAGTAAATTTAGATTATTGTTTTCTTATTGCTCGCAACACATTTGAGAGCATGTTTGCATACAGCTAGTTACTGTTTCTCTAAAGTTGTCAGAGCAATTTCCAAAAGCATCCTTGGGTGATATTTGGCATGGCTATGCTTTGATATTCTTGTTGCTTCAGATTTTAAACTTGAGCAAAAATGCAAATATGTTGTAAATGTATTTATATCCACAACTAATCCAGCCCTCCAGAGAAAGACTACCACATGTGACATGATTACATTTACAAATAGCAAACATCAAATTACAGTATATGTGTCACTCTGATGTAGGTTATCAGAAACCTACATCCGTAACTCCTTGTGGGGTAAGGGATGGTGGAAAGCAAGGTTTGCTAAAGTAATTTTAAAGTGAGTTTGCAGAATACTTTTTGGAGCCTTCTGTGATGGAAACTTTCATAGTTCCAAAAAGAAGATAATTTCTAAATTCCGGAAGTGTGGAGAGTTCTTTAAAATTGACTTTATCTTGTTCATTGTTATAAAAGCAATCACTTGTTTTGGCTTCTCTGTTCATTTCTATGTGTTATTTTATCTGGCAAATGTGACAGGGACCTCCCATTTTAATGGACTAGTTTGGGTTTGTTTGTTTGTTTACGTTTTTTGTTGTGTTTTGTTTTATATTCTGAGTCTGACAGGAACATGAAATAGTGTCAGTATTTCTAGCCACGTTGAGGGATTTGTTTTACCTGATTTTATAGGTGGTGTGTGCCCATTCTTGAAACTCTTTTGTTGAGGGCTTTTACTCTGGATTTGGGGATGAAATCTACTGTAACATTAGTTTTGTTTCAGGAGCACAAACATTCACGCTCCCGAACAAGACCAGGTGTTTCCTTCTTCTAAAGGCTTCTAACCTCTAAGAAACTATTTGTTTTTCCTTTTCTTTATTACTTGCATTCCAAATTGTACTGATTCGTATGAACAGTTTCTTTCTTGCATCCTATCTATATTTTACCCTATCAGCATTTTCCAAGCTAATATTGTACTAATGGTATGGAGAGAATGTGCTCTGTCATAAACTTCAGTAAAAATTTATATCTGATTTGTGTCCAGTGTTTTTAGAAAGCATTTTGAAATGGCAAAATGTTGATAACCACCTGAAGGATGAATTATATTTAATCTGTAAAATTTGACTGAAACAGAGAGTAATAGTGCTTTCCATTTCGAAGTTTGTACAGGACTGATATCCCAAGTGAATGTGAGAATCAGAAAAACCTTCAAAACAAGATTTAAGTTGGCCACATACTTTGCTTACTGGAGAGGTAAAACAAATGAATAGACTGAATTGTTACATTTTATTGTATATAGTGTGAATCTATAGATCAGAATGTGCACACTCTAAAGTTACAGCCCAATATTAATTAATGAAAATGGTAAACAGTATTTAATACCAAAATAGCCTCCTAACAGATTCTCTAGAGCTTTCTTAGAAACAAACACTGATGCTCACTTCATTCAGGTTTATTTTCACATAGGAATTTTCTTCCTTGCCCACCATTTTACGTACCTAAGTTGGGGATAATGATTTCTTTGACCTTTCTTCGTTCTGTCTGCTCAAGAGTCCTATTAAATAAATTTGAATAGTAAGTAGAAAAATATGAACCTAACTTAAAGCCCGGTGAGGATGATTTTGATTTTTTCCCCCTAAACTATTAAACCTTTTCTTGTAACGTTATAACTGTTCTACAATGTAGTTATCATTCAGAATGCAGTTTTTTTTTCTTTTTGTGTTATTGTATATGCAACACGCATTGTGTTCTCAAGGGCACATATAATACTATGTCTGCATAATGTAGTTACTATCTTGCTTTAAATATAGAGAGAGTAAATGGACTTCAGAATAAATTGGTAACATTAAAGTCTGAAATATTTGTATTTGGTTGTCTTTGAGTACTTTGAGTTCTCATTCTTTGTGGAAGAACTGGGGATTAGGTCCTGGGTGTCCTGGGTCCTTCTGTTCCAGTCTATGTGTGATGTGCATAAACACATAACGCCACAATACATCCATGGCATATATTTATAAACAAAAAAAGAGTTGCGTTTAGCAGGTGACATTATTTAACATGAGAAAATGAAACAACAGTAAGAATACAGATTCTTACCCCTCCCCTGCCACACGCTTGTTTTCTAACCTTGGGTAAGCCTCTTTACGTCTTTTGTTGTCTAAACTGAGAAAACTGGAGTTGAAAATCTCCATGGAACTTTCCATTTCAAAAAGTTTGTGAGTATCAGGTAATTAAAATTGTTCATTTATATAATACATATCCTTTCTTATGAAATAGGTATCAATGGCCTACTTTGTAATTGATATGAAGGACAACCATGAGACTGGTCTTTCTTCCTCTTCCATAGTGGGATAATTCATCATACCTCAGGGAGATTTTCATTGTATTCCAAATGAATAGAGAAATGTCCTTTCCTGTAGCTCTAGACTTTGACATTTGGGACTGCTATTTTAGGCATCCTTGTGATAGAATTTCTCAAATCTTACATGGAGTTCTAATAACAAATAAACACATCGTGTTATGATTTATTAACAAAGGTCAGTAGTTTTATGTTTTGGTGTTTTTTTTTCTGTTTGTTGGTTTTTTGCAATTCAGTTAAATTTCCATAAGTTTTTCCTTTTTTTTTTTTTTTTTAAGTAATCTTAATACCAGGTCAGTATGCATACAGATAATAGTTTTAACTTGAGCAAAGTTTTGAGGCTATCACAGAAAGCCAGTGTTTTGAATTTTTAAACTCCCTCTTCTTAGTGAAGAATTTAGGCAGCTCGAGTTATGTTGCTTTGGAATACTCCTAATACCCCACAACAATAAATTGCCTCTTTTCCAGCTATAAAAATGAAAGTGGTTTTCTGTTAACGCATTCCATGGAGAAATTGAATCAAAATTTTAATGGCAAAGCTATTTCATTATCTCTGTGTGCAACACTGGGCTGTGAAAATATCTACTTTTCATCCAAATGTGCATTAAATCATGGTGAGGTAGTTACTGAATTAAGAAAGAACCTTCCTTCTCCCTACTACCAACCTTAGTAAAAGGCAAAATTTTACAAAAATGCATTCACACACATGACTTGGAAAAAAAAATCACTTTTATTGGTAATGGTCTTCAATAAAAAGACAAAAAAAGAAATTAACTGATAATCTAAGTCTTTTGTAGAATGTATGCACATTAGAATTTCTTGTGTACTTATTCAGCTCGCTTTATTTATCATATATCTGCAATACTGTAATACAAGTTTCCCCAAGAGTTCTAAACAAGGTATTAGCCATATACACAAAGATGGATTTTTGGAACCCAAGTTCTTAATTATCCTGTACTGTTGACAGAAATGTGGGTATGTTGGGTGTGTTAATAAATTGGGTCAACTGGAAAACAGTACTGACTGTGTATACATTGCATGTTGTCTAATGAGGACCAAGGGGCTGGAGATGCCTGGAAGGGGACAATTATTTCTGTCTCACATAGCTTAATTGAAAGTCATAGAGCAGACTCTTTTTCAATTCTTCTGGCATTCTGCTTTCCTAAATGCAATGGGATGCCAAAACCGATGTGTACTTGGACTATCAGAAAAGTTTTGCTTAACTGTAGTGTTTAAGAAATATAAACGTAATATGTGGTGATATCATAAAATGGAAACATACTCTTTATACCACTTAAGAATGGAATACAGGGAATATTTATATTATTTGAATTTCTTTAGGGTGTTTTATAGTTAATATGTGCTTTATCTCAAGAATATTAATGTCTAAGAAGTGACTAAGGAAGAGGACTTAGTATATTCAGAGGCAGTATATTCTCACAGAGAATCTAGAGTTATTTTGCTTGGATTCTGATCACAGTTTTGCCTTTTGACAGTCATGTGATTTGGGGTTATTATCTTTTTTAATCCATAAGATTAAATAATGATAAATAATATTAATGTCTTGCTTTATTGAAGATTACCTATATGTAAGGCAAGTCTTAAACATGATATACTATAAAACTGTGCATAGCATTGTATTACCATAGTAATATCTTGTTAATCTACACCATAGTCCTCTGAGGTAGGTACTATTATTCTCAGTTTAGATGAGAAAACTTACACTTGCAGAGGCTAAGTAACTTGGCTTAAGGTTACTCAACCAGTAAGTCACAAAGCTGCAGGACAAATGCAGGTCACAAGGCTTTATATCCTAGTCTATAATTTTAACTTCCTGGACATTTACAGCATGATGGCAATGGCAAAGAATTTGGTGAAAAGGATAGAGTGTTAGGTCAAGTATCTATCAACTTTTTCTACAAGCCTCTCTTGAACACATTCTATATGCAGAATACCCTTAATCACTCACATTGTATAATACACATAAATATCCATTCTGACACACTGACTGTACTGTTCTAACTACAACATAAAGAATATTGTAAAGACCCTATCTTGTAATTAAGACAAAATCTTGTAACATAATTGAATCTGCATTAAATTCCAGTCAAGTCAAGTACTGTCTTTCATTCAGCTTTGAGGTAAAAAATGAGGAGAAAGTAGATATACATATTTGTTCTCAGACTGAGCCTAGTTTCTGTTTGATTTGTCTGTGGCTAACAGGTGGGACAGCTAGAAATAGATGGGACAGAGAAGGTCTGGTGATTCTGGAAAAAGGAGAAAACTCAACATAAGATACTACAGTGTAAAGAAGAGACCTTGAATCTGGGAAGGGGATTATTTATGAAAAGGTCTGAGATTTATGAAGGGGATTGATTGGAACACAGACAAACAAAGGTAATAAGATGATTTATATCGGAGTAGGATTTGGGGTTAGGTGCATTCAGCGATGATTTAGAGCATCACATAAGCTTCAATGGGGTTTTCAGCTTGATTGGGATGGTGGTCAACAGAAAATGTATTCCAGCCTTTATCAGCAAATATAAAGCAGTAGAACACAGGTTATTCTTATGGGGAGCAGAAGGCAAGGGAGGAAGAAAGCTTGCTTTAGTTGAGAATCTATAGGACAAACCAGGTGAAAAAAGGGTTACATATGCTATGCCCTGGAATTATCATATCAACCACACCAGTTTGCAGGTGTTATTTCTGGTTTGCAGGCAGATAAACTGGAGATTCAGAGAGGTTAATAATTTGCTCAAGGTCACAAGAGAATAAGTGAAGGAATCTGAATTAGTTCCAGTATCTTCAGAGTGGCACTGATCCAAATGGTGTTCACTACGACTACGGAAGATAAATATTCAAAAATAAAGAGAAAATGTACACAGATAACTAAAAGCCATACCAAATATAAAACCTATAGACTATTAAAAAAACAGTTCCTTTTTAAAAATTTTATTTCTTTTTTTAAACTTTTCTTTTAATCTTTACTTATTTTTGAGATAGAGACAGAGTGTGAGCAGGGGAAGAGCAGAGAGAAAGGGAGACATAGAATTCAAAGTAGGCTCCAGGCCCTGAGCTGTCAGCACAGATCCCAATGCAGGGCTAGAACTCACTAACAGTGAGATCATGACCCGAGCCGAAGTCGGACACCCAACCAAATGAGCCACCAAGGCGCCCCGAAAAAAGATTTATTTCTTTTTACTTCTGTGGAGAGGCATTTATATCAAAACACGACTGTGACAATGAACCAAAATAAATGAAGGAAGAAGGGGAAAAAGGGAAAGGCATATCTATAAATCACATATTGAAGTTCTAACTTAATCAAGACTTCATAAAATGGAAATACTTCAGAAATTACAAATTCCGAATCAATCATTTTGTCGACGAAAACACTGAGTCCCAGAGAGATTAAGCAATTTACCAAATGAGTTGTTTTTGACAGAAATCTTCTCTACAGAGAAAAAATTCTAAATAAACTTTGAATATGACCTAAGTTCCCCAGAATATTTACCCAAAATAAGGATAGCTCTCCTAAGTTAGTTATTTTGCTAGCAGACCAGTAATTGTAAAGTTCAAGGATTCTAAGACTTGGTTGATGGTAAGTTAATTTCCGGCATAGTTTTATCATTTGAAGTAGGTAGTACTGGGCACTGGGGTGGCTCAGTTGGTTAAGTGTCTGACTTTGGCTCAGGTCATGATCTTGTGGTTTGTGAGTTCGAGCCCCGCATCAGGCTGTGTGCTGACAGGTTGCTCAGAGCCTGGAGCCTGCTTCAGATTCTGTTTCCCTTTCTATCTGCCCATCACCCACTCACACTCTGTCTCTGTCTCTCTCAAAAATAAATAAACATTTAAAAAATTAAATTAAAAAATTTTAAAAAGTAGGTAGTACCACTAAGAATCCTTAAGCTGAGGAACTTGGCTGTAAATTAAGGTGTTTTCTACTTGATGATTTGTCTAAGTTAGTGGTAGACAGTATTTACCACCTGACAGCCATTCAGTGTCCCAGTGGATGAATAACAGAAGACCCAGGCTTAATACCCAGTAGTAACATATACAAATCAGAAGGGCAGGTATCCTAATTGTTCATCATTTTGATTATTAAAAACAGAAGCTAAACTCCTTACTTTATTCGCTTCTTATACTCTCTCACAGAGGCCTACCTTGGCCTCTCTGTTTGAAATTCACCCATACCTTCCAGGCTTTGGGATATAATTATTTGAAAAGCATTTGACCATGTCAGGAGACTCATCATCAAACAAATCTCACTGCTGAAACAGTACCAACTGTATATTTCAGTTATTACAGAGAGATCTTGGAGTATAGACATTAAGAACACAGACTCTAAAGCCCAAAATAATTGGATTTAATAATAATTAAGTCGCAGTTCTAACACATATTAGCCATCTTGGGTAAACACCCAAATCTTCTATACCTCGGTTTCTTTATATCTTAAGTGGGAATAATCATAGCATTTCCCTCTTCTGTTTGCTGTGTGGTTTCACATGAGTTTGCGAGCTTAGAACCCTATCTAGCATGTTATAAGCAATGTGTGTGTTTTGCCATTATGGCAAGGCACCGTCACCTTTCTTTCCAAAGAAAGCAGGTGACCGCTCAATATCTGAAACTAAAAGTTGAATTCATTGCTTGCTAAGCAAGTGCGAACCATACTTATAGGGTGCAATTGCTTGGAGCCAGACACTGCTGATGTTATACAGGGTTTTGGGCTTTCCACAGAGTGGTTCCCACTAATAAGAAGTTGTCTTTGATTGATCTGGTTAGGTTTAAAACTGGTTCTGGTGCTACTTGTTACTGTAATCAAAAAACCATTCACTTTCTGTCTTGAAACTATTGTATAGGAACGTCTTATTTTCATGGTGAATAACATTTATGATTATTTATTGAGCAGCTCCCAAGTGCCAGTCACTGTTCTAGACAGTGGGGATGCAGCCCTAAGCAAAAACATAGGACTTCCTTTCTTGCAAGTTAACCTGCTAAGTTTTGAGATACAAACTATAAATACTACAAACAGGTATGGGAGGCAGAATAGTTATAGTAGAATCCATTCATTCATTCATTCACTCACTCATTCACTCACTAAATACATGATCCATGTAGACTACTATCCCCACTACTATAATCCATACATTGTTCCAGGCACAGTAATGAACACGATCCAAGTTTTGTGGAATTTATGTACCATTGAGGAAGCAAGCCACAAAGGTAAACAAAGGGATATATAATCTGATGTTTAATAGAGACAAGCACAAAATATAGTAGGGGGTCAGAAACAAGGGTGTTATTTATAAGAGCACCTGGGTGGTTCAGTTGGTTGAGTGTCAGACTTTGGCTCAGGTCATGATCTCGCAGTTCATGGGTTTGAGCACCACTTTGGGCTCTGTGCTGACAGCTCAGATCCTGGAGCCTGCTTTGGATTCTGTGTCTCCCTCTCTCTCTGCCCCTCCCCCACTCACTCTCTGTCTCTCAAAAATGAACAAACATTAAAACAAAACTCATAATAGGAGTCAGAGAAGGCCTTTCTGAAGAACTGACTTTTCTGCCAATACTTGAAAGAAATGAGCGTGTAAGACATAGTAGAGTTTGGAACAAAAGGATTCCAGGTAAAGAGATTACCATGTACAAGAGCCTTTGACTAAAAGTGTGTTTCATGGGTCCAAAGAGCACAGGGAGACTTGTGGAACTGGAGCAGAGTGAGCTAGTGAGGGTAGTGGGAGCAGTGGAGGCATGGCCAAGGTCATGTCGTACCGGGGGATTATAGGACTTTGAGTCTTATTCTTTTCCTTCTGGGAAACCATTGAAAGATTAGGGTAGGAAGTCGCTACAAGTCTCCCATTCCAGCTTCTTTTATAAGCCCTGATAACAGTTTCTAGGCCATATATGCCTACCACAGTCTCTGCATGGGGTAGGCAGAAACCCCTTTGCCCTGCCTCAGACACCTGCCAGGACACTGATTCATTACCTTCTGTCAGAACTCTCTTCCCTGGAAAAACTCCTTGTACTTCCCATGACCGATCTTCCTCATATGCTCAGGCTAAATGATTCATTCCTCATTCCTTGTTGTGTAGCCAGGTCTGCCCATCTACCAGCCACCTGGGGCAGGTGAGCACGTCGTCTTTATTTCCCCTTTACCAGAATGCTTCAAGATCCTTGGACATAAACCACACTCTTAATTGCATCTATAGGACTGTTGTAAATTGTTTTAATAAGACCTTACTAGAAAAGACATTTTTAAATTTTCAAATAACACACCTTGAGCACCTGCCACAGTGGGAGTATTATGACAGTGAAGGCAAACGGGCAAGTTCCACAAAAGAGAAAGTCATGTTGTTTTCCTTTGGGTAACTACTTCTCCCCCACATATTAGCTTTAAATTCAAGTTGGCATATCCCACACTGAGAGGAGAATAAAACATTTACATTCCAAATATTTGTAATAATAATAAGTTTTCTTTGTAACTAGCATGAATTGTAGAGACTAGTCCAACCCCCACATTTTATGAGTAAATTGAGGCCCAGGAAGGTTAATTGACTTGTTAGAAATGACAAAACTAATTGGTATCATTAGACACTATAATTAGTACATCATCTATGATAGAATGATAAACCATATTCTGGGTGAGGCACTAATTTTACATATTTATGGCATCCAATTTTTATAAAACCCTCTAAGAGTAATCATATTAGCCATAATTCCAGGAATTCTGGTTCTTTATTTACTTAAGAATATATTATGAACATTTTTTCATCACATTCCTATTTTCTAGTTTAGTGCCTTATGCCCGGGAAGATGGGGGAATTTTCTGGTGAACAGGTAGAAACAAGGCTTCTGAAAAAACTGGTGATGTATACCACAATGTGATCCACAAGAGTGAAAACAGCAAGTTAAATCCAAAGTGCCTAGTGTTCAGGCATTCAGGCAGCCATCAAATGAACCAGAAGTGGGGCCTCAGGTAGAGAAGTCCCAGACCAGGTGAACAGGAAGATGGTGTCAGTTGCTAAGAATACCAGTAACACCTGAAGGAGCACTTTGTTGAGTAAGTGTCAGATACTATGGCCAGCATTTTGTATGCATTATTCACATTGAAAACAATTTTTAGGAACCAATTATGTAATTGAAGATTTAACAAATGACAAAGTATTTGTTCCAGAAGTTTCCATCACTTGTCTGAAATCTAGAAGTGGTGGAGTTGGGATTCAACAGGTTCTAAGCCTAAGTACTAGATAGGGCTAGGTTATGGTCAAAGAGAATTATCTTGAGATAAATGAAGCTTAAGCTACAGAGTCCCTCAAGTGTGTGGGCCCTTTCCCATTCCCATTCCAAATAAATGTTCACTTCCATGCCAAATTTTGCATACGTGATGTTTTTATTCTTTTCTTACGGACTTTTCTCCCCCAAATTATATAAGGTTCAGGCCCTCAAAACCAAGATCTGCCCTTATTGTGAACTTCGAAGAAGTGCCTTCCTTTCCATAATTAACATTCATGTCTGGGGACACAGAAAGTAAAATCTATCCTCCAAGAGGAAGCTGGATATGAAGTTTCCATTAGGGGTTCTCATGTCTCTGCCTATTTCCACGGCTACTCAGACTTCATGCCTGACCGACAGGGTGAGGATGCAATCATCTGGCAACATGATGTTTCCAGGCCTCGCTGATTATAAAGAGAGTGCAGTTCCTTTTGCCACAGAACGGACTCAGAAACTAGCTGGGTGTGGGCCTGCCGGAGGGTTTCAGGAGCCAACTGGCAGCGTGGCTGAGTGGAGAGAGCATGGGCTTTCATATCAGACAGATGTGGATTTGAGTCCTACCTCTTTCACTTACTAGTTGACCTTGGGAAACTTACTTGATCTATTTGAGCCTCAGTTTCAACATATTGTAAGCTTGTTATTGTTGTGAAGACTAACAGCAATGAATGGATGGTGCCTGGCTCCATTACTGTGGTCTGTAAATGTGGTCATTAGTTGTTAGATCCAGTGTGAAAGCCAGACAGGATGAAGACTAGGGAAATGAAACACAGGTAAACATCATGTATTATTTACCATTTATTTTATATATGATTATCTAGATATATGCTACAGATTTGGATACCACCATGGATATATTTATGTCTGCCCTTGTCCTCCTCATCATTTAGGACAGATGGACCCTTTCATATTAATAAACATTCATTCATTCATTCATTCATTTATCCAGTATTTACCAAGCTCCTACTGGATGCTGTTCTAGGGACTAAGCATATGACAGGGACAAAAACACTGAGGCCCCTGCTTTGGTAGAGGAGTTGGCTTTGGTTGCAGCAGGGACTCTCCTTCCTTGTATTATGTCTTAGGAAAGGCAAAGAATACTGGTGTAGACGTGGGAACATTCATAATGAGAAGTTGAGAGACATTGTGTCTGATTGTTTTCTTCTGTTAATATGAAATGGGATGAGGTAAAAAACATTTGTGGGGTGGCAAGTAATGGATACTTAAAGGGAACAGAAAGTACAGTATGGGCTTTTCAAAGATTGGGGGGAAGTGAATTTACCAAGCAAATGTGAGAAGATTGCCCGCTGGTGCTTAGTGACCATTTGAGGCCAGAGGTCATAATTTTAAAAGAAGATGCTCCCTGACTTGGATGAACTAAACACTTTCATGGGTACATTACTTCAAGATCACTCTTTCCAAATATGTTCAAAGAGAAGGATTAAATGGGATAGCAGATGTAAGAATGGGGAAAATAGCAAGGAAATGATTAGAGGGAGTATGCTTAACACAACCTCCAAATATGCAAAAACAGATAATAGAGGCTCAGACTATGGAGGTCCAAAAACAGAAGACTTGAAATTCAGCCAGCTGGGAACTGAATCCTCCAGTTGTATGATGAGGCAGAGACCAATGATTGAAAATCCCATTTCTCAATCGTGTCACTATAATGGTAAACTATAAATCAAAATGACTAGTAAAATTGCTCAGGAAGGGGGGCACCTGGGTTGCTCAGTCGGTTGAGCGTCCGACTTCGGCACAGGTCATGATCTCACGGTTTGTGAGTTTGAGCCCCACGTCGGGCTCTGTGCTGACAGCTCAGAGCCTGGAGCCTGCTTCGGATTCAGTGTCTCTCCGTCTCTCAGCTCCTCCCCTGCTCATGCTCTGTCTCTCTCTGTCTCTCAATGGTGGATAAACATTAATTTTTTTTAATTGCTCAGGAAGGGGATCCAACAAAGTGTTTACAAATACTGGTTCATCTGTTATGGTGAAAATACTTGAGAAAATACTTTCAGACTGCTTTTCAAACAACTGATGAATTCCTTAAAGTTGTGTCTGCACTGTGCCTTCATAAATGGAGTACAATTCAAATACAGAGAGAGGGATTTTCTGCCTAAGTTCTGAGTTTCATAAATAAAGCTTTTTCCATTAGGTTTTTAAAGATGTTTTTAATGATGATGCATTTGCACTTTTATTTGTTTCTGCAACTTTCAGCCACCAATCTCTTACTAGCTTTTATAAGATTCAGTATTTATTAGCCACAGATATGATCCCTACATTCAAAAATGTGTGTTCAATGGCTGCCAAAATTAATGAGGTATGTAATTTTGTATGTTCGTGTACATATACCCACTTGTGCACAAATATGTTTGTGTAAACATATACTGGACTCATCAGGGCTTACACACTTCAGACACACACATACACACACTCCAAGAACATAAGCTATGAAATTTATCAGTTAATGTAATAGGCCACTGTCTCATTGAAGAAACGGATTCTTGATTCTTTGAACCAAGGCCTGTGAAGATCCCTCACAGGGTAGATTTATAATTAACCATTTGTATGAGTACAAAGGAGAAAAGGGGGCATAGTGAAAAAAAGAAAAGAGAGAGAATGAAGCTTGAGTGTGGGCTCATGTGGAAAATGCTATGCTTTGGAATAAGAAAGCCCTACAATCTCTAACTAGTTGTGTGATCTTATCCAAGTTATTTAACCTCCTGATTCTTCTCTAAATGACTCCACTGAATCTAACTCACAGACTAGTGTCAGAAACAAATACATATTTAATAGACATTAAGTACTTAGAATGACTAGTTTTGGTCCCTAGTAAGTGCTCAGGTGAGTGTTCTCACCTTTGCCTGATTCTTGGTCACCAGGTCATGTGCCTCTCTCCTTGAGTTTGGAAGGGTTCTGTTTGTGTTTTCCTGGATGCTTCTTCTGGGTCCAACCTGCTGCCGTTCCTAAGATTGGGGTCCTCCTTCACTGTTTGGTGGCATCTCCCTTGGCCACACTTCAATTCTGAACTTAGTTTGGGCAAAAGCCTTACTTCGTCTGCATGCTAATAAATTCTCCCATTTACCCAGCATATGTCCCATGAGACTGGCACTGTTGCAAAGATGTTCAGAATATATTTCTTAAGTTAAAAGAACAACTTTCAAAACAGGATGCAAGAAAATGATCCCATTTAAAAAATACAGAGGGTGGATGGAGAATGAACTTGAACTTGTACATTTTTGTTACGCTTTTATATAATTTTTAGAGGTTACTTTTAAAGGGAAAAGAATATCAATACGAAATGCACATTTTTTTCCAGTAGAAGTGCAGTGCCCATTGAAGCAGAGTCATTTATCAATTGAAACTGAAAAGCATTTTTTTTTGATCCAGAAAACATATTTAAAATGGAAGCGTTCTGTTTGTTTGTTTTATCTTTAAAAATAAGATAACTCAGAAGACATATCGTGGAACTAAGGACAGAGTTTCATACCTTGAAGTCATTTTTCAACTTCAAGTCAAACATTTTCCTCAGTGGTTGATAAAGAGCTGTCTCTATAAATATTCCTATGTCAAAGAACTTATCAAGGGACTAGGATATTGATATTTTGCCTAAGAGCCTCACTTACCTAAAAGAGGAACTCATTTTCTGCACCTTTTACGAGGAATTGCAGTTTTATGATTCTTGGGCATAAACTAGTTCACTCTATTGATGTGTTTTGCTTCATTTCCTCTGAAAGGGGAAATTGACCTGGGTGTGTGATGTGTGGAAAAGGGCGGGGCAGAGGGGAGTGTGCAGGGGACCATAGTTGCTGCTACTTGGCTGTTCTCCACAGCCTCAGTAATTTTCTTTCTTGAACAGCAGCTTGCTTGCGTCTGAGTGGGCACCATTCGTGCAAAAGCTTAGGTATGAATTCTTTAATATGGGGAACAGATTAAAAGGAAAGAAGTGACAGGAAGAGCCTTCAAGAAGTGCAAGGAAGTATTTAAGACCCGTGCAAAGATTCCATGACATGAGTCCCTAGCAAAGAATTCTAAGGAGTTCTCACACATTTTTTGTTTCTTTCAAAAGTACTTTATAAAATTTGGCCATAGGGATCATCCATCTAATTTTCGCTTTTCATTACTAGATTTTTTTTTAATAATGAATGTGAAGAAGACTAGGTTGACCTTGATTCAAATCAGTGCAATTTGGAGCATAAAAAAAACCCTACTTTGAGGAGCTAGGCTGAAATCTGGGGATGCAAAGGAAAATATGATCAGCACCTTTACAGAATGTAAGTCCAAGAATGATTCCCCCACATTGTGGATGCCATGGAAGGAACACAGCATTGGTTTCAGACAGTCTATATTTTCTTTTTTCTTTCTCTCTTTCTTTCTTTCTTTCTTTCTTTCTT